>NW_027255937.1:711111-1022222 GCF_043229965.1 Drosophila suzukii | reverse complement strand
TCTATCCATGGAAATCAGAATGGACACCTGCGTGTGGAGCAATGATGCAGCCACTGAGGGAGTTGATACTTGTGTATGTCATCGAATTTCTGATTACAAAAAGGAAGCACTCAACATTATGAATATATACTATAATCTAGAAAAAAGAATGAAAATGATTAAATAACATAATAAAACATGTTCGCAATACCAAAATAAATGTATTATTATGCTTCAAAATAAACTTCTGACTTTTTATTTCGAGCTAAAATTACAGGTACGGAGAATGGAAAATATTTCCTTGACTGAGATATGTCGGCTTGCGAGTTGTTGCGCGGTCGTGATTTCAACACCTATTATGGGAACGTCGTATGACGTCGTTGGCGTGAGGCCCATGATCTTGTCAATGAGCGTGCGCCTTCTGGGTTGTGCATGTGTCCCTTTTATTGCGGTCATGTAATTGACAGGTGCGCATGTTCCCTTTTATGACATTAGACAATTTACCAGTTAAACATTTTGGGGCGGAAACAAAAATGTGTATTTGAAAATATTCCGTATCTGAGAATCATTAACTTGTGAGATTTATTTTATTGGGGTTCTTATGATTTCTAAATTAGTTTTATAATGATAGGAAACATTATTCCCCAACATGATCGGACATGTTCCTCTAAGATAACCATCTTTGAATACTTTGGGTGTGCGACCTTTCACACGTGCACAGCAACACCTGTGATAATGAGGCAAAAGGGTACGTGATCACACCTTTCCCCAACATGATCGGATATGTTCCTCTAAGATAACAACCTTTGGATACTATGGTTGTGCGACCTTTCTCACGTGCACCTTTCTCACCTGACTATTAATTGCACATAATGAGGGGAAGGATACATGATCAATATTGTCACATGGGGATGTGGGGGCGATGGGGTCAATTAATTTTACTCTTTATAGACATGATCGTGACATTTTTATGACTTCAAAGCCATTAAAATCAGTTAGTTTATTGGATTATGCTAATTTTCCTAGAACCCGCATACGTTAATGAGGGGGGGAGGGGGGCGGGGGCCATTAATATGCTAATTGTCCCATAATCCGCGTTTTCCTACTACTAAGATTAAGTCCGAAAGATACAATAGAAACACAACCAACCTAACCTTTACCAAATCAAACAATAAATACACTTAAAAAGTCATGGGTTCTTCTGCTCCACCCACTAAACGTACCCGCAACAACGCTGGAATTGCCAGCGAACGCAAGTCGGATGTAAATTCGCCTCAGCTTCTGGAGCTCATAAAGACTCGCTTCGAGGAACAAACCGAGAAAATTGAGTCGACCGTTCGGGAAGCTGAACAGCGAATGCTCAGAAGCCTTATGGATCGCTTGGACAAAATCGCCGGGGAAGTAAAGCAAATGGATGCTCGTGTCCTGACGTTGGAGCGCGAGGTTGCCGATCTTCGCTCCATGAGGGACCGAATGGGTGAGCGGGTTGAGACGCTGAACCGGGAGGTAGAAAATCTACAAGCAGCAGGCCAGAGGTTGGGTGGACTGGAGGCCAGGCTGGCAACGCAATGCAGGGAGTTCCCTATGTCGAAGGTGAAGATCTCAGAGCGCTCTATCACAAGCTATGCTTTAATCTCCAGCTGACTCCACCACCAAAAGTCTGCGATATCTTCCGAGCAAGGAAATCACAACAAACACTTGTAGATCCGGTAATAATAATTAAAATGCTAAACCCACGCGAAAAGATCAAGCTGCTTGGTCAAGTCGGAATGTACAGGCGCGAGCACAAGAAACAACTTAGCTTGCAGTTTCTGGGTTTCAATTCAGAAGCGGTAATTTATATTAATGAGCAATTGTTAAAAGAGCATTACCTCATCTTTAAAGAGGCTATGCGTATGAAAAAACATAAAATCCTTAGGGCTGTCTTTACACGACGCGGCCTTGTGCACGTACGCTGCACTCGAAGAGAGGGTGTCTGTTGCATTAACAGTATGGAGGAACTTTCGTCCATTAATCTTTCGCCTGATCCCCTTTCTACATCTCTCTCTAACGCTTCGGCTGGACCTGAAGCTGATAGCTTTCGTTCTTAAGCGTATAAATCGTATCCTCTTAATTAAGATAGGTTTAAAACTAGTTTACTTTAAGAAATGTATAAGATACGCATTGAATATTGAGATTGCGCCCCTAATAATCATTAATAACAACAATGCAGGATGAGGAAGTTTGTTCCATAGCTAGTGCCATGATAAAAACTATTAGTAGTTATAAAATTGGTCTAAAAATTGTTCACTTAAATGCACAAAGTTTGCTAAAGAAGATTGATGAGCTTAGATTCCTTTTCACTCCGTCTAATGTCGATGTGATATGTGTGTCTGAGACGTGGTTTGTAAATGATCTATGTGATTCGTCTATTATTTGTGAAGGCTTTAATGTTTATCGGTCCGACCGTACTGGTCATGCAGGAGGTGTTGCTATATACGTGAATGTGAAGCTGAAATGTAAAGTGGTACTTCAACAGCCAAGTGAAAGTACTATCGAATACATTCTATTAGAACTTCCCAATAAATCCCATGGAAGAACTCTTCTAGGTTGCATATATAGACCGAATCGGACAATTGACTACGGGTCATTACTTAATGTTGTTTCAGACATTTCGTTGGAGTACACTGACATCATATTGGCAGGTGATTTTAACAGCAACCTATTGTCAGAAAGCCATCTCGTAGATAACTTTAAATCCCTAGGTTTGTTTTCCGTAAACGAAACGATTCCCACGCACTATAGCAGCCACTGTGATACATTACTTGACTTATTTCTTATCAATGACCCTAGCAAAATCATACATTATGACCAGGTTTCTGTACCAGCCTTCTCCAGACATGACCTAATATTTTTAACATACGACTTGACCTTTGACATCAAAATCAATTCTTTTACGTATAGAGATTACAAAAATATAAACTATAATTAATTAAAAACGGAATTTTTGTGTTGTGACTGGTCATGTATTTACCATCTTCGTCATGAAGATTGTCAATTAGAGGTTTTAACCAACAATGTCCAGTATTTGTTCAACAAGTTTGTGACCCTAAGGACCAAGGTGATTAAGCCAATGCAAAATCCATGGTTCAGTAGTGAAATTAAAAACCAATCCCGTCAGCGAGATGAAGCTTACCTCCGGTGGAAGCGATACAAAACTGACGAATTTCGAAAACAATATAAAGAGGCTAGGGTAAAAGTGAACAAAAAGATAAAATCAGCATAGAAAGAGCATTATAACATACAATTTAATAACTGTGTTAACTCAAAAAACAGATGGAACAAACTAAAACGGTTAGGTATTGGAAAGTGTAAGCAACAGACAGAGTCTGAGGTGGATGTCGAATTAATAAACAAAAAGTTTTTGGAAATAGATGTACCTGAAGCAACATGCAATCCGTACCTGAATACTCAACCCCTCTGTGATAATAGTTTTAGCTTTATATGTATAAACCAAAGTGATGTCCTAGCTAGTATTCTGCATGTCAAGTCTGATGCTGTTGGTCTCGATAATATGAGTCCAAAATTTGTTAAGCTTTTGCTCCCCTTAATGTTGCCCCATATTACATATATTTTTAACACGGCTATTACAACGTCTTCATTTCCGTTAATATGGAAAAACGCCAAAATTTTCCCAATTCCTAAGCCAAACAATGACTATAGACCTATTTCAATATTACCTTTTCTATCAAAAGTCTTTGAAAACCTTATGTCCTCACAGATTCAACTATACTTAGCTAATAATTCTCTACTTGACGAAAAACAATCAGGATTCCGTAAGAAAAGGAGTTGTATCACTGCAATCACAAATATTGTAGAGGATATAAGACAAGAACTGGACAGTAACTGCGTAACGTTTTTGACGCTCCTTGACCACAGCAAGGCTTTTGATTTTGTGAATCATAATATTCTCTGTACCAAGCTTAGGAATATGTTTAATTTCTCAACAATGCGACGAAGCTTATTAGGTCGTACTTAACGAATAGGTTTCAAGCAGTCGTCTCTGGAACGCAAGTTTCTTCTCTCCGGAACTTATACAGGGGAGTGCCACAGGGATCTGTGCTAGGCCCTTTATTGTTTTCTATATATGTCAATGATCTCCCTAGTATCCTGTCTGAGTGTGAAGTACATTTATATGCTGATGATGTCCAAATATATGTTAGTAGACCCGTAACTGAAATACATGACTGTGTCCGTATAAGTAATAAAATTTTGTGGCTAATTGAAAAATGGGCAAAGGAAAATGGCTTGGGTATAAATCCTAAAAAATCGAAGTGCTTGGTAATTGGTAAAAAGCAACTTTCAACACTTTCACTCCAAAAATTATATATAAACCATACGCCGATAAGCTATGAAGTGAATGCAGTTAATCTAGGGATAATATTTAACAATACTTTTTCATGGAGCAACCATATAGTCAAAGCGACAGGGCGTACATATGCTCTGCTGAGAAAATTTTCATTCTCCAAATCGTTCCTAACTGAGGAAGTTAGACTATTAATCGCCAAAGTTTTCCTCCTGCCCACTCTCCTTTACGGCATAGAAATTGTTGGAAATTGTGATGCGCGGGATTTGCGTACATTAACTGTAGCTTTTAATTCAGTTGTCCGTTATGTGTTTAACTTAAGACGTTTTGACCATGTATCAGAACTGACATATAAAATACTTAACCTTAACTTGACCTCCTGGATCGATCTCAGATTTTTAATCTTCTTTCACAAAATAGTGACGAGTGGAGAACCAAAATATCTTTTCAATAAACTTACCCCAGCCACATCTGTAAGAACAAAAAATTACATATGCCCTCGAATACAAACACTGTGTTCGAGAAGGCAATTTTTCATAAATGGTATCCGGCTATGGAACAATCTACCGCACCAATACAAAACAATTAGGAGCGCAACTCAATTTTACAATAAAGTTAAAGATCTTTTAAAATACCAGTACACATAAGTATAAAAATTAAATGAAATGAAATAAAACAAAAAAATAAAAATAAAATAAAAATATATATATTTTAAAAACAATATTAATTGTAACTAAGAAACTACGAAAATTTGATGTTAGTCCTTAATATTAATTAAGAGCGAGAGAAATTGTTTTAAAAACTTAAAAATAATAATAATATAAAATATCAACTCAATGTGACTAGCGCGATAATTATAAGTGTGCAGTTGTAGCGCTAGGATATAAATAAATAAATAAAATAAAAATTCTAAATATGGCTATGTCACAAGTAGATTTTCTTAAGCTAGCCTCTTCACGCATACCTGAGTTTAGTGGAAAGTCTGAGAATCTACAATGATGCTCTTAGTTAAGTCGATTCACTAAAAGGAACACATGAAACTGCAGCAGTAAGCCTAATAATAACTAGACTCAAAGGTCATGTTCAAAATTTAATCAATATTGAACAAATAAAACTGGTCATAATAGACAAACTAAAAAGCGGTATAAAAGGCGTATAAGCTAAAGCATTATTCGCTAAATGGTTCAATCTGCAGCAAAAGCAGAAGACAGCAAGTCAATACGAGGGTGGTCCGATAAGTACTTACTTAACATAATCTCCTTTTAGCTCGATACCCGTCTGAAAAATACGATTTCTCAAGGTCTGCAAAATAGGGCCCTGTGGCGGCGACGACCTCCCCATTCGACGCAAATTTCTGTCTTTTTCAAGTTTGGAAACAAAAAAAATTAAAACGGCGCCAAATCTGGAGAATATGGTGAATGGGGTAGCAGTTCGTAACCAAATTCGACTAATTTGGCCTCCGCGAGGGCGGAAGTGTGAACCGGTCCGTTGTCATGATGGAAGAGCACTTTTTTCTTCGCCAAATGGGCCGTATTTTCTGCAATTCGGCGGCGAATCGGCCCAATCGGCATAGTACAGCCCAGTGACCGTTTTCCCATTCTCCAGGTAGACGATGTAGATCACACCTTGTGAATCCCAAAAAACAGTCGCCATCGGCCTTTCCGACCGATGGGACAGTCTTCGCTTTCTTCGGAGCAGGTTCGCCGGGTGAAGTCCACTGTTTTGACTGTTCCTTGGTCTCTGGTGTGTACAGTGGATCCATGTTTCGTCGACGGTGACGAAACGAGGCAGAAACTCCTCCGGATTGCGCTTAAACAGCGTCAAACACTGCTCTGAAGTGGTCTCACGGTTGCGTTTGTTGTCCGGAGTGAACAAACGCGGCACCCATGCCCAATATTTTATGCAGGACCCTCGCGGTCTTTTGACATGCCTACCGCCTCAGCTATCTCGCGTATCTTCAATCGGCGGTCTGCCAATACGAGATCGTGGATTTTTGTCACGTTATCCTCCGTGGTAGCCGTTTTCGAGGCACCTGGGCGTGGCTCATCAAAAACCGACGTTCGACCACGTTGAAACTCGATAGGGTCACCGTATACAGCATCCAAGCGCTCCAAGCGCTCTTCCAAAAACAAGAATCGAATCACAGACCGATATGGCTCTTTCTCCATTTTTCTAAAATCAGCGGACACGTCCGATACCACACGTAGTCAAAACAAAACTACGAGTCCGATTCGGCTGAAATTTCGACAGTAGCCGTCTACGAGAATGTAATACACGATAGTAAACTTCTCTTGCGATAGTGACGCCATCGGGCGGTGAGGCTAAGTACTTATCGGACTGCCCTCGTATATTCAAGAATTTGAACAGGGCTTTGCAATCAGCATATATGATTAACGGTGAATCGCAAGACTATGCCGAAGAACTGAGCCTACAAGTTGCTGTAAAATCAATCATCATCACAATTGACGAAGTTAGGTCTGTAATAAAATCACGAAATTGCAATAAAATGAGTGAGATTACAACTGTGTTTGTCGATAGTTGCGCAGACGCAGTCGGACACCCAAACACAGTCCTATATGCTGTGCTCTACAATGATATAGACCAGAATAATGGTATTACAATATATAATATAATATTAATTACAACAATAGATATAGAGGCCAATATAGAGGAAACATAGAGGCCGTGGTAGCTTCGAGAAACTCACAACAGCCCTCCGGTACACAGCAATAGATAGCAAAAAGATTTATTCGATTAATCTTAGTGTAAATATATTCGTAAAATTCACAAATATAGCAACAGATATATCTGTGTTAAAAGACAATTCTGACACTTTTAACGATATACATGTTGACAACAAAATAAATATTAAGGGAATTAATCAAGGATTAATTCAATCTAAAGGACTGACATTATTAGAAATACAAACAACTAAATCTTTAATTTCACATAACTTCCATATTGTTGAATCAACCTTTTCTATACCGTGTGATACAATTTTGGGAAAGATCTGCCCATAATAAGACAAGACAATCTAAACAATTCTATATATGTTCCCATAAATTACAGCTCTTGTAACAATACAATAGTGTTACCAGCAAGATCCGAAGTTGTCCGAAAAATTGAGTTAACTTCAAATGAAGATAGCATTCTAATTCCGAACCAGGAAATTTAACCTGGTATATATATATATATATATATATATATATATATATATAGTACCAAAGAAATCCATAGATAACGACAAATGTCCACTTCCTAGGATCGATGATATCTTACATCAACTAGGAGAAGCAAAATATTTCTCTTGCCATGACTTAATGTCAGGATTCTATCAGATTGAGCCAGACGAAATTTTTAGAGATATAACATCCTTTTCAACGAGCAATGGATCTTATCGCTTCACGCGATTGCCGTTTGGTTTGAAACTAGCGCCAAATTCATTTCAAAGAATGATGACTATTGCATTCTCTGGACTTGAACCGTCACATGCATTCCTTTATATGTGTTGGGGCCGGGGTGGCTTGATCGGTGAAAATAGGTGAAGCCCCAAGATCGAATGGTACGCAAAAAACACGGGAGTAATTTGGGGTTTTTACACGACGTGCGTAGATGTTTATTGGATCACTTGGAAAAGAGCACTACTTAAGCCTAACCTAACTTAAGCGCTCCAGAGCAGAGCGGAGACTTAGGGGAGAGATGGAGAGGGAGAGCGGACGGCAGTGCGAGCGCGCGAGATGTAGACATCTGGAAAAAACTGCCGCTTGACGTAAACATTCTCTGGACATATACGCACAGGGTGGTTCTTCTTCGAACACAGATCGCAGCCTTTGGGTATCAGAACTAGCCTTGTGTTGAAGGAATTTATTTTTGGAAATTCTGCCACTCGATTTGTGTCTTTCGACTGGACGACGGCCTCAAGAGTTCGATGGCAATCCGTCAAACAGGAATCAAGCTTAAGCCACGTAGGAATTTCGGCTTGATTTTGGATGGATTGCTCCCATAATGAGAGAGTGAGCTTTGTCGAGCACATATAAACCAGGTTAGGGTCCCAATTCTCAAAATTAACACCGGAAAATTTTAAGGAAGTTAAGCAACCTTGAAAAGTGCGTTGAAGTTCTTTTAAGGCTGCTCCCAACTTCTGTGCTATGGATTGTACATTGAAAAGTGTTTTCAGGTGACTGTTCACCTGCAATCGCTTATTTTCGAAACGCTCAGTTAGGTTATTCCAGGCTGAGCGAAAGACATCAGCCACAGAAAACCTCTGTGTCGATCAGGGAATAAAACCAGAACCGGAACCGGAACCGATAACCGAAATAAACCGATATCTAATAGAGAACCGGAACCGGTACCGGTACCGAAACCAAAATTAAATTTAGAACTGATTACCGTATTGCTGGTACCGGTACGGTACTTTACTAGATTCATAAAAAATCCATAATAAAACAAGGAAGAACGCTATAGTCGAGTACCTCGACTATCAGATACCCGTTACTCAGCTATATGGAGATATGCAAGCAGCAAAGCGAGATTAAAATGCGCCACCTACCGGCGGTATACAGATTTAAGCGTTATGGGCGTTAGAGTGGGCGTGGCAAATTTTTTTTTGAATCAATCGATAGGTATCGACGAGACCAATACATTTCAGTTAAAATTTTTTATCTAGCATGAAAATTGTGGGCGTCACAGGGTTTTGCGGTTTGTGGGCGTTAAAGTGGGCGTGGCAAACTTTTTTTTGGGTCAATCGATAGGTATTGATGAGAACATTACATTTCAGTTAAAATTTTCTATCTAGCATCAAAACTGTAGGAGCCACAGTTTTGGGCGGTTTGTGGGCGTTAGAGTGGGCGTGGCAGTCTACTGAAACAAACTTGTGCCTCGTAGGAAGCTCAGGAATCTGCACGCCAAATCTCAATAGCCTAGCTCCCATAGTTTCCGAGATCTCAGCGTTCATCCGGACAGACGGAGAGACGGACAGACGGACATGGCTAGATCGACTCGGCTAGTGATCCTGATCAAGAATATATATACTTTGTGGAGTCGGAAACGCTTCCTTCTGCCTGTTACATACTTTCCGACGAATCTAGTATACCCTTTTACTCTACGAGTAACGGGTATAAATACTGAAATCTGCATATGAGGTCCCACTTTTTGCCGTGGTGCTTTTTGCCCTGTCTCTTTTTAGCATATGTGCTTCTTATGAAAGAAAATGTCTGAGTAGGTTGTAAATCTGGAATTTTTGGCGCATTTCTACGCGGTTTTTTATTATATATGGAGAAAAGAGATAACTAGTCTCAACGACTACCTTAGCCGTCTCCTTTCATCAAGCTTCATTCTAGAATTTAAACAGAATTTCATGTGAAGCAGCTAGGAAAAGTGAAGAAAAGTAAAGAAAGTGAAAAATGCCTCGACCAAAATCGAATCCTCACCGAAAGTATTTCTCCTTTGACATTTTATCAAACACGAGCACGTGCCTAATCAAAAAAGATGATGTGAATTGTGGGCATCAAATTAAAGTAAGTATAAAAATTAACTGCTTACTTACTTACATATATATGTATGCACATAATCCGTATGCATTTTATAGGGTAATCATGGAACTAATTTGTCGAAGCACATAAAGCGATCTCATAACACATTGATAATTGAAACTGAGGAGCAAACGAGTAGCAACCAAACAATTACTAAGAAAAATAGTGTGCCTGCTAAAACGATTCAGGATTTCATAAAACCAATTGTCCGTGTGTCCATTACAAGGGAGGAAATACAAAATGCATGTGCTTTGCTGTGCACAGTTGATGGAAGACCATTTTCTTTAATGAACGACATCGGATTTAGGCGGATTCTGAATCCGTTAATTGAAGGATTAGGATGTGAAAACTTTATTAATCCTCAAAACGTCCGTGATGATGTTGTAGCCAAATCAGAGAAGGTCGTCGAAAAAATAAAAGAAGAAACTAAAGGAAAAACAAGGGAGAACGCTATAGTCGAGTACCTCGACTATCAGATACCCGTTACTCAGCTAAATGGAGATATGCAAGCAGCAAAGCGAGATTAAAATGCGCCACCTACCGGCGGTATACAGATTTAAGCGTTATGGGCGTTAGAGTGGGCGTGGCAAATTTTTTTTTGGATCAATCGATAGGTATTGACGAGACCAATACATTTCAGTTAAAATTTTTTATCTAGCATGAAAATTGTGGGCGTCACAGGGTTTTGCGGTTTGTGGGCGTTAAAGTGGGCGTGGCAAACTTTTTTTTGGGTCAATCGATAGGTATTGATGAGAACATTACATTTCAGTTAAAATTTTCTATCTAGCATCAAAACTGTAGGAGCCACAGTTTTGGGCGGTTTGTGGGCGTTAGAGTGGGCGTGGCAGTCTACTGAAACAAACTTGCGCTGCGTAGGAAGCTCAGGAATCTGCACGCCAAATCTCAATAGCCTAGCTCCCATAGTTTCCGAGATCTCAGCGTTCATCCGGACAGACGGACAGACGGACATGGCTAGATCGACTCGGCTAGTGATCCTGATCAAGAATATATATACTTTATGGGGTCGGAAACGCTTCCTTCTGCCTGTTACATACTTTCCGACGAATCTAGTATACCCTTTTACTCTACGAGTAACGGGTATAATGATCGCACTTAAAATCGACGGCTTGACTCATCTGAATCGATCGTTTGTTGGTGTGTGTGCCTAAAAAATAAATCTTATAAAAATATAATGCTTTAACAAATTATTTTGCAATTTAGGAGTAAACATACAATTTATTTCTGATGGACATCTTGTCCTGCGCACATTGGCAACTGAAGAAATGTTTGCCTGCCATACTGCTGCAAATTTAAAAGACACCATCCTTTTTGTTTTAAATCGATTCGAGATCAGCTCCCAGCAAATTTATTCTTGCACCACTGATAATGGACGGAATATGGTCAAGTTTGTGGAACTTCTAAGTAACGAAAACATTCCGGAGGAGTTGTACGACGACTCTTCATACGAGAATGAAACCGACGTCGACAACGACTTGTCTTTTATGAATGACGTTGTTTTTGAAAATAAGTGCATAAGTATGAAACTACAAAATATTTATAAGCGGCTTATATACTTAACATTTTATTATTTACTTAATTTTAGGTGTTCGTTGTGCAGCACATACTCTTCAGTTGGCGGTCAATGCAGTACTTAAAGACAAAAATTGTTCGAAAACAATAGGTTTTGCCAGGAACTTGGTCAAAAAATTGCGAACACCAACCATGTCTTACATTATGAAGGAGAAAAATCTAAGAAAACCGCCCATTGATTGTCCTACGCGTTGGAGCTCGTCCTACAAAATGTTAGCGTATTTGGTAGAATATGCAGTATACAATTTTTGCTCAACCTATGCAGTGGCTAATTCCGATTTATATCTGGATCAAAAAGTTTGGGATTCAATTCGCGAAATTGTAAGCCTATTAGAGCCAGCTGAGGTTGCCACAACAAAACTTCAAAGCCAAAATTTGGTTTTCGGAGACTTTTACCACATTTGGATTAGTTGTAATTTTTGTTAAGAGAACTGGAAGATCGTGAAATTTTATTATTTGAAAACGATGCATTTTTGTGTGGAATATTCTTAGATCCCAGATTCAATATTACCCTAAGCAAAAATCAAAAACAGACTTGTATTAGTCTATTATCCAATATTTACTTCCAAATTCTATCGATATCCAATAATTCAATATCAATTCTTGAGAAAAGTTTAGAAGCAAGCCTTTCAGAAAGCTCCGACGAAGTTGATAAATACCTAAAATTGGAAGAAGCAAGATCTGTAGGCTCACCTTCATGTATGTCTAAATGCAGCCTTTTAGAATCAATACAAATTTTTCTAAAACAAAGGCGCCTTTCCAAGTCAACAGACATTATTAAATGGTGGTCTGAATCTTCCGAAAAGTTCCCAGAGTTGTTTACAATTTCTCAAGTGGCCCTATGTGTTCCTGCTACGCAAGTGAGCGTAGAGAGGCTATTTTCCAGCGTTAAGTTTATCATGAATCCGCTTAGAAACCGTTTGGACATGAAAACTTTAAACGCAATCATGCTTTTGAAAACCAATCACATGTTTTCCAAATAATTAACGTTTTGTCGTAAATTTATTATCATTATAAGAATAATCATCTCTATGATTTTGGATCCATTGAACTATTATTAATGTGCCTTCAAATAAAGTTTTTATTTTCTTAATAAAACATAAATAATTTCAATGTATTCATTGCCATAATTAACTCACATTTTTTTAACTGTACCGGTACGTACCGGTAGCAGAACCGGAACCAAAACATCAATACCAAAATTGAATCGTTTACCGAATAAGTCGTTTCGGTACGGGACCGGTACCAGAACCGGAAACAAAATAAGATTCGTTTTGATTCCCTGGTGTCGATAGGAGGGAGCCGACAGCCATAAGACGTGGGATTTTGGGAAGGAGTTACTGGATCTTGAAGTATTTAGGAGGAGCCTTTTTGGATTTGTTCCATCAGCTGCGCGGAAAATATTTCATAGGTCGAGTACGTTTGGTAATTCTTGGACTTTAGTATGGATTTCATGTCTGAGGCGCTCTCGCCTGCAGCTATAATGCAGTCGGAGCATACGTCGTATGCTGCCTTTACCGTTTGCCACAAGGAATTGAAGTGATCTCGTCGGATTTTACAGGCGGATAACGTTGGGGTAGCAGCACCTGGAGCGTTCACAGTGGCCTCAAAGTGGATCAAACAGTCAGCTGTGGCCATTAATCGGGTTAAAGCGGATTTTACTGATGTTGCCATGACACACATCAGGCGGAGCAAATATTTTAAAATACGATATACTACGAGCATATGAAAATCTAAATTGTTCAACTGAAATATTCTCGGATGGGAATTTTTCACGAATAAATTCCAAAACATCCTCAGATGTGGTATCTGGGGTGAATCTCGAAACAAATAATTGTTTTCTATGTGGAACAACTGATAATTTCTTACGTCCCCCAGCAGCAGATTGCACCTCACTAAGCTGAGAGCCAGAAACGGTAACTTCTGTACCTATAGGTACGGTCGGCACCGTAGCCGGCACTGAAGGTTTTTTACCACCCGACTTCGAGAAGCAGTGACTTCACCTGAAACAGCTGTATCCATAGGCGCAGTAGGTTCACTTACCACAGTGTTAACAGAGACTGCTGCAGCCACCAAGTTCGGATTTGGGGTGGATACCGTGACCGTATTAACTGCCGCTAAGCTGGTTTTTTTACGTTAAGGCGACTCAGTTAGTAATTTTTTATTATTAAATTGGGCACAAACGGAATTGAACCCCTCATTGAGCTGTTAAAAAAAATCAGAGAGATTCAAAAGGCTGTCGAGTCTGCTTCATAAAGCCGCTCATCTCAACAACCATTTCCTTGCAGGATCCACATGACCACATGAGTCCAGAATTCTGATCAATGAAGTCTTTGACTCTACCAGTAAATCCTGCGCATTTAACGTGCATCATCGATTCGCAGAGCCAGCAGAAAATAAAAGGGTCTTTAGTTGAAGACGAAAGAGTACAATTTTTCTTAGAGCAGACAAGAGCCATTTAAAGGAAATGAAATAAAATAAAATAATATATGAAAAATACCTCAAGTAAATTTGGCACTGGGATCAAATTTCAAAACCACTGTTCGGAGCAGATCGCCAGCGCCTAGTCATGCGCGCATAGGTGTACGACGGCACCTGCAGCGCTCTCTGCTTATCTTTCGCCTTCTTTCTTATACCACTAAAGCTGTCGCTTATCTTTTCAGCAACTACTTTGTAAGCCTGCATATGTCTATATGAAGATCTTGGAGCCAAGCTTTTTACACATTCACAGTCCGTCTGCCGCTCCGAATAAACGCTATACATTTTAATATAACCTATTCGTGCGTTATTAATTATAAATATAAGGGTGGCATATTTGTTGTCTTCCCCACAAACAACCACAAAGACACAAAACACGAAAAAAATAAGAGCGCGAGATCGCGTATTAATTTAAATGTAAGAGAGCACGAGAGAATAAATCTTCTATCGATTGAGCGTTGCTTGTGGGACACTGACAACTTTACGCAGGAACAGTTACAATGTAAAGCAAGCAAGACAGAGAGAGAGAGAGAGAGAGACAAGAGAATAGCACACCAAAAGTCTACCAGAAATTTGGCAGGTTCAGAGAGAGTTTAAGTTACAGTTGTAATATAGAGCGGGAGAGAGAGTGAGAATCAAAGAGTTTTAGCAAGTTTAGTGAGTATAAAAATTACACTAACAAAGCTAGGAGATTAAACAAATCTAATATAAATGTTAAAATAACTATAATCACTGGGAGATCTAGTAAAAAACACTAAACACACTAACCCAGCGGTTAGACTAAGCTTTGTTAATAAACAAACACAAAACACTCGCAAAAAATCACAGAATAGACAAAAATTCAGAGCACAAGAGTAAACACAACCGTTCACAAGCGACGCTAAATCGAAACGGGAAACGGATTGGAATCAAATTGGAATTTAGGAACCAATTAAGATTGTAAATTTATACGGTCACACTGTCGGATAGGCAGAGTCAATAAATATTTATTTTATCGGTCGGACTTATGTGAAGAATTACGGACTTTAATATTATATGTTTGGAAGGAACATTTATTGTGAGCTCTTGACCCTCTGTGCACTGGCGATTATATCGATATACGTATGTATGTACACTGTACATATGTACGTATGTGGGGTGTGAATAACGGAATAACGTTGCGGGAATTGTAAAGACTTCGCTTATGTTTGTATGTCGGTGCGTTTGTTTGTCAACTGCACAACTAAATTGCAAACGATTTGCTGGAGTAAATTTGTGGATATTGTAACTTTGTTTTTAATTTTAGAAATAGTTTAGCCGTATTTGTAGGTCGAGAAAAGTAGTTGGAGTGGACTGTATTAGAAAGAGTAGTTAGAGTGGACTGTATTAGAATATTTATGTAAATATACACACGCAGCTGGAACACAGTACAAAATAAAGAGTGCAAATCTTAAGGAAAAATTTTATGATCGGGAAATTTTAACTGTGGCTGAGTTATATTTTACACACGATTGGAACTGAAAAATTTTTGACAAATATTTTAGTTGAATAGTAGCACTGAAATATCTACTGGAATTGTTTCAAGTGTACAATTGTGGGGAAAGGAAACTGGAATATTGTCGGGCACAAGTAACGGAATTGACATACATATACTCAATGCCGTTGCGTCGGATTAATCACTTTTGGATTTAGACAATATGTCATACAGAAAGTTAGTCGAAATAGGGTTCGAAAAACTGGCTGTATGACCGGCAATTATAGTAAGTGGAACTTATCAAAGAAAACTCCAGGAGAGAAAAATCCAAAGATTTTGAAATCCGGCCTCGACTGGGCCAAAGTGTTGGGGCCGGGGTGGCTTGATCGTTGAAAATAGGTGAAGCCCCAAGATCGAATGGTACGCAAAAAACACGGGAGTACTTTGGGGTTTTTACGCGACGTGCGTAGATGTTTTTTGGATCACTTGGAAAAGAGCACTACTTAAGCCTAACTTAACTTAAGCGCTCCAGGGCAGAGCGGAGACTTAGGGGAGAGATGGAGAGGGAGAGCGGACGGCAGTGCGAGCGCGCGAGATGTAGACATCTGGAAAAAACTACCGCTCGACACTGCCTCCTGAAATTAAACGCCCTTTTGACGTAAACAATATGGATGATCTAATAGTAATTGGTTGTTCCGAAAAACACATGCTTTACAATTTAGTTAGTGTTTTAAACATGTGTAGGAAACACAACTTAAACCTACATCCTGAAAAATGTTAATTTTTCATGCTTGAAGTCACATTTTTGGGGCAAAAATGCACAGATAAGGGTATCTTGCCAGATAACAAAAAGTTTGATTTCATATTAAATTATCCAGTTCCACATGACTCTGACAGCGCTAGACGTTTTATTGAATTTGGTAACGATACATCAAAAATTTTGTCTACGGTACTCATTTCACAGTAAAATCAGACCATAGACCACAAACATTTTTGTTCTCAGTGACAAACCCTAGTTCTAAATTAACGCGTATGAGCCATTAGAGGAGTATTATTTTACCTAAGAAGCACAGATAATTTTGTAACGGATGCGTTATCAAGGATAACCATCCAAGAACTAAAAGACATACAAGTAAAAGTCCTGAAAGTCACTACCGTTATCAAAGTTATCAAAAATTCTGCTCAAAAAACAATATAGTAGAGATGCCAAGGCAATCTACCAATTCAGCTTCTCAGCCCAACGTATAAGAAGTCATTAATAATAATGAATTACGTAAAATAGTGACCTTGAATATAAAAGACATTCTTTTTTTTAACATGGTAAGAAAATTATAGCAAGAATTGATATTGGAAATTTATATACTAGTAATGGAAATATTGACTTAGGACAACATTTCCAAGGCTCGAAAAAGAAGTCGGTATATTAAAAATCAGACAATTGAAAATGGCACCGTGGGAAAATATCTCTTATGGGCAATAAAATATTGAAAACATTGAGAGTAGCCCTACTCAACCCGGTGACCACAGGCATTGCAAAAACCTTGGCCAAGGTCAAAAGACATTATTATTGGAAGGGTATGACTGACGAGATATTACTGAGTACATACAAAAATGTCCAAAATGCCAAAAATCAAAAATGACAAGAAAAATTAAAACTCCTTTAACAATTACTGATACACCTATACACGCTTTCGACAGGGTTATAGTACTCGTAGACACTATTGGTCCACTACCAAAGTCTGAGAATGGTCACAAATTAATTTGTGACTTGACTAAATACCTAGTCTCGATTCCAATTCCAAACAAACAAGCTAGTACAGTAGCCTAAGCGATATTTGATAATTTTATTCTGAAGTACGGTCCAATGAAAACGTTCATTACGGACATGGGAATAGAAAACAAAAATTCAATAATTATTGATTTGTGCAAATATTTAAAAATAAATAATATTACATCTACTGCACATCATCACCAGACAGTTGGAATAGTCGAATGAAGTCACAGAACTTTTAATGAATACATACGTTCATATATATCGGTTGATAAAACTGATTATGACGTATGGATTCAATATTTCGTATACTGTTTCAATACGACCCCGTTATTTACCAAAATATCTTAATAGCGTAGATAACATAGAACCCGTATACAATATACGAATTTCAGAGTTGGTTTTATGTACTGACTTACAATTTATTTCCGATAGTTTACAATAGGAGAGAAGGGAGTGCGTTTAATGTTGAGAGCAAATTTGTACTACTTTACAAGAGTTAGCCAGCCGAGCGCTGGGCACAAATTTTCATCCTTGACCAGGTTCAAGTCATCGACGATCAGGCCAGGCTTTGGTGTAAAGTATTCTTCCTTCCATCGGGCCCAGAAGATCTGCTGTATGTAAGCCACGCCATCCATCTAGGCGATTGAAGTTAAGGTTGGTCACATCAGGCTCGAAAAATAACACATCCAGATAAGCAGGGTTCTCTGAAATCGAGACTAAGGGTCAAGAACTAACTACTTCAGAAATATTTCACACAAGGGTCGGCAACTCATCAAAGGCTAGAACTGAAGGGCTAATAGCGCGATAGAAATGATGCTTAGCAATCTTCACAGCCGCTTCACAAATACCAAAATGCGGTGACCTCGGAGGAATAAAACACCAATCAAAGGATTCCGATAGGCAAAAGTCTAATATTGATTACTGGTGATCGTCGCTAAGGAACAGGTGTCTTAGTTCAAGCAGCTCACTGCGCGCGCCAACTAAGTCTGTTGCATAGTCAGACAAAATTTGCCGCGGCTTTCGCCTGGTGCATATAAATTATTTAAGACCATTGTTGAACTAATAAGCTTTTTTTTATTAGTTATTGCTAAATTAAAATACGAATTTCAGGTTGCTTTATGGTTGTCAACAATTTGTTAGCGAGAGAGAGTACAGCAGGCGAGACGAGAGTGCATTTAATGTCGAGATCAGAATTCGAACTGATTTTACAAAGGGACAGCCAGTCGAATGCTGGGCCCAAGAATGCAAGTACACAAAAAACGAGAGAGCTAGATAGAGAGAGCTACCTTTCGCGATGCAATTAATATAAGAGATCGAATTAAGTTAATTAGCTGCTGCGGCTGCGTGACCCGACATACTCCCCCCCTTGGAAGCCTGGGTTTCAACATCATCCTTCAGGGGAAGCAGACACAGCTTGTTTACTGCTCGCTTTGTCACTCCTGATGCTGTCTTCAGAACGGCAACTCGAGCAACACCATCTCCACCGAACCGAAGCTCGATCACTCTGGCGAGGGGCCTTTTCATGGGAGGAAGGTTTTCGTCCTTGACCAGAACTAAGTCATCGACAACCAGGCCAGGTTTTGGGGTGCGCCACTTGGAACGCTGCTGCAGTAATGTTAAGTATTCTTCCTTCCATCGGGACCAGAAGATCTGCTGCAAGTAAGTCACGCGTTGCCATCCATCCAAGCGATTAAAGTTAAGACTGGTCAAATCCGGCTCGATGAAAGAGGAAGGCGAACCACCATTCAAAAAATGTGCTGGGGTTAATACTTCCAGATCAGCTGGGTTTTCTGAAAGCGAGACTAATGGTCGAGAATTAACAACCGCCGAAACACCAGGGTAGCGCGGTAGAAATTATGCTTAGCGATCTTCACAGCCGCTTCCCAAAGACCGCCAAAGTGTGGCGACCTAGGAGGAATGAAACACCAATCAACAGCCTGAGCTAGGCAAAAATCCAACGTAGCTCTCTGGTGATCACTGCTGAAGAATAGGCGCCTTATTTCGAGCAGCTCATTGCGAGCGCCAACAAAGTTGGTTTCAAAGTGTGGCGACCTAGGAGGAATGAAACACCAATCAATAGCCTCAGCTAGGCAAAAATCCAACGTAGCTCTCTGGTGATCACCGCTGAGGAATAGGCGCCTTAGTTCGAGCAGCTCATTGCGAGCGCCAACAAAGTTGGCTGGATTATCAGACCAAATCTGCCGCGGCCTTCTTCAAGTGCATGTAAATCGTTTGAGGCCATGTAGAAACGATACCGTAGAGAGATCCTTGATTAACTCCAAATGAATAGCTTTTGTGGCGAAACAAATGAGCATTTTACTGGAGGCTTGCTTCGCACCTCTGACTTGTAGAAAAATGGCCCGCAAAAGTCAATGCCAGTGACTTCGAACGCATGAGACCCATCATGTCGCTCCTTTGGAAGATCCACCATGATATGCTCCACTACTCGAGGCTTCATTCGAAAGCATCTAATACATTTGTTTACCGCCTTCATAACTGTCTGTAACGAAAATTCTTTGAAGGGCAGCAAAGGAATTGGCAAATTTTGAACTGGCCACTATGTCTTCGTATGGAGATTTTGTTAGTAGAATCCTCCGGCGAACCTCAGTCAGCTTTAGGGCCACAGAGGAATTTTGGTCCATGAGCCCAGAGAGGAGACTCGTTGAGTTCAGCAGGAAAAGCACCTCGGGAGAGAATGTCAGCTGGATTTAAAGAAGTTGGAACATATCGCCACTCCACTGACTCAGTTAGCTCTTGAATGGCAGCTACTCGGTTCGCTACAAAAATATTGAATCTGGACGGCTCGTCTCGGATCCATGAAAGCGCTACAGCAGAGTCGCTCCAGCAGTAAAACTTTCCCTCAAATTCACTCGTCCCAGCCACTTCTGCGATGAGCCTAGACAGGAGTTCCGCCCCACACAGTTCCAGCTTGGGCACAGTGAGTGTTTTCAAGGGGGCTACCCTAGACTTTGAGCAAAGTAATTGAGATCGGCCGTTGCAAACGATGTAGACACAGGCACCATATGCTTCTATGCTGGCATCACAAAATCCATGAATTTCACTCTCAGAGTTTGGAGAACGAACTAGCCGAGAAAATGACGCATGCCTAATCTGCCCAAAACTCGTACTTATAGCACTCCATTCCGTATTCTGTGACTCAGGAAGGCTTTCATCCCAGGATAACTTCTCCTTGCACAGTTGTTGAAGGAAAATTTTCGATTTTGTGATCACAGGTCCAACCAACCCGAGAGGATCTTAAAATCGCGCTATTGCAGACAGGACAGATCGCCTGCAGGGGCTTGATGTTGACTGTAAGGCCGAAAAGGAAAACAATAGTTGGTCAGAAACTGGATCCCAAGCGAGACCTAAGGTTTTTGCAAAATCAGTGCTTCAAATAGGACTCCTTATCCTTGTCTGCAACTCCATCCAAAACAGCCGACACATTTGAGCAACACTTTCTAAGCTTAAATTTTCCCTTGGCTAGAAGTTTTGATGCCTGATCCATAATGATGACTGCTTCTTCCTTGGACTTGGCTCCAGATATCAAATCATCCACATAAAAATCGCGACGAATGAACTCAGCCCCAAGCGGAAACGCTGTATGCTCGTCTGCTGCCAACTGATGCATAGTTCGCACAGCCAGAAATGATGCTGGCTTCATGCCATAAGTAACGGTGTCTAGCATACACACCCGCAATTGGTCCTGGGGGGAATCCCTCCACAAAATGCATTGCAAATGGCTGTTCTGGGTGGGTGTGAACGAAACCGAAGAAGAATCTGGAACGGCTTAGGCTGAATAACTGGGCCTGCCATAAGAACATCGTTGAGAGAATAGCCTGAGGAACTTGCCGCCTATCCATCAAAAACTACGCGAAGCTTTGTAGTGGAGCTATCTTCCTTTATGACACAATGATGAGGCAAGAAGTATCGGCACAACCCGATGTCAGCGGCAGGAACTGATGACATATGTCCTAGATCGAGGTATTCCTTTATGAATGCTGCATATTGAGCCTTCAAGGCTGGCTGACGATTCAACTTTCTCTCTAGGGACAAGAATCCTCGATAAGCTTTCTGGTAGGACTCTCCCAAAAGATCTAGATTGAACTTGGCAGGCAGCCGAACAGAATAATCGCCAGCTGGCAAACGAACGACGTGTCTTACAAAATGTGCTTCACAGTCCAGTTCTTCCTTAGTAGCGCGTATAATTGGCTCGGCGCAGCTTTCCACTTCCCAAAATCGTCGAAAGAGATCATCTAACCGATCGAAACTATTCTCTCTACTAGCGAGAAGTACATCTTGAGACGACATTAAAGCCGAGCCATTGGAAAGGGCATAGCCTCCAGAAACAACCAAACCCAGACGCGTCTTTTGAATTAGGGGTAATCCAGGTGGAAGCTTAATTTGGCCAACGCACCACATCTCGAAAAAGAGGCTGACTCCGATTAAAAGATCCACATGCTGGGGAGCATAAAACCTTGGGTCAGCTAACTGTATATTTTTGGGTATGTTCCAGCTGCCAATGTCGACGTTGAAGCTAGGCTGTCACTCTGTAATGTTCGGAGCAATTATCGCGGTAATGTTGGCTGAGTATTCGGAAGTTCTGGACTGAATCGTAATATTGACCGAGTGACCGTCCGTCACAAAACTGGAATCTCCTATTCCAGTTACAGATGCTGAGGATTTTATTTTCTTTACTTGAAGCTGATTTGCGAATCGGGACGTTATTAGATGTAGTTGGGAGCCCGAATCGAGGAGAGCTCGACAGGGAACGAAATCCCCGAACGGTTTTTTACTAAAACGCTAGCCGTTGCTAAGAGCACAATATCATTACTAAACTTCTGTGCAATAAGAGCAGTCGAAGCGGAAGGCAGTGCAGAGGGTGAGGCAGAGGGAAGTGCTTCTTGAAACTGTGCTCCTTCTTGTGAAGGAAAGGAAGGTGAGTTTCCCAGGTGAAGCAGAGTGTGGTGCTTAGATCCGCATGCACGACAACTACTGGAGTTGCATTGCCGAACTTGATGACCAACCTTAAGACAATTTATGCAAAGACCGAGCCGTTTCGCTTCTTAAGGCCTATTCGCTGGAGACAGGATTTTAAAATTCTGACAATAAGAAGGGGAATGCCCCGTATCATTACAGACTATATAAATCCAAGGGTTAGCATTCGAGGCAACAAATGCTGATCTACGCGCATTGGGTATTCTGTTACTTCCCACCTGATTGCCCGGCGCATAGTTTGCCATGGCGAAATCCATAGTCTCCAACGTCCTGCATCGCTGCTCCAGAAATGATGCCATTGACTCCCACTTAGGAACTAAATTGACGAAGGCAGGGTCATCTAAACGCTCTTCCCACTTTGCCTGACTTGCCGGATCCAACTTTTGGAACAGGACTTGGACGATAATGCATTCTACGATTTGTTCCGTCGTGCCCAGTTCTTTATGAGCACGAATATGAGCGTTAAATTTATCGGACAACTCCCGAAGTGTCGAGACGGAACCACTCTGCACCGCCTTAAGTCCAAGGATCTCAGTAAGGTGTGCCTGAAAAACCAAACGTCGATTATCAAATATATTTTGCAGCAAATCTAAAGCAATTGCGTAGTTGCCATCCGAAATTTCCAATGAGCGAATAGTTTCCAACGCTGCGTCCCTCAGGCACGATCGTAGATGCTGCAGCTTTTCTACGTTGGTGAGGTCCGGATGACTATCTATGATCGTGGTAAACATAGAATAAAAGTCAAACCAATTTGCATAACCTCCAGCGAGTTTTGGAAGCTCCAGTGGGGGCAGCAATGCTGCCCTATGTTGAGGCTGAGGCTGCTGGGGGCCGAAACTCCCGGAGTGATGCCGTCAGCAAAAGTTGAGTGCGAAAGAAGCTGTGAGGCGCGCTTTGAAATTTCGGATCGAACCGATGACTTCAGAATTACGAGAATGTCATCAAATTTCTCACTTAAACCACTTTCAATTTCCTCGAAATCCAATTCTTCGAGCTCACCGAGCACCTTTTTAAATGACTCTTGAACCTCATCAATCAACTCTAACATCACATGAAGACCGGATTCGTCGCATGAAGTTAACGCCGCACTTGATAGGGAATCCACTAAACGCTCCACTCTATTATATAAAGCCGTTGCCTTGCGCTTTGAAAATGTTGCCCTTTGTGCATCAGCGGTAAGGTCTCCAAAAGTTCCCGTTGGCATGGCTACAACAACAACAGCAGTCGAAATGCCCGAAATTCGGCTGAGCGCAAAGCAACCGAGGGAATAACAGCCCGTTACTTGGCTATGTACGCTTCTATGTAAAGCTGATTCTGCGCCTTATATGTAAATTTTCGCAATCACCAACTGCTATTTATATATAGCGCTCACTGTATTTAAGGCCTTATGATTGTTATTAGTTATTGCTAAATAAAATACGAATTTCAGGTAGCTTTATGCTTGTCAACAATTTATTAGCGAGAGGGAGTACAGCAGGCGAAACGAGAGTGCATTTAATGTCGAGATCAGAATTCGAACTGATTTTGCAAAGGGACAGCCAGCCAAATGCTGGGCCCAAGAGTGCAAGTACACAAAAAACGAGAGAGCTAGATAGAGAGAGCTACCATTCGCGATGCAATTAATATAAGAGATCGAATTAAGTTAATTAGCGGCTGCGGCTGCGTGACCCGACAACCATGAAGAAAAGACATCGTCCTGAGATCCTTGATCAGCTCCAGCTTTCGTGGCAAAGCAAACGAAGACGTACGAACGTAGCATTTTACTGGAGGTTCGAGTGGTTTCTCCCTTACAGCTTCCGCAGCGCCAGCAGCAAACCGCACCAGCAGCAAACCGCCGAAGTCCAGCGCAGCAGCCCGCCGACGCCGCCCGTTTCCCGCCGTCGCCTCCCACGCCATTCCATCAGCGCCACCACGGTACCCCGCTACCCCCCGGCGTACATGTTGGTCCTTCGAGCCGGATAAAATAAGTAAAGCTTTTCGTCTTATTAATGGCCGGTCTGCAGTCAGCCACTCGAAAATATAATTCATTTGACTTTCTGTACGATTTGTCCAAAATCCTAGTCCGATTAAATCCGACAACGGCAATTAAAAATTACTTCGCCATTTTTTTCTTCGATTTTCCTTTGCTACGTGCGGCCATATTGCCAATTTTTTCCGACTCCTTTTTTTATTGCATTTGGCCGCTCATCCATACTTACATACACATATACAAAATCGAGAAAAAATTCCAAGCTTAGAAAAAATATTGTGCAAATATAAGCCAAGCATACAGTGAGAATTATTAAATTTCTAGTGTTCTGCCAATTCAGGCCCCCAAAACTTTTCAAGATTTTTCTCACTGTATATCCGCAGCCGCTAAAATACTTGCACATATTTTTTCGTTTTTCCAAGTACAGTCCACACACAATAAATCGAAAACTTCCACAACAACACATACCCCGCCGGCAATACTTATTTAATAAATTTAAAACCGGCGAAAATTACATACATGCAAATATCTACATACATAAAAATATCTACATCCATACAAATATCTACATATATACAAATATCTACAAATATACAAATATCTACATACATACAAATATCTACATATATACACATACAGTCACATATAATTTTTAACTCCACCATCCCGTTCCGACTAATTAAAGTTTTCCGTCGGCCATCCGGTAAAAAATAATAAAATAAAAAATTACACCAACCGACGTGTAAATTTTTTGGTCATTGTGTTTTATTTACCATCAAACTTTTTAGTATTTTTTTCGGTATTTGGTATTTACTCCGTAAAATTTATTTTAATTAAACGAGAAAAATACCAGCACTCCACTGCATGCATAGCATCCTCCGTCCACCAATTTTTTTGGTATATTTGTAGTATTTTTCCCTCGGAATATTAAATTAAATTAAAGCAATACTCCAATATTAAATAATCAACCGATCGCATCCTCCGGCCAACAAATTTTGATATTTTTTCTTCATTCAGAAGTTTAAATAAAGGCGAAAATATTACAATTACTCCACCGGGGACTATATATATACACATAGTTGGTATTTTTCCCCCTCAATTTATCCAAACGCAAAAAATACCAGCAAAAATATACCAAACTTGATCCCAACCATAATACATATACCAAAAGGGTTAAATATTATAGTATTACTTCTCAACGGGTGATATTCGAACTCCTTACTCACCGTTCCTAATCCGTATCATTGGGTTTAATTCCGCAAAGTAACCAGGTCGGTACTTGCTCCCAATTTCTATTTTTTCCGATCCACTAGTTTTTCTTGTCGACACCTCATTCCACTGTTCAACAAGTGGGCCAGGTTTCCTATTTATCCGACATAAACAAGGGCGAGCAGATTCTGACCCAAAAAAAGGTCATTTCTTTTAAAGGTCCGTTGGAAGTGATAACAACATGTTGTCTATTCCACCTGCCGTAGTCACAGGCATATCCGTAGATCCGCCCACACCCGAAATAACCGCCAAGACCTCGTCGCCCCGAATAAGAGTCACCCGTGCAAACGTCAAAATGGCACTAACACCTTCCCAAATCGCTCTTAACAAATTTACTGAGGTCTCAGATCGGCTGAGTGAGTTTGAATCCAGAGCAAACACTCCTTCGCCGATCCCTCCTACTCTGTCCATGCTGAACATCCGCCGCGAAGAAATACGCGAGTTATGGGACCGCATCAAGGCAGAATACGATGAATGCACCGGGTGCATAGCAGAAGCCGGAGACAGTGCAGCTGATAGTTTGCCAGTTCTCAAGGCTAAATACGGCTACTGCTATTCCGTTTACGAGAGATGTGGGGCTCAGATCGCGGATATGATAGCCCAAGCTCCCCAAGTTCAAGCTGTTCCTACCCAGACTTACATTCCCTCTGGATGTCGGCTGCCTCCGTGCGATACCGAGGTTTTCACCGGAGATTATCTGCGGTGGCCGACCTTTAGGGATCTGTTTACGGCCATTTATATAAACAATCCAAGGCTGACGCCAGTCGAAAAATTGTTTCACCTAAATGCCAAAACACGCGGCGATGCACACACGATAGTGTCGAACTCCCCCCTTACTAACGACGGCTTTCGCTCAGCTTGGGCTAACCTAACTGAGCGTTTCGAAAACAAGCGGTTGTTAGTAAATAGCCAACTAAAAATATTTTTTAATGTGCAGTCCGTTAATCAGGAATCTGGGTCAGCTATCCGTGAACTTCAACGTACCATCCAGGGTTGCCTTACGGCTTTAGAAATGTCCGAAATTGAAACCGAAAATTGGGATTGCCTCCTAGTGTACATGTGCTCCTCTAAACTTCCTAACCTCGCGCTATCCTTGTGGGATCAGTCCCTGCACAATAAGGCAGAGATTCCGACGTGGCAGGAACTAAACGCCTTCCTTACGGAGCGTCACCGGACCTTAGAAGCCATAGACGACGTACGGCCGTCAGGCTCGAGTCAATCTCTGCCAAAAACATCCGCCCCCACTGCAGCGCCTCGAAGAATAAATTCTTACGAGACAAGGGTAGCACCCAAGCCAAAAGGATGTGACCTTTGTAAGAAGGAAAACCATCCTGTCCGCACATGTCCACGGTTCCTCCAGATGACGGTCGACGAGCGTTCGGCATACATAAAGAGGAAGCAGATGTGTCTAAACTGCTTCGCACGAGGGCATCAGCTGCGTGATTGTGAGAGCACTCATAGTTGCTTTACGTTCCGCGGCCGATATCACACCTTACTACACAGAGGCAACTCCTCCCAATCGCATTCGAATCCCGCCCCAAGACCCAGATCAAGACCAAGTACACCAGTTGCCACCGCTTCCCGATCCACGGACTCTACAGTCCAAAATTACTTCGCGACGGGGTATAGATCCGTCTTGCTGGGCACCGCCATAATTGACATATGTCACCTGGGGTCGAATTTTAAAGCTCGTGCCTTGATAGATTCAGGATCAGAGGCAACCTTTATTTCTGAGCGGCTGTTCAAACTAATCAAGTTGCCTCACCAGGTAATCCGAGCCCAAGTATCAGGCTTAAACCAGACAGTATCCGCTAAATCCAAAAAGCTCTGTCAGTTTACCATCCGTTCTCCGACCAGGCCTGGCTTGCAAATAAACACGACGGCCTATGTTCTTCCTCAATTAGCTGGAAACCTTCTATCTTGTCCGATTCCGCAACAGTTTCTACGGGATCTTCCCGAACTGTCACTAGCGGATCCAAAGTTCTACGAGAGCGCACAGATAGATATTCTGGTCGGGGCCGACATACTGCCATCCATTCTCCTAAGCGGCACCCGGCCGAATATTTGTGGCTCTCTCCTCGTGCAAGAAACCATTTTCGGGTGGATCCTAACAGGACCCGTTCCTGCTCCAAGGGAAAATCAGATTTCCGTTTTTTCCACACGAATCTCCCACACAGTTGACACGTCCCTGGATAGGCTTCTCACCAAATTTTTGGAGGTGGAGGATCTGCCAGTAAAAGTGACAAAATCTTCCGATTTGACATGTGAGGAAAGTTTTCTCCGAACGACTACGAGAGACGATAACGGCAGGTATGTCGTAAGTCTTCCGTTTCGTGATCCTCAAAACCTAAAATCCGCCCTCGGTCACTCCAGATCCTCCGCGTTGTCGCAGTTCCTAAGAACCGAGCAACGCTTAAAGAGGGACTGTCAGCTGAAAGCCAAATACGACTCCGTGATTCAAGAGTATCTCGACCTCAGTCACATGAAAGAAGTCCGTCCTACCTATAATTCTGCCAGTTATTTCCTTCCGCATCATGCCGTGCTCAAGCCGGAAAGTACAGCCACTAAGTTACGTGTGGTTTTCAATGCCTCCAGCCCTTCAGAGAATGGGGTCAGTTTAAATGATATCCTTCATGCTGGCCCAGTCTTACAGTCCGATCTAACTATCCAGATCCTGAAGTGGCGATATTTCCGATACGTCTTCAGTGCCGATATCGACAAAATGTATCGGCAGATATGGGTAGATCCGAAGCATTCCCCGTTCCAGCGCATCTTATTCCGCAACAGCGAGGGGCACATTCGAGATTTCGAATTACAGACGGTAACTTTTGGAGTCAATTGCGCGCTATTCCTGGCCATTCGAGTCCTGCAACAGTTGGCAACTGACGTGCAGCTCAGCCATCCAAGAGCGAGCAACGTCATTCGAAATCATATGTATGTAGACGATGTCCTTTCGGGAGCTGACTCCGCCGAGGACGCTAAGTCCATTGCTCGCGAGCTAAAAAGTGCTCTAGATTCCGCGGGGTTTCCATTGAGAAAATGGACCTCCAACAACAAAGAAACATTAGCTCATATCCAAAGCGATCATCTTCTGACAACCGACTTCCTCGAGATCGACACTGAGAGCACAGCCAAAACTCTCGGCGTACGATGGAAGGCGACGTCCGATGAGTTCTTTTTCGTCCCACCAGATTTAGCAACGGAAATCTCCCAAACGAAACGCCAAGTCCTTTCCCAAATTGCCAAGCTGTTTGATCCAGCAGGCTGGCTCGCTCCATTTGTTGTGTGTGCAAAAATCTCTATGCAAGAGATTTGGCTTCAGGATCTAGGCTGGGACGATAAACTTCCAATTGAGCTGTGCCAAAGGTGGAACAGCTTTCTCCAGAGCTATTCGGTCCTAGACCAGGTCAAAATACCCAGATGGGTTTCCTTCCGTCCAGAGTTCCACGTAAAGCATCACGGATTCTGTGACGCCTCGCAAAAGGCATACGGTGCTGCGATCTATGTGCGCGTAGAAGTGGGCCATAAGACGATGGTGCACTTACTCACGGCCAAGACGCGTGTGGCGCCAGTCAAAACGGTGTCCCTTCCCAGGCTGGAGTTATGTGGGGCTCTCCTTTTGTCCGAGATGGCCGAAGCCATTCTTCCTAATATGCCGAGGCTGACCTCAAAATTCCATTGTTGGACCGATTCCACGATTGTGCTAGCATGGTTAGCCAAACCAGCGTGCCATTGGACTACGTTCGTTGCCAATAGGGTGACGAAGATCACCGAGTCCACTGAGGCGGCCAATTGGTCGCACGTTCAATCCGAACATAATCCAGCTGATTTGGCTAGTCGAGGAGTTCCCCTTCAAGAGGTGGTGGATAACCCGCTTTGGTGGCATGGACCCACTTGGCTGCAACGTCCACGCGATCATTGGCCCAGCCAGGGAACCGACCTGCTGGTGACTGAGATCGAAAAGCGTGCCGTTAAAGTCCATGTGGCGTCTATGCCGTCAGAAGATTTCCTAGATGGCTTTTCCAATTTAGATAGAGCTTTGCGGGTCCTCGCGTATGTCCATCGATTTGTCCAACGATGTCGAAGACAATCACCGCCTTCCGGGGTCCCTTTAGAGGCCTAGGACGTTGCCGCCGCGGAAGAACTCATGACAATTTGCACTCAGCGCAGGTATTTTTCTGAAGAATACCGCTGCTTGAGTCAGAAGCGTCCTGTGCCCGCGGCGAGTTCGATTTTTTCCCTGAAGCCCTTTCTATATAAGAAAGGGGTAATCAGGGCATGCGGCCGCGTAACGGCCTCCGACAGTTTGCGGTATGATGAACGACATCCGATAATCCTGCCGTACGAATGTGAACTCTCGCGGCTTCTGGTCAAATTCACTCATTTCATTACGTTACATGGTGGCAACCTAACTGGTTCGTCTTACTCGGTCCAGATACTGGGTTCCGAGAATAAAGAACTTGGTGAAGGCAGTGGCTAACTCCTGCAAGGTCTGCGTTATCCACAAAAAGAGATTGCAAGTCCAGATGATGAGAAGTTTTCCGAAAGAGCTAGTGTCTTTTTCCCGTCCGTTCACGTACACAGGTATGGACTACGCCGGCCCGTTTGATATAAAAAATTATACCGGAAGAGCATGTCTCATTACGAAAGGGTATGTGTTGGTTTTCGTTTGTTTTTCTACAAAGGCCATCCATCTAGAGCCTACATCCGACTTAACGACTGAAAAGTTTCTTGCCGCTTTCGCTCGTTTCGTCTCTAGAAGAGGGTGTCCCCGCCAAGTCCAGTCCGACAATGGTAAGACCTTTGTCGGCGCCTCCACCGTGCTTTCCCGAGACTTCCTGCAAGCCGTTAAGGAGTCTGTGACCGATGCGTATAGTCATCAGCAGCTCACCTGGCAATTCATTCCTCCTGGGGCACCCCATATGGGAGGCCTATGGGAAGCTGGTGTCAAGAGCTTCAAGACCTTGTTTTACAAGTCCACCGCAACACGGAAGTACACCTTTGAAGAGCTGTCCACCCTCCTAGCGAGAATCGAAGCTTGTCTGAATTCCAGACCGCTATCTCCCATGTCTGAGGATCCAACTGATCTCTTAGCGTTGACACCAGGGCACTTTCTTGTTGGTGGACCTCTTCTATCCATAGTGGAACCTGAAGTAAAGGGCGAATCCAAGTCCATTCTGAACCGGTGGCAGCACTTAAAGTCTCTTCATCAACGATTCCGCACTCGATGGAAGGATGAGTACCTTAAGGAGCTCCACAAGCGCAACAAGTGGCAAGTCCCCACAGAAAATCTGCGTGTTGGCGATCTGGTCGTCATTAAGGATGACAATTTGCCCTAAAATGAGTGGCGACTCGGAAGAATAGACTCCGTTTTTCCGGGAGCCGATGGCAATGTCCGCGTAGTCGACATTCGTACGACACGCGGCATTGTCAAACGTCCAGTGGCCAAGGTGGTTCTTCTTCCAAGAGAGCCGCCCAAAAATACCTCGTAACGAGCCGCGTTTCTTACACACCTTAGTCCGTAGCTATTATCCACGTCATTGTTAATCAGCCCTGTGTGTTTTTTCCTTATCCACACTCTAAACAGGAAAAATGGCTCCCAGCCCACGTAGCGCTCAGGCTTTGGATAGCAGACTTACTAGAGGTACTCAGTCCTACCGATGCCGAGTCTGCCGCGGAATCCATCCTCTTCGGAAGTGTCAGAGGTTCTTAAAGCTGAGCGCAGAGAAGCGCCTGCGGGCAGTTCTCATTAACAAGTACTGCGCGAACTGTCTCGCACACGAGCACTCCACTGGGAGCTGTCGTAGCGGTGACCGGTGCAGAAAGTGCAACCGGAACCATCACACGCTGCTGCACATGCACGACCTTGTTTCCCGGAAAAAGTCCGGCTCCAAGCAAAAGTCCCGCTCCAAGCAACAGCCCGCTTCTCCGCAGCGTTCGCGCCGGCAAGATCCGCCAACTCGCCAAACGCCTGCCCCTCCACCGCGCTCAGCATCCTCGACACCAGCTCCGTCGCTCGCCGCACTTCTCCAGCGTCATAGCGTCAATGTCCTCCCGACTGCTGTGGTGATCGTCGAGACCGGAGAGAATCCGTGCACCCCGACAAGCTCCATCGATGCATCCCTGGCCGCCGCGTTTCGTTTGCCGACAACAAACGTGGGCGATGAGAGCATATGCACGGCGACGATTCGTTCGAAGGTCGACGAGGCCATCAAGCTGGAGGTGGTCCTCAAGATCGAGCCGAACGTGCGCATCCGCACCCCCATCCGTGCGCTCAGTGAGAGCGTCGTCCAGAAATTTAAGGAGCTACCGCTCGCGGATGAGCGTTTCCACCGGCCAGCCACTATTTCATTGAACCTGGGCGCGGACGTCTACCCGAAGGTGATACAGCCCGGCTTCCACATGGTCGACGAGGGACTGCCAGTAGCCCAGAAGACGGTGTTCGGGTGGATCGTCTCCGGCGCCTGTACGCAGGCTTGAGGCGTAGGCGACTGGCCGAAGTTCCGTCTCCTTTATTTTTTGCAACGCTAGCGATTGCAAGGGGGGCGGAATGTTTAGGCCCACTGTCCGGCGAATCTGGATCGGCCCCGCTATATAGCTGCACCGCTCTACCGCTCTCCCGCTCTCCTGCGCTGCTCCTAGCTCCCTCCATGAAGTCTCCGCTGCGCTTTGGAGCGCAGAGCGGAGCTTAGACTTAGTCAGTTCGATTCTGGAGTTAAAACTGAATAAACCGCGGTCGTACCCCCGCCTACTTTCCAAGTTAACTTTTGTGCGTACTTCTTTTCGATCAAGGGGCAATACGCGTTCGAGTGGTTTCTCCCCTACAGCTTCCGCAGCACCAGCAGCAAACCGCACCAGCAGCAAACCGCCGAGGCACAGCGCAGCAGCCCGCCGACGCCGCTAGTTTCCCGCCGTCGCCTCCCACGCCATTCCATCAGCGCCACCACGGTACCCCGCTACCCCCCGGCGTACTCACAGAAAGATGTCGAACTTCACCAGTTGACCAGTTGACACCAGCGGAATTTTACTTAATGCTATGTTTAGTTTTACAAATTAGGAAATAAAACAATATCGGCTTAAAAACGCGACCAGCTTCTTCTAGATTTCTTCTTGTTGTGCTGCTAACATTAGCAGCAGGATTCTAACTTTCGCTGTTAAAACTGCTGTTGTCAACTGCTTCTCAGAGTCGCCAGAAACAACTGTCCAGCTTCTCCGACTCACTAGGAACACCCGTTCATTCCGCCCCCGGTACTGCATCCAGTATTAAAAGCCTTCGACCATGCTGAACTGTGAAAAGGCTGAAGTGTGTTATGAAGTGAACGCGGCTATATCCCAAGGTGCATAGGTTTTGTTCTCGGGCTAGACTCTTCAGTGAATCTTGGCAAGGGTAAACGGCAAATCTTTCCGTTGAGGTCTTAATTGTAGCTACTCAAACAAGCCCATCGGCCCCAGGATGTTAGTCGATGATTCGCCCTAATTTCCAGTCAGAAAGGACTAGTTCGTTCAACCTTGATGATGATCATGTCGGGACGCTGAAGATTGTCAGTTTCGTGGCGCCACTTGGGGCGCGCCTGCAAATGAGATAGCCAATCTGCACTCCATATTTTCCAAAAGAAGCGGAACATCCATTTAAGAACTCTGTGCTTTATTCTTCTATGTTTAACCATCCTCACCAGTGCAAACCAAGCCTGTTGGAATTGAGATACCTGAATTCGGCCGGTGAATTTATCCGCTTTTTGGTGACGAGTATTATAAATGAATCGTTTGACGTAGGCTGTAATGAATAAGAGTTTATATGATTCGATAAATCGTTGCATTTCTATACAAATGTGGGCTCCAATATGCTTTAAAAATTGCTCTTCGGAAATAAGTTCTGATATTGGGGACAAAATTGGATTGGCAAGCCAGTGCTCCTCGGAACGATGCAGCCAATGTAGTCCGATCCACCAAAGCTTGTGATGCTTCAGCTGGGAAGGGGTGAGGCTGCGTGTTGCACAATTTGCCGGGCTTTCTTGCGTAAATACATGTATCCACTGCGAGGGCAAAATTGCCTTCAGAATTGGTCCAATTCTATTCGACACAAATGTCTTCCAACGTTTGGGGTCACCGCTGATCCAATACAGCACTACCATTGCATCCGACCAGTAGTGTACGGATATAGTGTGATGTGATACTTGAAATTGATTGATAATCCACTCGGCTAATTGTGTACACAACGCAGCTCCGGATAACTCAACTCTCGGAATTGTGAGCGGCTTAACAGGTGTGACTCGACTGGGGGTGGCTAATAAGTTAACCTGCACGGAACCATCCGAACAACTAGCTCGGAGATAAGCGCATACTGCATCACAAAACATTTGTAATTGCAAAGTCGAGACATGCCTTAAATCGAAGCCTAACCAACGAGGGATGTGTATCTCTTGAATGTCGGGGAGCTCTTGAATGATCTGTCGTCACCGCTCGGCGATTTGATCTGGCAATTGGTCGTCCCAATCTAATGATGCGGGGGGCTCATCTTTGCGCTCGTACGAAAACACCGAACTTCCCTTAACAGGATTTTTGCAGCGATGATCATTGGTGCCAGGTATCCAAACCGATCGAACAAGCGTGCTACTGTGGAGAGTATAGATCGTATGATGTCTGACTCGAATCGCTGTGAAGGGTGCCGAGGCAGTGCTAAACGTAACTGTAGTCAAAAATATTCCTTAATGAGTCCTTTTTCATCGCGCCAGAAAATTCGCTGATACTGGGCATCTTCTTCATGCATAACTATGCAGCAATACGTTTTCGTTATATCGGCGACGAAGACATACCGATGGAGACGCCAGTTGAGTATGACTCCTCTAAGAACGCTTTGTAGGGCGGGAACCGAGCATAGAATATCACTCAAAGACCTCCGTTAGACGTTTTGCACGAAGCGTCGTATACGACGCGAATCTTTGTAGTTAGACTGTCTTCTTTGATCACAGCATGATGCGGAACGGTGCAAGCAGAGATGGAGAGTTGCCTTTTAGCGTTGATCCTAGTGTGTTGCTCTTCACTGCTTTCTTCCTACTCTAAGTACTCTTGAATAGTGCTGGCATACTGTTGAATAAAATCTGGCCGATGATCAAGTTTCCTTTCCAAAGTACTCTTTCATAGTGCTGGCATACTGTTGACTGAAATCTGGCCGATGATCAAGTTTCCTTTCCAGGGCGTGGAAACGGTTTAACGCGATTGGCCTTGATCGGCCGAGCACCTGTTTGGAGTCAAACAACGTCTTTAAGGGTAAACGAACTAGGTATTTCCCATTCGGCTGACGGTTATGAGTTTGTTGAAAATGGCCTTCACAACATTCTTTTCTGCTCTGAGTTGTCTTTCCAAATTGCAACGAATGGAGGTTGAAGGAGTCTGGACTGCTTCAGCTGGTCCAAAAACTATCCAGCCAAGCTGTGTGTTTTGTGCAATTGGTTCTGCAAACGTCCCTTTGGGTATGTCCGGAAGTAATAGTTGCGGGATAATGTCGACATCTATAAGTAGGTTAATGCGACCCGACTTGATGAAATTAGGATCTGCAAAGGATAGTCCTTAGAGATGTTTACAGGACTTAATGTTTACATTTTGTTTAGGTAAATGACCTGTTATATATGATGGACGTTGATGCACTACGAGCAGTACAAACAAGTGGCCCAACGACACCAAGCAATTTGGGCAAAAAATACGAGTTCGCGAGGAAGATACAAAAAACAAATAGAAACGGGACACAAATGAAAATAAAAGAAGCATCTAAGAATGAAGCAAATGAGTTAAAATATTAGTTTTTAGTACCGGGATAGAAGTTGAAGTGCAAATAAAATGATAAAGGTTGTTATAATTATTACATAGAACGCGAAAGGGCTCGTGCAGACAAAAATTAGATGTACATCGTGGCAAATTTAGGGGATAATAATTTCGTGTTAGTCTAACAGGAACATTGAAAGTTAGGCAGTTTACAAGTTTTACAGAATCAATATCACCTCTTATAAGATTTTGCATAAAAATAGTACCAAGCATTGTTCTACGATTTGCAAGGGTAGGTAAATAAAGCAATAGTAATCTACTCTGATAGGAAGGTAGCCTTATGTTTTGATCCCAGTTCAAACTACGAAGGGCAAAAAGAAGAAATTTTTTTTGTACCGACTCAATACGGTCAATATGCACTTGATATTGTGGACTCCAAACCGAAGAACAATATTCCAAAATAGGACGGACAAGGGAGGTAAATAATAATTTGGTTGTATAAGGGTCATCAAATTCTTTTGACCAACGCTTTATAAACCCAAGAACACTCATGGCCTTGCTGACAGTGGACATTATGTGGCAGTCAAATTTAAGTTTTGGGTCCAGAAGAACGCCTAAGTCATTAACTGAATATATACGATCGAGTGGCGTATTTTGAAGACTAACTAACAAAAGTAGGAGTACCCCTATGAAAAGTCATAACGTTGCATTTAAGGCAGTTCAAATTTAAAAGGTTATACTCACACCATCCCTGAAAACAATCAATATCTGACTGTAAGTTGAAACCCGACGCTATATCATTATGTGATAAACAAAGCTTAACATCATCAGCATACATTAGTACACGAGAGTGTGTTATGATAGAGGGAAGATCGTTAATAAACAAAGTAAACAGCAAAGGGCCCAAATGACTACCCTGAGGCACTCCAGATGTCACATAGATCAGTTTTGAGGCAGCGTTCTTGAATATAACCCTCTGAGTCCTACCATTCAAATAACTTGAAATCCAAGTTAATAGATTACATGGAAACCCAAGCTGATTTAATTTGAATAAGAGAAGAGAGTGGTTGACAGAGTCAAAGGCCTTACTAAAATCTGTGTATATAACGTCAGTCTGCATTTTATTCTTAAATCCATTTATTACAATAGATGACAATTCCAGAAGGTTGGTGGTGGTCGATCTTCGCTTAACAAAACCATGCTGACACGGTGATATTAGCGAGGAACATAAATGTTGCAAATGAGAATAATACGTTCAAATGCTTTAGGAATTGCCGACAATTTAGAAATACCTCTGTAATTCTGGGCATCCGCCTTCGCACCCTTTTTGTGAAGTGGAATGATAAAAGAGTCCTTCCAGATAGTAGGAAAAACTGACGATGAAATAGACAAATTAAAAAGTTTAAGAATCGGTTTACATATGGTTGACGCACAAAACTTAAGCACACACCCGGGGAGTCCATCAGGACCGGGAGAATAAGTTGGCGTTGTTTTTTCTAAGTCTCTTACGAGAGAAATTTCCGTAATTTCAGGGGTAAAGATACAATTTGCCTTATTTAAGGGATTAGGGTAGTTAGAATTTGACCAAGCAGCCGAACTATAAGTAGTTTGGAAAAACTCGGCAAATAAATCAGCAATTTCAGAATCCGTCGATGCCTCCATTGAGTTAAAACGTACCGATGAAGGCAATGCTGACGACTTACGCTTGGCATTGACAAAGTTATAAAACTGCTTCGGATCATTTGAAAATTCAAATTTACATCGACTTAAATACATAGAATAGCAATGACTATTAAGAACATTAAAATCCGATCGAGCCACCACATATTTCGAAAAATCAGATGGCTTACCCGATTTCTTATACTTTTTATAAGTGTTTGTCTTAAGGTTTTTAAGTCTTTGAAGCGCATTGGTAAACCAAGGTGGCCTGTTTGTCTTTGAAGGAAACCTATCAGGAACGCATTCATTAAAAAAGGTATTTAACACTATATAGAAGTGTTCAGTGGCGCTTTCAATATCCATACAATTGTACAATTCTGTCCAATTATATTGAGAAATCATGTCGTTAAGTTTTTTAAAGTTACATTTTCGGAAACATCTCACTTTAGTTTGAGAAACTAAAGGAGAGAGGGTATCAACGCATGGGAAACAGATTGTCAATTCCATTGTTGGATGATATCGGTCTTCAGGTACAACAAGAGCGTCAATTCTAGATACCGTGACTTCAGACGGGTCTGAAACAAACACAAGATCTAGTTGTCTATTTAATGAATTCCGTATAAAGCTTACTTGCTGTAACGATAATTCTAGAAGACCATCAACAAAATCATGGGCGGATAGAGGTATAGCGACTAGTGAGTCAGTAGGAGGAGACCAAGAAATACCAGGGAGATTAAAGTCACCCAAAACAATCAAAAGGTCACTGTTAGAAAGAAGGGATAGAACAGATTTTATCGCAGACAGGTGGTGCTCATAAATTATTAAATCAGAGCCAGGTGGAATATAGGAGCATGTAACAAATATTGAGAATGATTGCAAGGAAACTTTCACACTAACAAATTCAATTTCATTAGGAGTATCAGAGTGAATTCTCTCGGAAGTTAGGCTAGTGCTAACGGCAATCAGCACACCGCCTCCCCTACGTGAGGAGCGATCGGTCCTATAGGCATTCAAATTGTTTGACAGAACTTCATTGTCAGATATCTCTGGCTTCAACCAAGTTTCCGTAAAAGCCAAAATATCAGCAGTAAATGCAGAGGAGTCAGCATAAAGCTTGGGTAGCTTCATATTTAGTCCCCTAACATTTTGATAGGCCAAAAATAAACTTTTTAGTTTTTTGGCGCCGTGGAAGGTCTGTTATTTGTTCTCGGTTTATTGGGAACAAATTCTTTTATTACTAAATCATCATTAAGCCAAAAGCTTTCAGAAAGTAGTACCTTAAACACATCAGGCGGAGCAAATATTTTAAACGACGATATACTACGAGCATATGAAAATCTAAATTGTTCTACTGAAATATTCTCGGATGGGAATTTTTCACGAATAAATTCCAAAACATCCTCAGATGTGGTATCTGGAGTGAATCTCGAAACAAATAATTGTTTTCTTTGTGGAACAACTGATAATTTCTTACGACCCCCAGCAGCAGATTGCACCTCACTAAGCTGAGAGCCAGAAACGGTAACTTCTGTACCTATAGGTACGGTCGGCACCGTAGTCGGCACTGAAGGTTTATTTACCACCCGACTTCGAGAAGCAGTGACTTCACCTAAAACAGCTGTATCCATAGGCGCAGTAGGTTCACTTACCACAGTGTCAACAGAGACTGCTGCAGCCACCAAGTTCGGTTAGCGACCGATGGATGAATTGCAGTGCTGCCTGCAGTGCTTCTGGGACGTATTACCAAATTCCGTGATCTCAGCTCGCACAGGATGCCGTTTGAAGGGTGGTTGAGTTCAGATGGGAGGCAACTGCGCTTAAGAGTTGCGTCGATGGTGCATTTTGTGCAGCGTCTGCGCTCCGAATAGAGTCTGAAGCATGCTGTCGTGATACTCCAGAAGTCAACGAGGAACTTTATTGAGCATTCGGAAAATGTAACAAAGTGTGGTGCCGTCAACCACATTGCAAGCAGTTTCGGTTGCTGCTGCATTGACTAAAAGAATGGGAAGAACTAAGGCAATTGATGCATGCCTTCGAGCGGTCGACTATAACCTTTCGCGCGAAACAATCCTTGCCAAGGTGTTACGTGGGCATATTAGTGCCCGACTCCTGATAGGGACTTGGGCCGAGGGAGAGGCGTCCGATATTCTGGCACCATTTGCCGGCATAAGCTACGTCGTATTCGCGTCGTGGGATCTTGGTAAGCCTCTCTCCTTTCCAACATAACGAGAATAAACATTAAAAGTGTCTGGAAAATAATATTAGTCATAAAGTTCGTTAGTCATCAGTCCACACACATTATAAATTTATTAGGTAATATATATTTGCGTCTGTTGATTAATATAATTTAATTGACAATTATTCTGTTAGCGGAGAGTATCGAATTTATCACCTATGAAGGTGCACACATCAGCAAAATACTGACTATTCACGACTACAAACGTCGCTCAGAGGGCTCTTGTAATTATCATAGAACTACAAGGCTGATACTCGCCGCTGAAAAAGTTTATAGTAGTCTATAAAACTGTAGGATACTGCACGAATATTTATATATATATGTTAATAAGAAAGGAACCGTGTCCCGACAAACTTACCCCCTCTTTAAATATTGGGCGATGAGATCTCGACGCTCCGGTTCCTGGGCTTTGGGAAAATATTATATTTGATATATATATATATAAATATACGTGCACCAAAATACGGCTGTTCTTAAGTATACTAATTCACTTAAACACAAAATATATATGTAGGATCGCCGGTGATGGTTCAAAGATAATCTCAACAATTAAGTTTAATGACTTTATTTAATTGATAGACAATAAGATATTCCCTTTTACATCTTCTTCCTCGGAAAAACAGAAAGCAAAAGCGAGTACTCTATGCGTCGATTCTTTTCGTGCGGTATCGAATATAATATTTTAACAGAGTTGCAAGCGATAATTTTACGTTAACAGATTTGAATATACCTTAATGTAAATAAAGTAAAATAAGTTTTGGCAGAGCTGTTGTAGACATGACCACTCCTTGTCTTCTTTTCCTTTCCCACAATCGGCCATCCTGAATCACCATTCGGCTCAAATGATGGTTCTTCTGCAGAGTCTGACTGAGGATTCCATTTCTTCATATATTCAGCGACGGTTGATGTTTTCCCAGGACCTTCGTGGTCACCAACTTCCTCCACGTCTTATCGGCCATGGGGAAGAGTCCTGAAAGAATTTTGGTTTTAACTTTAAGCCGGTGCCGTACTGTGTGCGCTTTATGGTGACGAGTTCGTTGATTTTGTAATTCAACTCCTTCTTACGACCCTTGTTAAAGGACCTACGATTCTCTTGCTGAATTTTGGAGATGTTACTCTTCGCTTCCATACGAACGGTCTCTCTCCCTTGGTCCAATTCTTCGATAGCGGCGTCTTCAAGGAACGTGTTGAGCTCGGATAGTTTGTTGGTCCTCATTTCAACCCCTGTTAATAACCTGAAGGGTGATAGTTTCGTGCTTCTTGGGGGTGTGCTGTTCATTACCTGCTGCACAACCTCTAAATGTTTATACCAGCAGGAAGATTTCTCTTGACAAAGCTTGGCCAACATTGGGACTACGATTTTATGGATTCGCTCCACTTAACCATTTCCTCGGGGAACTCCAGTGGCTATCATTAGATGCTGTATCCCGTTCTCTTCGCAGTATTGCCTAAATGTGTTTGCAACACACGCTGCTCCTCTATCTGATATTATGCGCTTAGGGTTCCCAAACACTGCCGCTTGACGGGTAAGTCGATCGATAACTCCTTCAGCGGTTGTATTTTTTGTCGGGTGGAGCCAGACAAACTTAGAGAATGCATCGATCACGACGAGAATGTAGTTGTAGTTCTTGCTGGTCTGCTCTATTGGTCCTACATGATCAACATGATATGTTTCCAACGGCTTATCATCTTTGTTAATGGGTGTTAAGAAACCTTCCTTTTTGCCTGCCTTGCCTTCAGAAATAATACATTCGACGCAACTTTTGACCACTCTTATTACTTTCTTCGATAAGTTCGGTATGTAAAATGTCTTCTCGACAGCCTCTTGAGTTCCTTTCACTGAGAAATGTCCTTGCTTATGGGCCATACGAAGGATTTCTTCCTGCATTAATGTCGGCACCACAATCAGTTCTTTGACAGGATCCTTGTACAATATGCCATGCTTAATAAAGAAGTCACCATATGTGCTGTTTTCGAGGGCGGCCATTACTGCCCGAACCCATTCATCCTACGACTGTGCTTCCTGCAACTTGTGATGCAGAGTGTCTTCCAGCATTAGACATGAAACACGACTTAAGGCGTCTACGTGACGCATTTTGCTGCCGCTTCGATGCTCGATGACATAGTCATAGTCCTGGAGAAACAATGCACACCGTGCCACTCTTAGAGGAATTTCTCCGCGCTTTTTCATCGTTAAAGCAAATGCGTTGCAGTCGGTTATAATTTTGAACTTTATCCCAAGTAAATAGACACGCCATTTTTTCAAAGCTTCAACTATAGGCAACACTTCGAGCTCGTAAGAATGGTATTTCTCTTCAGCTGGCTTCGTCTTTCGACTTAGGTATTGGATAGGGTGCAACTGTTGATCGTCCGGATCTTTTTGAAGAAGAACACCCCCGTAACCGTGCATAGAAGCGTCAGTGTGTATTTCCGTTTGAGCTTTAGGATTATATAAACGTAACACCGGTGCAGATATCAATGCTACTTTTAGTTGCTCAAATGCTACAAGCTGTTCTTCGGCGAATCGGAAAGGAATTTCCTTACGAAGCAAGTCGAAAAGAGGTTTGGCTTTCAACGCATAATCTGCAATGAATCGCCTAAAATAGGATGTTAGTCCAAGGAAACGCTGAAGACTCTTTCGGTCATGTGGAATTGAAAAGTTCTTGACTGCTTGAGTTTTGGCCTCTGACGGTCTTATGGTCTCTCCTTCGACAATGTACCCCAAAAAGTCTACCTTTCCCTTGAGAAACTGGCATTTGTTCCACTTAATTTTCAAGTTAAACTCCGAAGCTCGATTTAGGACACGCTCTAACTTTTGTAATCCTTCATTTACATTCTTAGAGGGAATAATTAGATCATCCATGTATGTTACGACTGTACCATCTTGCACCATATCTAGTAGAACCGCATAAATGTATCTTGAAAATACGGCTGGTGAGTTCGAAATTCCAAAAGGGACATATAAAAACTCGAATTGCCCTGCATGTGTCACGAAAGATGTATATTTTCTCGAATTTTGCTCAACTGGTACATGGAAAAATTCATTCGCTAAGTCAAGTGTTGTGAAGAGGCTGTTTCCTTGAAGTCTTTCAATGACATCGTCTATAAGTGGCATCGGATAATGATCCTTTGCAATCTTAGCGTTTAGTCGTCTATAGTCGCAGCAAAGGCGCTTGCTGACATCCTGACATCCGACCAGACGAACTTGGTCGGACTATCTTCTCTTCTAACCATTATCAACCTGGTTGTCGATAATTGTCTTGTCTGCAGGTGAAATGCGTCGAGGGCGTTCATAAACTGGGTATTCGTCATTTAGCAATGTCTTCATTTGAATGGGACTGTCCTTTTTCTTCTCTGGCTTGTAGTTGTTGATCAAATCTCTTACAGTTTTAGCAATTGGTCTCTCCAGGTGAGCGACGTCGATCTCGGTATCCTCTCCTTCAGCAAAAAGACACATCTGGGGATATTCCTGGAATATGTGTAACTCAGACTGGACTGCTTTCTCTCCGGCAAAAGATTCCAGGATGTTGTGGTTCCCTTTTTGTTGAAATGTTACCGAATTCTCTGAGAATATCAAGCTTCAGGACGCTATTCCCGATGACTGCTGAGTACTTGATATCATTTCTGATGGTAACGTGAAAGTTTAAGTCCAAACAAGCGTTATCTACCACAACTGTGGTTGCGAAACTGCCAAGCGTATTTAGCTCGCTGTTACAAATACCCAATAAACAGTGTTTTTCGTTTGTAAGCTCGATATTTCCTAGCTTCTCAACTACGTCATCATATATACCTTTATTTGCTCCTTCGGTTCCTGCATAGTCCTGGCCTGGTATAAGTTGCTTTTGTTGGCTCTCGAGTCGGATATCCGTTCGATGAAGTACTCTATAAGGCTGGGGTCGTCCAGATTGACAGGCCTTCCTATTTCCATGAGTGAACAGAGATACTCCTTGTAATCCTCATTTGGTCCTTTTCGGCGCTTTTTTAACATTCGGTGAACTTCAATTGCCGATACCTCTGAGCCGAACTCAGTTTCAAAAGCACTTCGAACAAATATTTTAGCTGCTCCCTTTAACAATTGCTTCGAATAGATAAACATTTGAAGACTATTCCATTGGACTGCTGCGGCATTATCTTCAAACTCCTGGATCCAGCTGTGAACAAACGGCTGGCTCGAACCATTAAACTGAGAAAGTGAGTCCTCAATGTCGCGCAGTGTAAATGAGCTGCAACCTTCGTCTGATTTGAGTCTTGGGTTGTGCATTGAACTTGCATCACCTCATCCGCGATGTCGGCAGCCGATAAGTTATAGTGGTCGAGAAGTCTGTCCTGCAATGTTTGCTTTCTACCTCTTGTAGCTAAATTAAGCTGTGATAATTGCTCTTTTAGCTCGTTTACGTTAAGCGACAAAATTTCTTCTCTCTGCATTCTGTACTCGTTGTTACTCTCTGCTTACATATAGTAGAAATTTTTCAATTATAACAAATTATTGTACTTAACTTAGTGGTTAAATTTTGTAAAATATTATAGGTTATATGAAAATACAAAAAAAAAATGATCCAGATCGCTCACTGTCCTCTTCTGCGAACAGCGCAGTTCTGGTGCTTGCTGGTTGTCTCAAGTCTTCCTTCTTTGGCACGACACACCCTGTGGCCAAGGTGACGCTGCTTTTCAGGCTTTTTCACCCAATTTGCGCTTTCCCAAAGGAAGATTTTGACGCCTCCTCGCTCACTTGCAGAACCTTTACGCAGGTTGCGCACCTTCCTATACCTCTCAGGTGTATACGATCTGCCAGTGAACTGCTTTCCCTCCTTCTAGAACAATGTTATCCGCACTCTGATTGATCTGTGATCTGTGTGGCACGTCCGCTTTTCTGCGGTTTTTCAAGTAAATCCCACTTCTGACACCAAATTTGTAGGATCGCCGGTGATGGTTCAAAGATAATCTCAACAATTAAGTTTAATGACTTTATTTAATTGATAGACAATAAGATATTCCGTTTTACATGTTCTTCCTCGGAAAAACAGAAAGCAAAAGCGAGTACTCTATGCGACGATTCTTTTCGCGCGGTATGGAATATAATATTTTAACAGAGTTGCAAGCGATAATTTTACGTTAACAGATTTGAATATACCTTAATGTAAATAAAGTAAAATATGTTTACGCAGAGCTGTTGTAGACATGAACACTCCTTGTCTTCTTTTCCTTTCCCACATATATATATTATGCCAGAGGCATGCGACCTCTTCAACGGCTGGTGGAGAGATTCGTCCTCTCTAATTGTTCATCATGATTCGCACTTTGTCTATTGATTCGGTTGGTTTAAATATATTTTAAATGCAGTTTGAATGCATCCAATGTTTTTTTGATTTTCACTTGTTATCCAATTGTATTATTTGAGGGTATTGGTCTTTGGTTATGCATGAGTTCACTTAAGCTTTGGTTGGCTCGATTAACACATTTATATTGCATCACTACTTTCTCCGACGTATGCTATGGGTCGCTACGCCTCTGAACGGATAGCTCCTACAGCTGAACAAATTTCAGGAGCGTGGGGATCACGGATACTGCGTCCACAAAACATCACAGTATGTCAGCTGTCGTCCTTATTGTTGATCCTCTCCACCTTCTTTGATGACAATGGCGGCGCTGGTTCGACACTTAAGATTCTTTCGAAATGCAATTGTGTTCTCCTCAAGGACTGTTGATATGGTGGCTGGTCCTGGTGGCAAAAGACTCCGTGGGCGACTGCCCCAGGGAAAGTCGCCTTCCCTCGAAGCTGCCGGCTTCCGTCAGCAAGACACCCAAATGGGATCTCTCCCTTTCTCTATTTCGATTGGTATAAAAGCTTTACGTGATTCTTTTCAAAATACCCGGTCAGCGACGTAAACGCTGAATAAGTCGACAATAAGAATGTGTATAAACTGGGGGGTGCTTCCCTTTGCTTCTCAAGTTTCTCTTCGGTCAAGAACGATATTTAAGCCCCAAACAAAAAAAAACAAAATAAATATCCGTAACTAGGGGTGTTAGCCGCTTCTACACAACGGGATTCCGCTAAACTAACATGCCCTTACTTTCCCTTTCTATTCAGCTCAAATGCTCCAAACGGAAACTGGCTGTGTTTAGTTAAGGGATCTGTCCAAAAACCACCTCACGCCAGTCGTCGGAAAACAAGTTATTTGACCGATCATTCTCGGGCTCCACAACCGTCTCCTATTTCTCTGGACTCGAACCAAGCAAACGACCTGACCAACTAGCCTAATACGTTGTGGAGCGTCGGCCAGAGAAACTAAAAATCGTCCACAGCCCAAATCTGTCAAGGGAAACCGCAAAGACTCGAACCAAGCAAACGACCGGACAAATGCCTAGTAAGTTGTGGGTCGTCGGCTTTGCGTTTTCTGTCAGTTCCCCCACCCCCATTCTGTCCTGGATCGACAAACGAACAGTAGACCCGCACCGCAACTGCTAAATGCGTTACCGTAATGCTTGCGCTCCTGCGCTTTCTGGACTCGAAACAATCAAACGACCGGGCAAATGCCTAGAACGTCGTGGAGCGTCGGCCAGAAAGCACCTATAAATTGTATTTACGTTAATTTCAACAAATAGTCGATCGGCACTTAATTGTAGGTATAGTATTATAAAAAGGATAACTCATAGTTCTTGGTTTAAGGGAATTCTGGTAAATTTGTCCATGAACAAAACAGGGAATTTCTAATGTTAAAACTTTTTAAAGTCAAGTCACTATTCTGAGACAAAGTTACTAATTTAAAGACAAAATAGGTATGCGCATATTTAAAATTATTTAAGTTCCCTGCTCTATAAAACAGTCAAATTACTCATGGCTAATAAAGATGAAAGCTATGCCATCCCTAGGTATATCCACTCCGATACCGCAGGTACCGAGACTGTGGACCCTGGTAAAATTCCTTACGGAATATGAAATATCCTATCGTTGGGCGCCAATTCTGTTACGTGGGCATATTAGTGCCCGAGGCCTGACAGGGACTTGGGCCGAGGGAGAGCCGTCCGATATTCTGGCACCATTTGCCGGCATAAGCTACGTCGTATTCGGGTCGTGGGATCTTGGTAAGCCTCTCTCCTCTCCAACATAACGAGAATAAATATTAAAAGTGCCTGGAAAATAATATTAGTCATAAAGTTCGTCAGTCATAAGTCCACACTGCCCAACAAGCTTAGCTGTCGCTTGATCGCAATACGATCAGGCTGTGTGTTGGCCATATTCCCTCCCCTTCACACATTCGTGTGCCATTGGATCGTCGCGGGCCGCGTCAGCAAACCCCCTTTGTTAGAGTTCTAGCCCACCATGGTTTCCAATTCTTTTTCACATTATAAATTTATTAGGTAATAAATATTTCCGTCTGCTGATTAATATAATTTAATTGACAATTTTTCTGTTAGCGGAGAGTATCGAATTTATCACCTATGAAGGTGCACACATCAGCAAAATACTGACTATTCACGACTACAAACGTCGCTCAGAGGGCTCTTGCAATTACCATAGAACTACAAGGCTGATACTCGCTGCTGAAAAATTAACATTTAATTATTATGTATAAAAAAGGTATAAAAAAGAAAAGTATATCTAAATGATTATATATATGGATATTATATATTATTACATGAATTCCTAACAGATTAATTCTTTGTCTTAACAAGGAAAGTATTAACATTGCCCAAAAACAAATTCTTATCCAGACGGGAGAGGACAATGACCGTTGGAACGGTAGAGATAAAAATCTAGACGGAAGGTATCAATATATAAGTACTCCAATTCATTCACTGTTATTGGTAGGGTCGCTTTTGATAACAAGTATAGAATTCTTACGTTAAATTGCGGATCAGTGTCTATTGTTTTTGCTAAAGCTTCTGGGGTAATCATGGCGCACAGATATATATATATATGTATGTATAAGAAAAGGAACCGTGTTCCGACAAACTTACCCTCTTTTTAATCCTGGGCGATGAGATCTTGACGCTTCGTATCCTGGGCTTTGGGAGATTTTATAATTGGTTTATATACATATATACGTGCAAGACTTTATGGCGGTTTACAAAAACAAAACACAAAAATTACATTACACAAAAAAAAAAATAACACTATCGCTGTATAGATATGTATGTATGCATGCATCGTATGCGATTTCCTTTGCGGCGCACGTCAGTTCCAATGCTCGAGCTGGGGCTGGTCGGTGCAGCTCCAATTTCTTGTTCAGGGTATGTAATTGGGGGTTCTATTTACACTTGCATTCAGAAATGCATGTATTCGCAAATTGTTTGTAATTGTTTTGGCGATTTACTTTTTGTTAACTTTGAATGCAGTTTAATTGCCTTTTATTGGTTTTTATTGTCTTTTTGTTGTTTCACTTCACTGCAACTGCTTGGCATATGCTCCAATGTGGGTCACCACTTTCTCCAGGGCATGATGTTGGTCGCGGCGTCTCTGAACAGAGCGCTTGTAGATCTTTACAACCTTAAGGATCACTATAACCAGGAGTGGTCCAACGATGAGCTTCATGGTCTTGTTCACATCTTGAATATCATCTTGGTGGTCAACGGTCTCTACTGTGTTAATCACATTGGCAGTGCTGCCGGCCACTTTGGACGTTTTGCTACCCATCTTGGGGTCCTTAGGCCTTGGTTCACTAGTTATTTTCGTCCTTCGGGATTTTGCAGTTCGCAGGACCAATAATCAGGACTTTCTCCTGAGTGAAGTTGATCCTAGGGAAACGGTCAAGACATCCTTCTGGATACCAGCCTTCTTCCAGTCGTGGTCTGTGTTGATGGTAGTTGTACTTCTAGACCACTGTCAGGGAGAGATCAGAATAATTTCTGTCTGACTTCTTTATTTGGCTGGAGTCTTTTATACCGGACTAGATCTTTCGCTAGTCCCCCATATTGGATTAATTAACTAGGTGTTCCCACCTAGGGGTACTGTTTCTCAATTTCCCCTATTTTAGGAGTCAACGCCCGGCTGGTGCACTTTGCCACCTTACTGGAGTACGGTTACGAGCAGGTCGATCGTGGTCGTTGTTCTGGCCACGAGACACCCATGAGTTGTCGAATTGTTTTTGCTGTTTTGCCCTTATCAATCGGAGTGTGGTTAGTCATTAGGGGCCCCTACCCTCAACTTATGGCAGTTGTTTTCCGGGGTTAATCTTGTATGGGGGAGGGCGTACGTAACAAAGGAAGTCCGAGCACCGTCTTAGAACGTGGTTCTGTTGGCAGAGCGAGCACCTTATGGATCCAGACTCAAGAGTACTGTGGATGCGGTGTCCTCTAACAGTGGAATTTTCTGATGGTCTGGTTGTTTGGCAGCTTTGTAAATATGTTAAGTAACAACCAATAATCAATGGAATCAATGGCAATGTGTAGTCGTCGGAACTCACTGATACATACATTTGCTAATTCTCCTTGGACAGTGGCTCGATTCCGTACCGTGCATTCATATTGTACATGAACTGCAGTCGAGGGTTGTTGTATCGTTTTATTATAAGGTTTCATGCCACTGATTCGTTTCTGTTAATGCCATATGGTTTATATCCTGGTCTCATACGTCCGGTAGAGGTTGCTTCAAGAATTGAAATTTTAGAATGTTTGAAAGGGATGGATTTTCATGTATTAGCTGCGTAAAGCTGTCATAAAAAGATGGCCATTACGCAAAGTGTCCTGAAAAGGGGGGTACGAGAAATTTGGACAGCTGAATTGTGGAACCAGGAACGCACACAAGGGTGTTGTTTATGATTGATCCCCTGACCCTTGTATTGGGACTGGAAACTTGGTTTCGTATTCATGAGCGAATTAACAATAAATGTGGCTGTATGCTTTCAAAATTGTCTTCAACAGCATCCGCAAAATATGGTTGCGCGCGTGGACATTGCTGAAAAATGAGCGCTTGATGATTTGTGTAAAATTGTTTTGAAAGCTCGCTGAGCTTGTTGAATCCGCCGGTTGAATCCGCTATTCCCCTTGATTTTTTGATTCCTCCGTTATTCGAGGCTCCGTTACGGGGATACACCTGGCAAATTTTCCGTACATTTTCTGGTTTAAATTAATAATAGATTTGCAAAAAAGTAAGCACAAAGTTTGAAGTAAGTTTGCAACTATTGGAAGCTGATGAAGTTATGACTGTATGTTCCCCTCATGGGCCACCAAAATGTTGTGACAATTCGCACCCGATCGTCAAAGTTGAGAAGAAGTCTACTCTGTTGGACTTTCACACCACTAGCTGTATTCAGTTGAGACTGAACGTATAATCTTTGAATTAAAGTTATATTTAGTTTTACAAATTAGGGAATTGAAAATTATAGGATTTAAAAACGCGACCAGCTTCTCCTTGATGTCTTCTTTATCTTGTTGTGTTGCTAACATTAGCATCAGAATTGTAACATTCTCTGTTAAAACTGCTGTTGTCCACTGCTTCTCAGAGTCGCCAGAAACAACCACTCAAGGCCAATATTGGGATCGAATTATGCCCAGTAGTGCTCGCGGACCATTGTGCACGTTGCGTTCATGAAAGTGAGTAATGATGGCTCTAGTGACCGAATGACTCCGTGGCTCCCTTCGACTGCAACCATTTTATGTCGTTCCAAGTCGAAGCAACAGCTGAGTACCATTTTGAAGATCGGCCACCGTGAGCATAGGGTGAGGGATGCGATTATTAAACTTATAGATGTATCCAAAAACTGGTTAGCTGGTTAGTATGTCTTCGTATGGAGACTTTATTAGCAGAATCCTTTGGCGAAGCTTAAGGGGCCCCAACACTGTAACATTTTCAAAAAATCGATTTTTTTTTTTTTGTGGCTTTTCAGCGATGAATTGGGGCGGCCAGTCAGCTTTGGAGCCACAGAGAAATGCAGGTCCATGAGCTCATAAAAGGAGACTCGTTCGGTTTAGTGGGAAAGCACATCGGGACAGAGTGACAGCTGGACTCAGTTAGGTCTTGGGTGGCAGCACCTCGGTTTAAAAGCGCATCGGCAAAGTCCCATTTGCAATAAACCTTTCCCTCGAATACTTTCGTGCCAGTAATTTCTGCGATGAGCCTAGACAGCAGATCAGCACCACAAAGTTCTAGTTTAGGCACAGTGGTCGTTTTAAGATCAGTGCCATCATCAAACTTTAAATACGACTCCTTATCATCTTCACCAACTCCATCCAAAACAAGTGGCACATTCTAGCACCACTTTCTAGGTTTAAAATATTTCTTGGCTGGAATTTTGGATGTATGACCCATGATGATGACAGCCTCTTCCTTCCTTCCTTGGAAACGCTGTCTGATGACAACTTGTGCACAGTTCGTACAGTCAGAAATTATGCTGGTTTCGTTTCATAAGTAACTGTGTCTAGCTTGAACACCATAAATTGGTCCTGAGGAGAATCCCTCCACAGAGTGCATTGCAAATAGCTGTCCTCCTAGCAAGCCCTAACACAACGGTACATTTTGCAAATATCTCCTGTGATTGCTACTAGGGGTGACCGAAGCCGTAGAAGAATCTGGAACAGTTTCTGCTAAATTAAGGGACCCGCCATACGCACGTCGTTGAGTAAAATTGCCGGATGAACTGGCCGCAAATCCATTGAAAACTATGCTAAACTATATGTAGTGGAACTAACTTCCATTATGATGCAATGATGAGGCAAGAAGAATCTGCACGACTCGATAACAGCGACAGAGACTAAGGACATGTGCCCTAAATCGGGGTATTCGTTTAAGAATGCCGCATATTGAGCCTTAAAGGCCTTCCGACGATCCAGCTTTCTCTCTAGGGACAAGAATCTACGATGAGCTTGCTGGTAGGACTCTCCCAAGAGATTGAGATTCAGTTTGGCGGGTAATCGAACACAATAATCACCAGCTGGCAAACGATCGACTTGCCTTACAAAGTGTTCCTCACAGTCTAACCTTTATCCTGTTATCCTAATTGACTCGGCGCAGCTTTCCACTTCCCAACCTAACCGAACCAAACTATTTTCCTTGCTATCGAGTGGTAGATCAAGAGACGACATTAAGGAGGAGCCTTGGGAGAGGCTATGACCTTCAGAAACAACCCAACTCAGGCGAGTCCTTTGAATTTGGATTTGCCCAACGCACAACAGCTCTTAGAAAATGCTGGCTCCAATTAAGAGGTCTACATGCTGGAGAAGGTAAAACTTATGGTCAGCTAACTGTATATTTTGAGGTATGTTCCAGTTTCCGGTGCGTTTACTGCAGTAATGTTAACTGAGTATTCGGAAGTTCGGGACTGCATTGTAATATTAACCAAGTGACCATCCGCCACAAAATTAGAACCTCCTATCCCTATTACAGATGCTGAAGTCCTTGTCTTCTTTGTTTGAAGCTGGTTTGCTAATCGTGATTTTAGTAGGTGCAGCTGAGAGCCCGAATCGAGTATAGCTTGACAAAAATAAGAACCCCAGAATGTTTTTTTTTTACTAAAACGCTGGCTTTTGCTAAGAGCACAATATCATTACTAAAATCCTGTGCAGTACAGTATAAGTGGAAGGAAATACAAAGAATTCTATGACACGACTGAGTGAGGCAGCGGCAAGCGCTTCTGGAGACTGCGATGTTTCTTGCGAGGAAGTGGAACCTAAATTTCCCAGGTGAAGAAGGGTGTGGTGCTTAGATCCGCATGCACGGAAATTACTGGAACTGCAATCCTTCACTTGATGACCAGTCTTTAGGCAATTTATGCAAAGGGCGAGCTTTTTTGCCTTGTAAAGGCGATTTGTAGGAGTACGGTTTTTAAAATTCTGACAATGGAAAATATAGTGACCCACATCATTACAGAATGCACAGATCCAAGGGTTTAGATTTGTGGCAACAAGTGCAAATCTACGCGTATTGAAAAATCAGTGCAGATACATTGCGCTTGTTTGCTCAGCTATAACAACAAAAACTAGCAGACTAAATGTCCGAAACTGGGCTATAGCGGGAAGATGAGCGTAAAAAGGGCGAGGAAATAACGACCCGTTATTTGGCTATGTTCGCGACTATGTAAAACGAAACTAGGCCTTTATATGCAAGCTTGCGTAATCACAAAACTTATATTAATTTTTAATGCTAACTGCAATTATACTGCATGTGGCGACGAACGTTATGTTGATCTGTCAACGTACCACAGCCGCAACAAAGACAGGGTCATATAAATAGATACGTATGATTTGCCAATCACCAATGTTGAGCTAATAACCTGTTGTAAAATTGAAGAAAAAATAAAAAGTTTGTTTTATATACTGGCTAACAATTCATTTGCAATGTTGAAAGCAAGTTTACAAGAGTTTGCCAGCCGAGCGCTGGGCACAAGAATGCAACCCAACACAGTGAAAGAGCCAGAGAGCGTGATCGAAAGAAATGCGTGATGGGATGCAGCTGACAACCCAAGTTAAGAGACGGTAACTACTTTCTTTGGCTGGCCGACATACTCTCCCAGTTGGAAGTCTGGGTACGGCAACTCGAGCAACGCCGTCTCCACCGATCAGAAGCTCGGCCACTCTTGCCAGGGGCCAAGGGAGGCAAATTTTCATCCTTGACCAGGTTCAAGTCATCGACGATCAGAACAGGCTTTGGTGTAAAGTATTCTTCCTTCCATCGGGCCCAGAAGATCTGCTGTATGTAAGCCACGCCATCCATCTAGGCGATTGAAGTTAAGGTTGGTCACATCAGGCTCGACAAATAACACATCCAGATAAGCAGGGTTCTCTGAAATCGAGACTAAGGGTCAAGAACGAACTACTTCAGAAATATGGCACACAAGGGTCAGCAACTCATCAAAGGCTAGAACTGAAGGGCCAACAGCGCAATAGAAATGATTCTAATCCTAGATACATATTTGATTCTTCTAGTTTGAGTTCCCTAAGGGATTGCCTGCTATCCTCGAATTGGGGTGCCTTGCTATCGAACTATGGCATTGAAACTAATTATAAAACCTTTCATTCAACGATTAGAAATACTCCTGACAGCATAGTCCGTTCCAAGGTACGGGGTTCTACAGGCATCCGTATACTAATGGACTGCAAAAATACAAAAACCATAGGAACAAATGAAATGTACAGGCAGTACAAACGTGGGTTTGAGTTTTTTTAATAAATTTCTGTATAACAAATACATTTGTGAAGTTGAGCATAGTTAGAAATCCAACCCTAAGGCGTTTTGGCGCATTGTTAACTCTAAAAAATCACATTCGTCTATACCTTCGTACGGTGATTTCAGAAATTTTAAATTAAGCCTCCTTCACTTTTTTTCTATTTCGCTTTGTCCATTGTGATGTCAAGGCCTCTTCATCTTGCTGTCTCGCTCTCTGGCATATGGAAATAGCCAAGCCGTTAACAATATAGCACATACTAACAATATACCACAAGTACTATTAGAAGGATATTTCTTTGTTAAACAATTTTACAATAGTGGTAATGGTTGCTTTTTATTTAAGTAAATTTAAACCGAACATTGAATTGCAGGAAAATATGCGAATAAGTCTAATCCTGGTGTAATAATAAAAAATAAGAATTCTGATAACAGGATATGCGGCCGTGTATGTGTATATATGCATTTGCAGCTGACGGGGGAAATAAGATTCGCTTAAAAACAAATTTTGTATAATACCTACTGATATCCATTTGGAAAAAAATATTTAATTTCAAAATCTTTAACAGATTTAACGCATTTAACACATATTGATATTGTTATTTTCAAACTAAAATTAAATTCCTACACAGAGAGAGATTGTCTTCTCAATTTTCACATATCACTTTTTTCTTATCCAATTGATACGCATTCATTTTAAAATGTGGAAATAAATCCGTATCATATTGATATGAATTCAATTTTGCAAATGGTCTCAAATTTAATTGTATTTACTTGATGTTTATCTAATTCGATTTTATTTACTTCTTGAACACCGCAACGTACTTTTCGGAGGCTGGATTACTCACATTGTACTACAACAAAGTCAAATGGCTGGTCAGGATGCCGAGCTGGGCAATTTGGCATTCACACACTTGGCTGGGAGACATCTATCGAGGATAGGAGAAAGACTTCCTGGAGCTGTTGTAAGCCTACATGAGTGGTCAGAGTTAAGAGTGATCGGCCATACATGGCTAAGTCCTCGAAATATGTTTGTAATACACCGGAAATGAATTGAAAAAAAACACCTTAGCCAAATTTAAAGTTTCTCTCTATGTCGCCGCAAGTTCCACACCGCTTGCGTTGATGTGCCGCAAGACGGAATCAAACTTATAACAACCATGCCCAATCTTATGTGTCATTGCGACAGTTGCGTTGTGAGCAATGACTCGCATTCCAAAACAGATGAAATTTTGAAAGATCTTTGTGAACTCAAAAGTCTTTATTAAACTTTAAATGCCAAATTTCTGAAAGCCTTTCCGGAATCTACTATGGCAAACTTGAAAACCAATCAGCGAAGGATGGATAAACCTCATATCCCAGCGCCAGTTGCATTAACATCCGATCAAGTTAACCTTCTTCCGACCATGATCCCGTTATATCAACGTAACTGATGGAAAAAAAGCTCTACCAAGCAAACGTTTTCTGCACATTGGCAAATTTCCAGTAAACACACAACCAGAGGCGCTGTGTAAATATGTTTCGGAAAGGTTGAGCGTTAAGCAAAACTTAATTATTTCCAATTCTCTAACTAAAAAAGACGTGAATATGAACACGTTGACACTCATCAATTTCAAACTTGAATTACCAGAGCAGTATTACCAATCGGTTTTCAGTAATGAATTTTGGCCACAATCATTCACAGGGAGAGATCAAAATCCCCCTTAGACTCTACGGTTGTGCATTTCTTAGAAGGAGGACCTTTTCTCACTTCGACTCCTTCTGAAGGTGAATCAAAAACCCCCAATAGTCGACGTCACTGACATAGACGTAACTATCGGCCTGTTCTTGGATCCAACTGCTCTTCGTTTCGGTTAACTGCCCTATTCACAACAACAACTTCAATAATCGGCTATTTTTCCGGCTAACAATTTATTTTCTGGACAAGATGTCATAAATCTCAGTTTCGACTTCAGAAAAACAGTTCATCGCGAGCTGCTTCGGATTCTGCAATTTCTTTTGCGTTGCTTATGCTCGCAATTTACAATAGTTACACTCCCATACTGCGCTCTCTCTGGATTGACGCTCTCTGTTCATCATTCTGCTCTCCTGCATTCGCCGTTTGCCTTTCGCAATATCGCTCGCCGCACTCTGCCTACACTTGCTCTCTCTTCGCTTTCTGCCGTTTCGCCGCATGCCTGGAATGCGCTCATCGAAAATATGTTCTCTAAATAATCGCCCATGGTGTTAAATCAACATAGGATACTGCGAACTTCGGATTCTGACACTAATGAGCTCAGCGCGTCTCTTGGGATAGCGCTCTCTTATATGAGTAGTCGGATAATCTCTTCACTGTGCTCTTCCCAATATTCCCAATTCAACTGCACTATTATTCCTTGCAACGATGATCTTAACCTGCCTATAAGAATACGTACGGATACGTTGCGCAAGGTACTTAATAAAACTTATGATCAGCAAGGCCGACATCTAATTTGGATGTTGAGAATTCCTCTTCAACAATATGCGCTGACTGGCAAACTGCTAGGGGCGTGTCTGCAGAAAATTCAAACAGCCATCATTCAGGAAATAATGGCCTGAAAATATACTTTACAAAATATATCTGGCATGAGAACTAAAACGCAATCTGTCTTTATAAGTACTTCCAAAAGTGATTATGACATTATCACACTGGTTGAAACTTTGTTAAATTCTAACATAAGTTCGAATGACTTCTTCGATCCTACATTATTTCAAGTTTTTCGTAAAGATAGAGACTTCGGCAGAATTCAGTCCGAGAGAGGTGGTGGATTCATCGTGGCTGTTAGCCGTACATTCTGTTGCACTGTAATTCGACTCCTTAATGATGACTCGCTTCTGGACCAGTTGGCGTTGACGGTTTCTGGCTCATCCGGGAAGATATCGATTGTGGCTTCCTATGTTCCACCTGGTAATGATTCTGGGCTTTTCCAGGCTCACCTAGACAACATTTTTAACATCCATGCCAGATTGGAGGGCTCTGATGGCTCTGTGGCAGGAGACTTCAACCTCAGTTCTGTTTTCTGAACGTGTGACCCACGAGCATTTGCTATGGTTCCCGGATATGTACATCATTCACATGAAATAATTGTCATTAATGACTGTTTTAGTATGCGCCTTACCCAAATTGCTAGTATTTTCAATGATTTGCATAAGCTTCTTAATTCAATCTTCACTAATTCTATTGTTCGCTCTAACGTAACTTTTGCTGAATTTACCATTTCAAATTGCGTTGTGCATTACAAACCCTTGTTCTTAATCATTGTATTTTACAGCTTTCTGCCATTTATTGATTCTAATCCTAGATACATATTTGATTCTTCTAGTTTGAGTTCCCTAAGGGATGGCCTGCTATCCTTGAATTGGGGTGCCTTGCTATAGAACTCTTGAAACTAATTATAAAACATTTCATTCAACGATTAGAAATACTCCTGACAGCATAGTCCGTTCCAAGGTACGGGGTTCTACAGGCAACCGTATACTAATGGACTGCAAAAATACAAAAACCATAGGAACAAATGAAATGTACAGGCAGCACAAACGTGGGTTTGAGTTTTTTAATAAATTTCTGTATAACCAATACATTTGTGAAGTTGAGCATAGTTAGAAATCCAACCCTAAGGCGTTTTGGCGCATTGTTAACTCTAAAAAATCACATTCGTCTATACCTTCGTACGGTGATTTCAGAAATTTTAAATTAAGCCTCCTTCACTTTTTTTCTATTTCGCTTTGTCCATTGTGATGTCAAGGCCTCTTCATCTTGCTGTCTCGCTCTCTGGCATATGGAAATAGCCAAGCCGTTAACAATATAGCACATACTAACAATATACCACAAGTACTATTAGAAGGATATTTCTTTGTGAAACAATTTTACAATAGTGGTAATGGTTGCTTTTTATTTAAGTAAATTTAAACCGAACATTGAATTGCAGGAAAATATGCGAATAAGTCTAATCCTGGTGTAATAATAAAAAATAAGAATTCTGATAACAGGATAAGCGGCCGTGTATGTGTATATATGCATTTGCAGCTGACGGGGGAAATAAGATTCGCTTAAAAACAAATTTTGTATAATACCTACTGATATCCATTTGGAAAAAAATATTTAATTTCAAAATCTTTAACAGATTTAACGCATTTAACACATATTGATATTGTTATTTTCAAACTAAAATTAAATTCCTACACAGAGAGAGATTGTCTCCTCAATTTTCACATATCACTTTTTTCTTATCCAATTGATACGCATTCATTTTTAAATGTGGAAATAAATCCGTATCATATTGATATGAATTCAATTTTGCAAATGGTCTCAAATTTAATTGTATTTACTTGATGTTTATCTAATTCGATTTTATTTACTTCTTGAACACCGCAACGTACTTTTCGGAGGCTGGATTACTCACATTGTACTACAACAAAGTCAAATGGCTGGTCAGGATGCCGAGCTGGGCAATTTGGCATTCACACACTTGGCTGGGAGACATCTATCGAGGATAGGAGAAAGACTTCCTGGAGCTGTTGTAAGCCTACATGAGTAGTCAGAGTTAAGAGTGATCGGCCATACATGGCTAAGTCCTCGAAATATGTTTGTAATACACCGGAAATGAATTGAAAAAAAACAACTTAGCCAAATTTAAAGTTCCTCTCAATGTCGCCGCAAGTTCCACATCGCTTGCGTTGATGTGCCGAAAGATGGAATCAAACTTATAACAACTAAGCCCAATCTTCAGTGTCATTGCGACAGTTGCGTTGTGTAAAATGACTCGCATTCCAAAACAATTGAAATTTTGAAAGATCTTTGTGAACTCAAAAGTCTTTATTAAACATTAAATTCCAAATTTCTGAAAGCCTTTCCGGAATCTACTATGGAAAACTTGAAAACCAGTCAGCGAAGGGTGGATAAACCTCATATCCCAGCGCCAGTTGCATTAACATCCGATCAAGTTAACCCTTCTTCCGACCATGATCCAGTTATATCAACGCAACTGGTGGAAAAGAAGCTCTACCAAGCAAACGTTTTCTGCACATTGGCAAATTTTTTTTACGGTTTTCAGTAATGAATTTTGGCCATAATCAGTAAAAGTGAGCCAGTTCATTCATAGGGAGAGATCCAAATCCCCCTTGGACTCTACCGTTATACATTTCTTAGAAGGAGGACCGTTGCTCACTTCGACTCCTTCTGAAGGTGAATCAAAAACCCCCAACAGTCGAAGTCACTGACATAGACGTCACTATCGGCCTGTTCTTGGATCCAACTGCTCTTCGTTTCGGTTAACTGCCCTATTCACAACAACAACTTCAATGGTCGGCTACTTTTCCGGCTAACAATTTATTTTCTGGACAAGATACCATAAGTCTCAGTTTCGACTTCAGAGAAACAGTTCATCGCGAGCTGCTTCGGATTCTGCTACTTCTTTTGCGTTGCTTATGCTCGCAATTTACAATAGATTGACGCTCTCTGTTCATCATTCTGTGCCCCTGCATTCGCCGTTTGCCTTTCGCGATATCGCTCGCCGCACTCCGCCTACACTTGCTCTCTCTTCGCTTTCTGCCGCTTCGTCGCATGCCTAGAATGCGCTCATTGAAAATATGTTCTCTAAATAATCGCCCATGGAGTTAAATCAACATCGGATGCTGCGATCTTCGGTTTCTGACACTAATGAGCTCAGCGCGTCTCTTGGGATAACGCTCTCTTATATGAGTAGTCGGATAATCTCTTCACTGTGCTCTTCCCAATATTCCCAATTCGACTGCACTATTATTCCTTGCAACGATGATCTTAACCTGCCTATAAAAATACGTACGGATACGTTGCGCAAGGTACTTAATAAAACTTATGATCATGCAAGGCCGACATCTAATTTGGATGTTGAGAATTCCTCTTCAACAATACGCGCTGACTGGCAAGCTGCTAAGGGCTTGTCTGCAGAAAATTCAAACAGCCATCATTCAGAAAATAATGGCCTAAAAAAAATATACTTTTAAAATATATCTGGCATGTACCTAATGCCTAGTACTCACATCGAAGAAAACTTCGAGCTAACCATAGGAATGAGCGAGATGCAAAAAGGCGGCTAAAGCTTTTCGTCGGGTCTGTTTATCAACGGGGTACTCAGATGAGCTAAGGAAATACCAGAAAAAATACCAGATTTTCTCCCATTTTTAATTTTTAAATTCCCCAACGCTTCTGCACGAACACCGCCAAAGATTAAATATCTTATTCTTTGGGCCGCGGCTAACGGCGTTCATCGAAAATTCACTCGCGAAACCAGGTATTTTTTATGGTATTTCCTTAGCTCATCTGAGTACCTAGCTGAAAAACAGAAAAGACGAAAAGCTTTAGCCACCTGTTTGCTTCTCGCTCACTCCTATGGTTAGCTCGCAGTTTTCGTCGATGTGAGTACTAGGCTTAAATAAAAACCTTCGTTGAGCATTTTATTTATTTTTATGTTAATTTCTTTGTCCATTAGCAGACTATTCTTTTTTAAATGGCTCCAATTGATTTGTTTTCCGTTTGGCAACAACTCCAGTTGCTTGACAGTAAGACCATGCCACATGCATTGCGGGTGAACTATGAAAACTGCGGTCACACTACTAAGAATAAGATTTTTCGACTAGTGAAACTTTTAGCCGATCTGAGTACTAGGCTTAAAACGCAATAAATACTTCCAACAGTGATTATGACATTATCACACTGGTTGAAACTTGGTTAAATTCTAACATTAGTTCGAATGACTTCTTCGATCCTACATTATTTCAAGTTTTTCTCAAAGATAGAGACTTCGGCAGAATGCAGTCCGAGAGAGGTGGTGGTTTCATCGTGGCTGTTAGCCGTACATTCTGTTGCACTGTAATTCGACTCCTTAATGATGACTCGCTTCTGGACCAGTTGGCGTTGACGGTTTCTGGCTCATCCGGGAAGATATCGATTGTGGCTTCCTATGTTCCACCTGGTAATGATTCTGGGCTTTTCCAGGCTCACCTAGACAACATTTTTAACATCCATGCCAGATTGGAGGGCTCTGATGGCTCTGTGGCAGGAGACTTCAACCTCAGTTCTGTTTTCTGAACGTGTGACCCACGAGCATTTGCAATGGTTCCCGGATATGTACATCATTCACATGAAATAATTGTCATTAATGACTGTTTTAGTATGCGCCTTACCCAAATTGCTAGTATTTTCAATGATTTGCATAAGCTTCTTAATTCAATCTTCACTAATTCTATTGTTCGCTCTAACGTAACTCTTGCTGAATTTACCATTTCAAATTGCGTTGTGCATTACAAACCCTTGTTCTTAATCATTGTATTTTACAGCTTTCTGCCATTTATTGATTCTAATCCTAGATACATATTTGATTCTTCTAGTTTGAGTTCCCTAAGGGATGGCCTGCTATCCTTGAATTGGGGTGCCTTGCTATAGAACTCTTGAAACTAATTATAAAACATTTCATTCAACGATTAGAAATACTCCTGACAGCATAGTCCGTTCCAAGGTACGGGGTTCTACAGGCATCCGTATACTAATGGACTGCAAAAATACAAAAACCATAGGAACAAATGAAATGTACAGGCAGCACAAACGTGGGTTTGAGTTTTTTAATAAATTTCTGTATAACCAATACATTTGTGAAGTTGAGCATAGTTAGAAATCCAACCCTAAGGCGTTTTGGCGCATTGTTAACTCTAAAAAATCACATTCGTCTATACCTTCGTACGGTGATTTCAGAAATTTTAAATTAAGCCTCCTTCACTTTTTTTCTATTTCGCTTTGTCCATTGTGATGTCAAGGCCTCTTCATCTTGCTGTCTCGCTCTCTGGCATATGGAAATAGCCAAGCCGTTAACAATATAGCACATACTAACAATATACCACAAGTACTATTAGAAGGATATTTCTTTGTGAAACAATTTTACAATAGTGGTAATGGTTGCTTTTTATTTAAGTAAATTTAAACCGAACATTGAATTGCAGGAAAATATGCGAATAAGTCTAATCCTGGTGTAATAATAAAAAATAAGAATTCTGATAACAGGATAAGCGGCCGTGTATGTGTATATATGCATTTGCAGCTGACGGGGGAAATAAGATTCGCTTAAAAACAAATTTTGTATAATACCTACTGATATCCATTTGAAAAAAAATATTTAATTTCAAAATCTTTAACAGATTTAACGCATTTAACACATATTGATATTGTTATTTTCAAACTAAAATTAAATTCCTACACAGAGAGAGATTGTCTCCTCAATTTTCACATATCACTTTTTTCTTATCCAATTGATACGCATTCATTTTAAAATGTGGAAATAAATCCGTATCATATTGATATGAATTCAATTTTGCAAATGGTCTCAAATTTAATTGTATTTACTTGATGTTTATCTAATTCGATTTTATTTACTTCTTGAACACCGCAACGTACTTTTCGGAGGCTGGATTACTCACATTGTACTACAACAAAGTCAAATGGCTGGTCAGGATGCCGAGCTGGGCAATTTGGCATTCACACACTTGGCTGGGAGACATCTATCGAGGATAGGAGAAAGACTTCCTGGAGCTGTTGTAAGCCTACATGAGTGGTCAGAGTTAAGAGTGATCGGCCATACATGGCTAAGTCCTCGAAATATGTTTGTAATACACCGGAAATGAATTGAAAAAAAACAACTTAGCCAAATTTAAAGTTCCTCTCAATGTCGCCGCAAGTTCCACATCGCTTGCGTTGATGTGCCGAAAGATGGAATCAAACTTATAACAACTAAGCCCAATCTTCAGTGTCATTGCGACAGTTGCGTTGTGTAAAATGACTCGCATTCCAAAACAATTGAAATTTTGAAAGATCTTTGTGAACTCAAAAGTCTTTATTAAACATTAAATGCCAAATTTCTGAAAGCCTTTCCGGAATCTACTATGGCAAACTTGAAAACCAATCAGCGAAGGGTGGATAAACCTCATATCCCAGCGCCAGTTGCATTAACATCCGATCAAGTTAACCCTTCTTCCGACCATGATCCCGTTATATCAACGCAACTACTGGAAAAGAAGCTCTACCAAGCAAACGTTTTCTGCACATTGGCAAATTTCCAGTAAACACACAACCAGAGGCGCTGTGTAAATATGTTTCGGAAAGGTTGAGCGTTAAGCAAAACTTAATTATTTCCAATTCTCTAACTAAAAAAGACGTGAATATGAACACGTTGACACTCATCAATTTCAAACTTGAATTACCAGAGCAGTATTACCAATCGGTTTTCAGTAATGAATTGTGGCCACAATCATTCATAGGGAGAGATCCAAGTCCCCCTTGGACTCTACGGTTGTGCATTTCTTAGAAGGACTCCTTCTAAAGGTGAATCAAAAACCCCCAATAGTCGACGTCACTGACATAGTCGTCACTATCGGCCTGTTCTTGGATCCAACTGCTCTTCGTTTCGGTTAACTGCCCTATTCACAACAACAACTTCAATGGTCGGCTACTTTTCCGGCTAACAATTTATTTTCTGGACAAGATGTCATAAATCTCAGTTTCGACTTCAGAGAAACAGTTCATCGCGAGCTGCTTCGGATTCTGCAATTTCATTTGCGTTGCTTATGCTCGCAATTTACAATAGTTACACTCCCATACTGCGCTCTCTCTGGATTGACGCTCTCTGTTCATCATTCTGCTCTCCTGCATTCGCCGTTTGCCTTTCGCAATATCGCTTGCCGCACTCTGCCTACACTTGCTCTCTCTTCGCTTTCTGCCGTTTCGTCGCATGCCTGGAATGCGCTCATTGAAAATATGTTCTCTAAATAATCGCCCATGGAGTTAAATCAACATCGGATGCTGCGATCTTCGGATTCTGACACTAATGAGCTCAGCGCGTCTCTTGGGATAACGCTCTCTTATATGAGTAGTCGGATAATCTCTTCACTGTGCTCTTCCCAATATTCCCAATTCGACTGCACTATTATTCCTTGCAACGATGATCTTAACCTGCCTATAAAAATACGTACGGATACGTTGCGCAAGGTACTTAATAAAACTTATGATCATGTAAGGCCGACATCTAATTTGGATGTTGAGAATTCCTCTTCAACAATATGCGCTGACTGTCAAACTGCTAGGGGCTTGTCTGCAGAAAATTCAAACAGCCATCATCCAGGAAATAATGGCCTGAAAATATACTTTTAAAATATATCTGGCATGAGAACTAAAACGCAATCTGTCTTTATAAGTACTTCCAAAAGTGATTATAACATTATCACACTGGTTGAAACTTGGATAAATTCTAACATAAGTTCGAATGACTTCTTCGATCTTATATTATTTCAAGTTTTTCGTAAAGATAGAGACTTCGGCAGAATTCAGTCCGAGAGAGGTGGTGGATTCATCGTGGCTGTTAGCCGTACATTCTGTTGCACTGTAATTCGACTCCTTAATGATGACTCGCTTCTGGACCAGTTGGCGTTGACGGTTTCTGGCTCATCCGGGAAGATATCGATTGTGGCTTCCTATGTTCCACCTGGCAATGATTCTGGGCTTTTCCAGGGTCACCTAGACAACATTTTTAACATTCATGCCAGCTTGAAGGGCTCTGATGGCTCTGTGGCAGGAGACTTCAACCTCAGTTCTGTTTTCTGAACGTGTGACCCACGAGCATTTGCAATGGTTCCCGGATATGTACATCATTCACATGAAATAATTGTCATTAATGACTGTTTTAGTATGCGCCTTACCCAAATTGCTAGTATTTTCAATGATTTGCATAAGCTTCTTAATTCAATCTTCACTAATTCTATTGTTCGCTCTAACGTAACTCTTGCTGAATTTACCATTTCAAATTGCGTTGTGCATTACAAACCCTTGTTCTTAATCATTGTATTTTACAGCTTTCTGCCATTTATTGATTCTAATCCTAGATACATATTTGATTCTTCTAGTTTGATTTCCCTAAGGGATTGCCTGCTATCCTGGAATTGGGGTGCCTTGCTATGGAACTCTTGAAACTAATTATAAAACATTTCATTCAACGATTAGAAATACTCCTGACAGCATAGTCCGTTCCAAGGTATAGGTAGTGTTCACGCCAAAAGGGCGTTTAATTTCAGGAGACAGTGTCGAGCGGCAGTTTTATCCAGATTTCTACATCTCGCGCGCTCGCACTGCCGTCCGCTCTCCCTCTCCATCTCTCCCCTAAGTCTCCGCTCTGCTCTGGAGCGCTTAAGTTAAGTTAGGCTTAAGCAGTTCTTGTTTCAAAGTGATACAATAAACATCTACGCACGTCGCGTAAAAACCCCAAAATACTCCCGTGTTTTTTGGGTACCACTCAATCTTGGGGCTTCAATTATTTCAGCGATCAAGCCGCACCGCCCCAACATTTTGGTCCAGTTCGAGCCGGACTTTCCTCTCCTGGAGTTTCCTTTGATTTTGTCCCAGCAGGCTTGAAACAATCCAGATAAGTTCCGCTTACTATAATTGCCGGTCATACAGCCAGTTTTTCGAACCCTATTTCGACTAACTTTCTGTATGATATATTGTCTAAATCCACAAGTGATTAATCCGACGCAACGGCATTTAATATATGTACTTCAATTCCGTTACTTGGGCCCGACAATATTCCAGTTTCCTTTGCCCACAATTGTATACTTGAAACAATTTCAGAAGATATTTCAGCGCTACTATTCAACAAAAATATTTCTCAAAAATATTTTTAATTCCAATCGTGTGTAAAATATAACTCAGCCGCAGTAAAAAATTCCCGGTCATAAAATTTTCCCTTAAGATTTGCACTCTTTATTTTTTACTGTGTTCCAGCTGCGTGTGTATATTTACATAAATATTCTAATACAGTCCACTCTAACTACTCTTTCTAATACAGTCCACTCCAACTACTTTTCTCGACCTACAAATGCGGCTAAACTATTTCCAATATTAAGAACAAAGTTACAAATTCCACAAATTTACTCCAGCAAATCGTTTGCAATTTAGTTGTGCAGGTGACAAACAAACGCACCGACATACAAACATAAGCGAAGTCTTTCCCATTCCCGCAACGTTATTCTGCTACTCGCAATCCACATATGTACACACATACATACGTATATCGATACCTTCGCCAGTGCACAGTGGGTCAAGAGCTCACAATAAATGTTCCTTCCAAACATACAATATTAAAGTCCGTAATTCTTTACATAAGTCCGACAATCGGATATAATAAATATTTATTGACTCTGCCTATCCTACAGTGTGACCGTATATATATTTACAATCTTAATTGGTTCCAAAATTCCAATTTGATTCCAATCCGTTTCCTTACTTCTGAATTAAAATTCTAAATTATTTAACGTCATGGCAACATCAGTAAAATCCGCTTTAACCCGATTTATGGCCACAGCTGACTGTCTGATCCACTTTGAGGCCACTGTGAACGCTCCAGGTGCTCCTACACCAACGTTATCCGCCTGTAACATCCGACGCGATCACCTCAATTCCTTGTGGCAATCGGTAAAGGCAGCATACGACATATGCTCCGACTGCATTATAGCTGCAGGCGAGAGCGCCGCAGACACAAAATCCATACTAAAGTCCAAGTATTACCAAACGTACTCCACTTACGAAATATTTGCCGCGCAGCTGATGGAACAAATCCAAACAGGCTCCTCCCAAATACCTCAAGCTCCAGTAACTTCGTCCCAAAATTCCACGTCTTATGGCTGTCGGCTCCCTCCTATCGACACAGAGGTTTTCTCTGGCGATTATCTTCGCTGGCCGACTTTCCGGGACCTTTTCTCGGCAATATACATAGACAATCCGAGTCTAACGCCCGTTGAAAAATTATTCCACTTAAATTCAAAAACAAGTGGCGAAGCTCATTCCATAGTTTCAAGATCCCCACTCACCAATGACGGCTTTCGCTCAGCCTGGAATAACCTAACTGAGCGTTTCGAAAACAAGCGATTGCAGGTGAACAGTCACCTGAAAACACTTTTCAATGTGCAATCCATAGCCCAGGAGTCGGGAGCAGCCTTAAAGGAACTTCAACGCACTTTTCAAGGTTGCTTAACTTCCTTAAAATTTTCCGGTGTTAATATTGAGAATTGGGACCCTATCCTGGTTTATATGTGCTCGACAAAACTACCAAAGCTCACTCTCTCATTATGGGAGCAATCATCCAAAATAAAGCCGAAATTCCTACGTGGCTTGAGCTTGATGCATATTTGACGGAGTGCCATCTAACTCTTGAGGCCGTCGATAGCTTCCGATCTTCCAATTTCCACCACGTCCAGTCCAAACACACAAATTGAGAGGCAGAATTTTCAAAAATAAATTCCTTCAACACAAGGTTAGTTCCGATAGCCAAAGGCTGCGATAGGTGTTCGAAGAAGAACCACCCCGTGCGTATATGTCCACGCTTCCTACAGATGACGGTAGAAGATCGCTTAGCCTATATCCAAAGGAAGCAGTTGTGCTCCAATTGCTTTGCAAATAGCCATCAATTCCGGGATTGCACAAGCGCTCACAACTGTCTCACTTGCCAAGATCGGCATCACACATTGCTGCATCGAAACAGCGGTCCTACTACTCCGACGATTCCATCCGACCCTCCAAGGCCAGTATCCGCCTCAGTTCCACACATCATTTCGTCCTATTCAACGCAAGTTTCCGTACAAAAAGTTCCTCCTAAGAATACTCCATCCGAATATTGGATTCCATACCCCGCCTTGGATGGCAGACGTACTCGAGGTATTAAATCCTACCAATGCCGAGTCTGCCAAAAGATCCATCCTCTACGGAAGTGCCACCACTTTCTACGGCTAAGCCCCCAAAATCGGCTTCAGGAAGTACACATCCAGAAGTACTGCTCCAAATGCTTGGCTCACAATCATTCCAAGGACTCCTGCCGCAGTGGTCATCACTGCCACAAGTGTGGAAAGGCCCACCACACTCTCCTACATACGGACGACCGATCTATACTTCCAAAATATTCCTGGGCCTACTATCCTGAGGTTCTTGCTACGGGTGTCCTCGCAAGGGGGGGGAGAATGTTCACGCCAAAAGGGCGTTTAATTTCAGGAGACAGTGTCGAGCGGCAGTTTTATCCAGATTTCTACATCTCGCGCGCTCGCACTGCCGTCCGCTCTCCCTCTCCATCTCTCCCCTAAGTCTCCGCTCTGCTCTGGAGCGCTTAAGTTAAGTTAGGCTTAAGCAGTTCTTGTTTCAAAGTGATACAATCAACATCTACGCACGTCGCGTAAAAACCCCAAAATACTCCCGTGTTTTTTGGGTACCACTCAATCTTGGGGCTTCAATTATTTCAGCGATCAAGCCGCACCGCCCCAACACATAGGAACAAATGAAATGTACAGGCAGCACAAACGTGGGTTTGAGTTTTTTAATAAATTTCTGTATAACCAATACATTTGTGAAGTTGAGCATAGTTAGAAATCCAACCCTAAGGTGTTTTGGCGCATTGTTAACTCTAAAAAATCACATTCGTCTATACCTTCGTACGGTGATGTTGTTGCTTTCACAGAGGCCGATATCGCCAATTGGCTTGCTGCTTGTTTTTCCTCGAACATTGAACCTTCCCATGATTGGTATGATCAGGAAACTTTAAATATAATTTCAGAAATATGCAATATTGCAAGCCTGGGCATATCGTATGATGACATTTCTGAAGCAATTAGTTATTTTGATTATTTCCCAAGGCCAGACTTTGATGGAATTTCTTAATTTATCCTTAAAAATTGTTTTGCCAGTCCTTACCTACCTCTGCAAATCATGTACTCTTCTCCTTTGTCTCAGGCTTTTTTTACGAATCACTGTGTACATGCATTTGAGGATCATTCACAGATGGACACGACTTACACAGATTTTGGCAAAGCTTTGGACACGGGTTGTCACTCTGCCCTAAAGGCTAAACTTTTCAAACTTGGCTTTCACTCCGTTTTTCTTAATTGGATAGCATCGTATTTGGATAACCGACGTTATCATGTTGAGGTAGGTGGACATCTGGACTTCCTTAGGGTAGCTCTCTTAACGCTATACTTATTATTATTTTTATAAATGACACTTGTGCCTGCACCGATTTTTCTAACTTCCTTCTTTATGTGGATGACCTAAAGATTTATAGGACCATCAGATATCGATATTCCTTCAATGTGACCTAGATAGTATCGGTAGGTGGTGTTCCAAGAACAATTTGCCTTTAAAGCCTAGTACTCAGATCGACGAAAACCTCGAGCTAACCATAGGGGTGAGCGAGAGTCAAACAGGCGGCTAAAGGTTTTCGTCGGGTCTGTTTTTGAGCGCGGTACTCAGATGAGCTAAGGAAATACCAGATTTCGCGAGTGAATTTTCGATGAACGCCGTTAGCCGCGGCCCAAAGAATAATAAATTTAATCTTTGGCGGTGTTCGTGCAAAGGCGATGTGGAAACTAAATATTAAAAATGAAAGGAAAACCCCAAAATAGGATGCAGGAGGTCAGTGCAGATGAAATAGAACGCCTAATCCAAGCTGTTGCCAAATCCGCAGAATAGTTGAAGTGCTGGAGGAGATCCACTAGAGAATCCCAGTGGGAAGGAATATGCCGAGTGGGACTTGGCTCTCTACATGGACATCCTGCCGGGCGTCTCCTCGCAAAGAAAGTTATCTCCGACGACCTCTCCATTAGTACTCCGTACACCACCACCACCAACTACTTGGCAACTTAAGCGGAGCTGGAAGACCCGCTGGCTTCTATAGGGAGGAGGAAAGTGGAGCGCCTGCTAAGGAACAGTTGGAGAAGCCTTAGCCAGCCACTGCCAGGATGCCGGGCGACTTCCTGCAGCATCAGCGGATCAACCCCGTTCCCAATCCGGCTCCCACTTCCTCAAGGTCCAATATGCCTATTGGGACTCGGAGCTGGACTGCGGTGGAGCGGGAAAGACGGCGCAGCATCCGTGGGACGAGACGGAAGCTTTAAACTACTAATTTAGATAAATAAAAAAATTCGTTAAACATTCCATTTATTTTTATTTTAATTTAATTGTGTACCAGCAGACTCCTTTTTAAATTTCAATTTTAAAAAATAATTTACTCAAATCCGAAAACATTTTTTTGGAAAGTGGTAAGTGTAACACTAAAATGCAAGGAGGGCTGCATCAGTGCTTTTCCAGCCCTTTTTATTGTAAAGTCATTCCGCACGTTTCCGCACCCACTTGTTAATTTTGAGGTTAAATTTAATTATTTCCCACGTTTTATTATTTATTAATTTAGATATATTGTTTGATTTAGCTTTACCAACATCTGTAACGTGCAACCTTATGTAGCACAGTATTGAACACAGATCTGTCCTCGCGGGGCACGCTATAGTATCCGGCTCTAGCTTGTCGGCTTTGGGGGGTGGAGGTCTTGCTAATCCAGATCTGCTACTTGCCTATTATTATTAATCAAGAAATTGAGCGTGCTTGCGACGACATACGAAATTAGATCGTAGACGATGTGGAGAAACCGGGAGAATGTAAGTTAATTCCAGTAGAGAGATAGATTCAACTAAGAGAAAGGAAAAGGAACATTCGATAAACGAGAAGCCGATGTAGTTGCGCCTGTCGCCCGCCCTACCTAAGATCACTGGATCCAATTGTTGATTCGCGTGATCCCTTTTCAATACCTTTACGACCGCATCATCGCCCGCAGAGTCTCAGCGAAATAATTACTCCATGGTTTCGTTTAAATTCATTTTAACAATTCAAATTAAATTTCAGGCCTATGTTGCCAGGGCGGGTTACTCCCTTTTTCCCATTGGGAAAAGACGTAAGTGGAATACAATTGCAAATGTCAATAGCCGAAGGGAATAAGAAGAGGCTATGTATACTGTCGATGTCTAATTACCCTAAAAAAAAATCCAATAGTTTGTTCTCCATAAACAGATATAATTACTAAGTGCGGATAGTATGAGATAATCTTAAGTTTTAATAAGGGGTCTTAATATATATAAAATGTAGAGAAATTTCATTGTTGATTCCATAGATAAGTTTTTACTCTACAAAGGAAATACCTTCTATTGTTTGGTTCTAACTGTTGTTCCTGTTTTTTTTCCTCAGTGTATTCACAGCTTAATTATATTTTTTTTTTCTCTATTATCATTAAAATTATTATTATTTATTTATTTATATTTTTTTCAGTACTTCTACAAAGGAAATGCGTTCGGCTTTTGGACTACTATTGTTCATATAAATCTTTAATTTAAGGGTGTGCATGTTCTCTTTTACTTTTGTTTGACCATTTTTTATTAAACATTGGATTCGAATGCCGAGTATAAATTAACCAAAAATATAAAATTTTGTATTAACTCACTTGGTTTATTCTCCACGACGAAAGATCGATCTCCCGAGCGGTGACTGTAAAAGAATAGCGACTCTGGTTCGCAAAGGGTTAAATAAATACAGAGCATTCATATGTTTTAGTCGACCACCTATTTTTTTTAACTAATAAATCCTAAAACCGAACCCGTACATGATTATATTTTCTTTCTTTCGTTCGGTTCTACCTACGCCTATATTTTCTGTTCCTAAAATAATTTTATCTTACTTAATATTTTATTTTTTTATTCCATTTCCAACTTTTCTCTCAGTGCGTCATTCCGTGCATATTTGGTGACTCTGGCCGATCTAGCACTTATTTGGGGTGGGTTAAATGTTAAGGAAATTCTAACATTGTGCGAATTTGTATGCCCTTACATTAATTATAAAAAAAATCGAGTCAAGGAATTAAGCGTCGAAGCGCGGCTGTTCTCCATTCACTAGTGTATTGACGATGGGCAAACCTCGCTGCGGTATTACTTTCTGTCTCTCCCTAACCCCGTTGGAAAATTTCCAATGTGCACGTGATCGAACCCAAAAATTAGTGTTTTGGCCAATTTAAACACTGACGACCTGTCTGGAATCCTGAGGGACTACATTCTGCTCTATCGAGCTATTGCTGCTCTCGGTTGTTGCCTATTTAATGGCTGCTGCTCAGTTAACCGCCGAGGAAGAGCCGCTGAAGCGGTTACAAACGGAGCTGCTTTTCTGTCCCCTAAGATTAAATGAACACTGTGGGGACTCTAGGCCTTAGATCGCGATGGGAAACTGCTGGTGCTTGGTTGACTATGGAGGGTGCTCCTGTGGACGCGGTGGGCGGCCGCGTGACTCCAAACACGGCTGCCAGGGGGTGCTCCAGTAGTATGGAAACGCGGGTTCTGGGACAATTAGCATATTAATGGCCCCCGCCCCCTTACTAATTAGCATATTAATGACCCCCGCCTCTCACTAATTAACATATTAATGACCCCCGCCTCTTCATTAATGTATGCGGGTTCTGGGACAATTAACATAATCCATAAATTATCTGATTTTAAGGGGTTTAGATGTCATAAAAATGTCACGATCATATCCATAAAGAGTATACTAAATTGCCCCCCCCCCCCCCCCCACCACCATGTGACAATACTGATCACGTGACCTTTTTGCCTCATTATCAGCAATTAATATTCAGCAGGTGTTGCTGTACACGGGAGAAAGGTCGCACACTTTCCCCACATCTCCATGTGACAATATTGATCACGTATCCTTTTCCTCATTATCAGCAATTATTATTCAGCAGGTGTTGCTGTGCACGTGAGAAAGGTCGCAAACCCAAAACATCTAAAGCTGGTTGCCTTAGAGGGACATGTCCGATCATGTTGGGGAATAACGTTTCCTATGATTGTAAAACCAATTTAGAAATCAAAAGAACCCCAAATAAAATAAATCCCACAAGTTAATGATTCTCAGATGTCGAATATTTTCAAACAGACTTTTTTTTTCGCCCCAGAATGTTTAACTGGTAAATTTTTTCAAGATCTCTCCTTTCTACAAACGGGTCATAAACATATCATAAAAGGGATTCAAGCAAGAGCTACCCAAACATGCGCACCTGTCTATTACCTGACCGGAATAAAAGGGACACATGCACAAGTCTGAAGGCGCACGCCCATTGACAAAATCTTGAGCCTCACGCCAACGACCTCACGGCTAAGTGCGAGCTCTAATACGTTCCCATAATAGGGGTAGAAGTCACGACCGCGCAACAACTCGCAAGTAGCCGACATATCTCAGTCAAGGAAATATTATCCATTCTCCGTACCTGTAATTTTAACTCGAAATAAAATGTCAGAAGTTTAATTTGTATCATAAAAATACATTTATTCATTTACATTTATTTATTTTGGTATTGCGAACATTTTTTTTTTTATATATAGAAATTTATTTTCTGCTATGATTCCGGCGATTTGCATAGAAGAAGCAGGCGCACGTTTCCGACGTCATTTCTGGATTACAAAATGTAAAGTGTTCACCATAATTCGTAGTTTTGAGGTCATGTCCACCTCGATTCATGAACATAGTTTTTGTGTTTAGAAGGTATTGAAAATGCTGACCAATTATCTCTCCTTTAAATTGTTCAATAAATTGGTCAATTTCCTCATGAAACTTAATTTGGTTAATTTTGTTTTCTTGCACATCCTTACACATCTAGTCTCAACTTTAAAATAATGTATAAAAATTATTTTATTGTTTTGAAGCTACTTTTAAAAAATGTCAAAATAATGTATGCATTGTTTAGAGCACAAACCCCGCCCTTAAGGTGTGTTTCACAATAGGGAAACCGGTTTCCTTTAAACCTGTTTAATGACGGACAGCCCATTTCCTCGACATTAATGAGCTGACGACTCCCAAAAAACGTCTGTAGAAATCGTTTCTTTTCCACACCTTTACAAATAATTTGTTTTCCGCTTGTAATTGTCCTTAGATACTTTCGAGTTTGTGGAAAACTATTTTCTCCATCGTTCCAAAAAATTTTGTGATGTGTATTGGTTAACCAAATTGCAGTCTTTCGAGATTTTGTATTTAGCAAAGTAAAATCATATGGTGGTTCTATTAAAAAACTATTATTCAAGTTTGGATCTTTTTCGAATACAATTCCAATTTCCTTTAGAATAAAATTATTATTATTATCAAAGAAACCTTGAACATCAATCGAAACAGTATCTTTCAACATTTTTCTAATGTTAAACAACTCGTTGTACTAGTCCGTTTAGTGGGTTATATTCAACTAAACGGTCTTGTATGAGGAGACAATAATCTTGGGTATTTTCATGACTTGGTGTCTTTAGTTCTATTGAAATTCTCACATCAATAGGACCAATTTTACTGATTCATTTTGATATGAAAGATCAACCACAATAATAGGGGTCTTCAATTTAAATTCATTTGGGGTCAAAAATGGTTGTGATTCACGATTAACTAGATTGAAATCTTGTATACATTTCATATAGGTGAGCATACTAATTCTTACTAAAATCAACATTTAGATTATCACATGGATATGACTCAGAATTCAAGTGAACTTTCAAGTTTAATAAGTTATTTGTGATAAGTTCTCCATTTAGTGTAAATCCAATTATGGCAAATCTTGGTTTTTTGCGGTTAGCCGACAATTTCACATTCCAGCTGTGTTGACTTCCATACCCCAATTTGGCGTTAACATATGAATCCCAACTCCGGAATGCGATTGGTTTACACCACTTTTAATAATATCGTACATCTTAATTTTTTGCAAAATCGCTCAGAGTTACATGGGGAATTTTCCAGATTTTATTCGTAATTTCCAACTTAAAAGTTTGTTCATTTCTGGTTTGCTCAAACACATCACCAAGATTCTTAGTTAGCATCAACACTAGTTCATGCTTACAATTTAACAAAACTTTTTTATAATCCTCAGTCAATCCCAACAAATTTTTTAATGGTACAGAAAAATTTTAATTGGGGATCCCGTAGAAATTTCGTCTCCACTGCTCCATCCAGAATTTAATAGGTATTGACTTTGAAGATTATCCAGAGATATACAATTTTTAGGGTAGTAGCCATACCGACATAGACTTGACACGTTGGACTCGTTGTACTTAGTTGTTACCTAGCAGTATTTTGATGGTTACTTTCTTTTTAGTCTTGCTTTTGGATGGTTACTTTTTGTATAGTACCTGTACAGTACTTGATTTTGGATGGTTACTATCTGTATAGTATCTGTAAAGTACTTGGTTTTAGATGATAACTAAATGTTAACAAGTATTATGAGTCGCTATAGTCTCTTATTAAGAACTATCAAAGTACACAAGTTAAAGTTTCTAAGATGTGTTAGCCAAACACACTTGCAGTGAACTATCATTACCTGACCGTCATCAAAGTCACATGCCCAAGACCCAAGGACACTGAATAAAATACTTCCCCTTCATTTGTACCTGGAGTTTTAATTACAGTCAGATACAAAATTTGTAGGATTATTCAATATTTCTTTATATATTTTATTATTGTAAACATATTTCATTAAATTCATAATTAATTATATTTTATGTATATTTGTATATAATTAATTTTCTTACTTCAGCCCTCTGTAAGAAACATGTCGCTTATTAATCTTCGTTCCAAGCGTAGATTTTCGCTTGGTTCCATTAGATAGATGTAAAATAGTTCTCACAATGTAATCTTTCTCAGATGCTGAATTATTTTTAAAGCATTCATTTGTTCCATCCCATAATAATATTGTTACATATTTCGAAGGCATCATTAGCTAGCATAGGAGCGCCTATCAATTTAATTTTTGATTGAAGTTTATGATAGAGGTGTTGGGACCTGGTAATATCGGTTTTTGTTGTCAACTATTTTTCTAGTTCTAGTTTTCTAATTCTATTCTATTTGTATACTATTTGTATGAGTAAGGCATCATTGTCTAAGATTCTGAATAAGTTTAATAAACTCTTTAATTACAATACTGATTAGCTGATTCCTATATATTTAGTAGATGTATACAAGTTGTTTAGTATCTTGTTTGATATGTTTAATAGATGTATACAAGTTGTTTACTAGATGTATACAAGTTGTTTACTAGCTGTTTAGTATCTGGCTACTATATATTTAGTAGATGTATACAAGTTGTTTAGTATCTGGTTACTATATATTTAGTAGATGTATACAAGTTGTTTAGTATCTGGTTTCTATATGTTTAATAGATGTATACAAGTTGTTTACTAGATGTATACAAGTTGTTTACTAGCTATTTAGTATCTGGTTACTATATATTTAGTAGATGTATACAAGTTGTTTAGTTCTGGTTACAATATATTTAGTAGATGTATGCAAGTTGTTTAGTATCTATGTTTAGAAGATGTATATAAGTTGTTTACTAGATGTATACAAGTTGTTTACTAGCTGTTTAGTATCTGGTTTCTATATGATTAGTATATGTATACAAGGTGTTTAATAGATGTATACAAGTTGCTTACTAGCTGTTTAGTAACTGGTTTATATATCTTTAATATCTGTTTACTTGATGTTTACTATTTATTAGCTGGTTACTAGTTGTTATTAACGTCTACGAGCTTTTATAGTCTTTTGTTAAGAATGATCAAAAATTCTTGATCACTAGACGACTTTCGATGTGAAGTAAAAACTTACAATCTGATTTTCAGTGTGTTTGCTATGTACGTAAGAAAGAATGCAAAGCCAAAATAGCTCAAGATTGATATATAAATCTTAGAGGAACATGTCCGATTATGTTGGGGGAAGATGTATCCTGTGATTGTAAAACTAATTAAGATATAAATTGTTCACAAGTTGTCTAAAAGCTGTGTAGAAGCTGCTTTGATAAACAATTTTGATTCATAATTACAGATATTAAGAATATATAATAATATCATCCACTTTAACTAGTATATTGTTAAAATAAAACATTTCCATTTTTCATATTCTTTCATCTTATGTAGGTATAATAAATGTAATCTTAACTACGATAGCTAGCCTTACATCCCATAACTATAGTTATTAGCTACAATAAAATGTCTAGAAAGAACAAAATATATGAATGTCCAAAAACCATTTAAAACTAACTATAATTGGGAAAGTAATTGAAATCGCTCCGGCGTAATACAGTAAAAAACAAAAAACACTGTGATTATCCCATTTTCTATCACCATAACAAATATGTATACCCACACCTAAATGACCAATTATATCCTTTGTCCAAAAATGTCTGTGACTTTCACTTATAAATTTGTCACCGATAATTCAAATCCCATTAAGCAAACCACCCATTGCTAACCGTACCATAACCCCAGAGTCAAGTTGGTTACCTACAATAAACATAGGTGGTGGTGTAAAGGATTGCTAAAATGCCTCGACGCAGGCGCAAATGTCATAAAAAATGATCATAAAAATATAATTAGGAAAGTATTTTTTATTTGCGAACCATTTATAACTGTTACCAACAACACAAATAGTTATGTTACAAAGGATTTGCTTCAATTGGAAAAAAATTCATGGAATATTATCCCTTCATAAAAGAGGTCATATAATATATAATTAGGAAAGTATTTTTTATTTGCGAACAATTTATAAATGTTACCAACAACACAAATAGTTGTTACAAAGTATTGCTAAAATACCTTGATGCAGGCGCAAAGGTCAAGGTATTGGAAAAAAATTCATGGAATATTATCCCTTCATAAAAGAGGTCATAAAATATATAATTAGGAAAGTATTTTTTATTTGCGAACAATTTATAAATGTTACCAACAACACAAATAGTTGTTACAAAGGATTGCTAAAATACCTTGATGCAGGCGCAAAGGTCAAGGTAATGGAAAAATTCATGGAATATTATCCCTTGACCAAAAACGAAAGTTTCTTCTATTTGGATAATAAAAAAATATATATTAATTCAATATCTTGATTTTTCCATCAAAATGCTTGATAAATCTAGTTGTTTGATATTCTCTAACTAATTGAGTAATATGTTTTCATGTGCCTATTTAATTTACCAAAACCAGTATTAGTCTTCTCTCATAAAATCCCTCTAATTCCCCACCGGTGAAATATATGTTCCTCATATTTAATAATGATGGTTTGTCATAGATGGGTACTTGTAATTCATATTTAAGATACTTACATCCTTCTCTAACTACTATCTTTTTATCCATCATGTAAACAGGTTTAGAATTGTATTGCGTGCTTCAACCCCTAGCCACACCCACCACTGTAACAGATTTCACTTTTCCAATGGCTGCCCCAGCTACCTAAACTGTACATTTCTTTTGATTTTCTCTTTTCCTTTTTAAGCAATGTACACAATTTTTAAACTGGTTCTGACCTCCCTCTTTAATGGCATCCTCTACTTTATTTTCGTTATATTTCTGATCTTTTCCTAACAGTAGGTTGTTAAACTTTTATTAGTTTATGTGATTATTGAGCACCCGAAATCCCTGATATTAAGTCATAACATGTAACTAGCAGAATATAGTAAAAGACATCAGACTCTAAAAAGACTAGATTTACCTACAATTCAATTTACCATCTACAATCCCTGGAGAAGAGCTTAGTATTTGCAGTTTAATTTTCAAATTTATTGATTTCACAGATTCCCGCTGGTAAATACCAATTTTTAACAAATGGCTGCCAACTCCATACCATTCAGACACTGGTTTACAACCTCATAGAACTGACTCTCAAGGTATCTGTAATGCACAATATATTTCTGTCTCTTTTCTTCTAATCAATATTAAAAAATTTTATAAACTGGTTTTGGAGTTCATTTTATTCTTAGAATTAAATTATTAAAAATTATTAGGCCAACAGAGATAATAATGATTTTGTGATAGTATCCCGTTAATAATACATACATAATTCTTATTTGTATATTTTCAAATTTTTATACCCGTTACTCGTAGAGTAAAAGGGTATACTAGATTCGTCGGAAAGTATGTAACAGGCAGAAGGAAGCGTTTCCGACCCCATAAAGTATATATATTCTTGATCAGGATCACTAGCCGAGTCGATCTAGCCATGTCCGTCTGTCCGTCTGTCCGTCTGTCCGTCTGTCCGTCTGTCCGTCTGTCCGTCTGACCGTCTGTCCGTCTGTCCGTCTGTCCGTCTGTCCGGATGAACGCTGAGATCTCGGAAACTATGGGAGCTAGGCTATTGAGATTTGGCGTGCAGATTCCTGAGCTTCCTACGCAGCGCAAGTTTGTTTCAGTAGACTGCCACGCCCACTCTAACGCCCACAAACCGCCCAAAACTGTGGCTCCTACAGTTTTGATGCTAGATAGAAAATTTTAACTGAAATGTATTGTTCTTATCAATACCTATCGATTGACCCAAAAAAAAGTTTGCCACGCCCACTTAAACGCCCACAAACCGCGAAAACCTGTGACGCCCACAATTTGCATGCTAGATAAAAAATTTTAACTGAAATGTGTTGGTGTCGTCAATACCTATCGATTGATCCAAAAATAAATTTGCCACGCCCACTCCAACGCCCATAACGCTTAAATCTGTCTACCGCCGGTAGGTGGCGCATTTTAATCTCGCTTTGCTGCTTGCATATCTCCATTTCCCTTTGAGTAACGGGTATCTGATAGTCGAGGTACTCGACTATAGAGTTCTTCCTTGTTTTATTTTAGAAAATTATTCATTAATCACATTCAAATAATATTCATAATATATCTTACAATTTTTTAAATTTATCAATAATGTTTCCCAATTATTAATATTAAATGCAATTGCATCATATCTATTTTTAAGATTAAATATTAAGATGGGGTCGTCCTCGCGAGACATAGCGCTGACCAACTCACATTGCTCTGCCTCACCATTAAATTTAAGATACTCTAAGTCTGATATTGAATCCCTTATACGAAAAATCATCTCCTTAACTTCCAGGAGCAGTCGTGACAGCGGATTATTTTCGATTTCCGCATCGTGAAGATCAATTTGCTGTTGAAACTTGGTTGTCTCCATCATCAGCTCGGTGATTCGATTTTCCACGTTCTCAATATCAAAGAGATGGGAATCGTTATTGTTTTCGCTCTGCAAATCCACCAAGCGCCATTTCAGGATGTCCAACTCTTCTATAGTATCATAATAGATACTACCGAATTCTCGCCGCGACTCTTTGGAAACCTTTAAAATTTCCTTGAAGATTCCTATCTCAACCAACAAATCTTCATTTATTTTAAAATCACAATGGTTGATTTGCTTGTTGATTTCAGTCATCTTATGTCCTTCGATTCAAATTTTGTACTGTTTTAGGTTTTGTAATCTCATCAACCAGGAAAAGACAGAACGTAGAATCGAGCAGGTACTTTATATCCAAGGATCAAACCCCCTCCCCCAAGAATCAAACCACCATCCTATGCGATTGGCTTAAGTAAAACCATTCCATACTGTGTCAAAGTGAGAAGAAGAATACATAAGAAACCGGAAATCAAAGGCAAAGTAAGATTGTAGGCCAGCATATATCGATATTGGGAACTGTTGTTATATGAGTACGCATACATTTAATTGTATTTAATATAATAGTTGTTGACAATTATAATTTTATAATGGTCATCATTAAGTAGGAGGAGTGGAAAAGAATTTTTATTCTTAATATTTAATCTTAAAAATAGATATGATGCAATTGCATTTAATATTAATAATTGGGAAACATTATTGATAAATTTAAAAAATTGTAAGATATATTATGAATATTATTTGAATGTGATTAATGAATAATTTTCTAAAATAAAAAAATTTGAAAATATACAAATAAGAATTATGCATGTATTATTAACGGGATACTATCACAAAATCATTATTATCTCTGTTGGCCTAATAATTTTTAATAATATAATTCTAAGAATAAAATGAACTCCAAAACCAGTTTATAAAATTTTTTAATATTGATTAGAAGAAAAGAGACAGAAATATATTGTGCATTACAGATACCTTGAGAGTCAGTTCTATGAGGTTGTAAACCAGTGTCTGAATGGTATGGAGTTGGCAGCCATTTGTTAAAAATTGGTATTTACCAGCGGGAATCTGTGAAATCAATAAATTTGAAAATTAAACTGCAAATACTAAGCTCTTCTCCAGGGATTGTAGATGGTAAATTGAATTGTAGGTAAATCTAGTCTTTTTAGAGTCTGATGTCTTTTACTATATTCTGCTAGTTACATGTTATGACTTAATATCAGGGATTTCGGGTGCTCAATAATCCCATAAACTAATAAAAGTTTAACAACCTACTGTTAGGAAAAGATCAGAAATATAACGAAAATAAAGTAGAGGATGCCATTAAAGAGGGAGGTCAGAACCAGTTTAAAAATTGTGTACATTGCTTAGAAAGGAAAAGAGAAAATCAAAAGAAATGTACAGTTTAGGTAGCTGGGGCAGCCATTGGAAAAGTGAAATGTGTTACAGTGGTGGGTGTGGCTAGGGGTTGAAGCACGCAATACAATTCTAAACCTGTTTACATGATGGATAAAAAGATATTAGTTAGAGAAGGATGTAAGTATCTTAAATATGAATTACAAGTACCCATCTATGACAAACCATCATTATTAAATATGAGGAACATATATTTCACCGGTGGGGAATTAGAGGGATTTTATGAGAGAAGACTAATACTGTTTTTGGTAAATTAAATAGGCACATGAAAACATATTACTCAATTAGTTAGAGAATATCAAACAACTAGATTTATCAAGCATTTTGATGGAAAAATCAAGATATTGAATTAATATATATTTTTTTATTATCCAAATAGAAGAAACTTTCGTTTTTGGTCAAGGGATAATATTCCATGAATTTTTCCATTACCTTGACCTTTGCGCCTGCATCAAGGTATTTTAGCAATCCTTTGTAACAACTATTTGTGTTGTTGGTAACATTTATAAATTGTTCGCAAATAAAAAATACTTTCCTAATTATATATTTTATGACCTCTTTTATGAAGGGATAATATTCCATGAATTTTTTTCCAATACCTTGACCTTTGCGCCTGCATCAAGGTATTTTAGCAATACTTTGTAACAACTATTTGTGTTGTTGGTAACATTTATAAATTGTTCGCAAATAAAAAATACTTTCCTAATTATATATTATATGACCTCTTTTATGAAGGGATAATATTCCATGAATTTTTTTCCAATACCTTGACCTTTGCGCCTGCGTCGAGGCATTGAAGCAAATCCTTTGTAACATAACTATTTGTGTTGTTGGTAACAGTTATAAATGGTTCGCAAATAAAAAATACTTTCCTAATTATATTTTTATGATCATTTTTTATGACATTTGCGCCTGCGTCGAGGCATTTTAGCAATCCTTTACACCACCACCTATGTTTATTGTAGGTAACCAACTTGACTCTGGGGTTATGGTACGGTTAGCAATGGGTGGTTTGCTTAATGGGATTTGAATTATCGGTGACAAATTTATAAGTGAAAGTCACAGACATTTTTGGACAAAGGATATAATTGGTCATTTAGGTGTGGGTATACATATTTGTTATGGTGATAGAAAATGGGATAATCACAGTGTTTTTTGTTTTTTACTGTATTACGCCGGAGCGATTTCAATTACTTTCCCAATTATAGTTAGTTTTAAATGGTTTTTGGACATTCATATATTTTGTTCTTTCTAGACATTTTATTGTAGCTAATAACTATAGTTATGGGATGTAAGGCTAGCTATCGTAGTTAAGATTACATTTATTATACCTACATAAGATGAAAGAATATGAAAAATGGAAATGTTTTATTTTAACAATATACTAGTTAAAGTGGATGATATTATTATATATTCTTAATATCTGTAATTATGAATCAAAATTGTTTATCAAAGCAGCTTCTACACAGCTTTTAGACAACTTGTGAACAATTTATATCTTAATTAGTTTTACAATCACAGGATACATCTTCCCCCAACATAATCGGACATGTTCCTCTAAGATTTATATATCAATCTTGAGCTATTTTGGCTTTGCATTCTTTCTTACGTACATAGCAAACACACTGAAAATCAGATTGTAAGTTTTTACTTTGTTGTGTGAAACTCCTTGTGTTGGAAATGTTAATAATCTTTATCCATTTTTATTGATAACGCATCTCTTTGGTAGTTTTGTTATATTCTTTATTTATTTGGTTTGCTTGGCAGGAGCAGCGTTAATGCCGCTTCCAACGTCAAGTTGTTTCTGATTTTACAATTTGCCTTAGGATCTAAGTAAGCCTAATTCTCGTAGCTGCGCTGCTTACAGTTGGGCGGCAGAGAGATGGCTATGTATACCTTATGTATATAAAGTGTATTTAATTATGCTCTCTTTGGCTGGAGCGCGAGGGCATGTGTATGTACTTGAGTTTGGCTGAGCGGCCGGCGTGTGCAACAGAATGCTGACACTTGCACTTTCTTTGAGCGCGCCGATCGACTCATGTTTCGGCCACTTAGGGTTTTTGACCGAGCCTTTTGTTTATATAAACACTGCAACAAAGTGTTACAGTGTGTTTGTTTCAAGTACTCTTGGTACAGTAGATATTCGATATAAGTGCATACTACATCTCCCTCCTTTTGAAAAATAACGTAATATTATGAAGTTATTTTGTTAATATATTTTACTTAAAGAAATATTTATTTTTGTTTAAAAATTTTTTTTTTTTTTTTTAAATTTCTTTTTTTTTTTTTTAAAGAGAATGGAATTGGTAATAATATATGTATTAAAAGAAAAAGTATTTTTTAACATGGAGTGTAAAAGAATTTCTAAACATGGTTACACTCATAAGTATTTCTAAACATGGCTATGTTAAATGCAATTATGAAATAAACATTTTTAATCTATCTTTATGTACTATTTGTTTTTTATTTTTGTTATTTATTATAGTTATGTTATCTCTATCTCCTATTTGTTCTACCCTATAAGGACCTGTATATTTCGAATCTAACTTATGTCCTGTTTCATTTTTCAATAAAACCTGATCTCCTATTTTTAAATCGAAATCTAAACTAGTTTTGTCGTAACTAATTTTCTGTTTCAGCTTATGAGATTCTAGCATTAGTCTAGCTCTCTTAATTGCCTGTTCTAATCTAAATTTGGATTCCTTAGCATAATCTTCTATATTATAAAGGGGTTTTATTTTATCTATGCTATTAAAGTGTTTTGGTAGATTTGAAGTTTTACCGAAAACTAGCTCATATGGACAATAGTCATGTGCCATGGATGGGGTTGTATTAAAAGAATATACGAAGTATCGTAGCCATACATCCCAATCTGTTTTGTCAACTGAGATGTATGAACGAATGAACTCATTTAGTGTTCTGTGGCTTCGCTCCACGGTACCTACTGTCTGGTGGTGGTGTGCAGTTGAAGTTATGTTTTTAATATGTAAATATTTACATAGATCTTCAATAATTGAATTTTTATATTCTGTTCCCATGTCCGTAATGAACGTCTTCATTGGACCGTACTTTAGAATAAAATCTTCAAATATAGCTTTTGCTACTGTATTTGCGCTTTTATTTGGTATAGGTATAGCTACTAGGTATTTAGTTAAATCGCAGATGAGTGTTACTGCGTATTCGTTTCCATTATTCGATTTTGGAAGTGGACCAATAGTATCTACAATTACTCTATCAAAAGCTCGTTGTGGAGTTTCGGTTATAGTTAGTGGGGTCTTTGTATGTTTAGTCGTTTTCGACTTTTGGCATTTAGAACATTTCTTTATGTACTCTTTTATGTCTTTGGACATATTTTTCCAGTAATAGTGTCTCTGGACCTTGGCCAAGGTTTTTGTAATGCCTGTATGACCACCTTGTATTGGATCATCATGGAATGTAGACAATATAGCTTCTTTTTCTTTATTATGTTTTATTACGGTCACCGGGTTGAGTAGCGCTACTCTCAATGATTTCAATATTTTATTGCCCATAATTTTAAAATTATCAATTGAAACAAGTTCAAAGATATTTTCCCACGGTGCCACTTTGAGTTGGCTGACTTTGTGAATACCGGCCTGCTTTTCAAGCCTTTGAAAGAATTGATCTAAGTCAATGGTTCCATTAGTATACAAATCGCTTACATCATAACTTGCTGTAATTTTCTTTCCGTGCTTAAATAAACACATTTTATTATTTACATGCAAGGTCACTACTTTACGTACTTCATCATTGTTTATGACTTCATATACGTTGGGCTTTGAAGCTTTTTCTATAGGTTGCTTATGCAATTCTATTTGATCTTTTCCTGCGCAGGATTTCTGTCTACTTTGGTTTCTGGTAGTGACTTTCAGAATTTTATTACTTGTTTGTATATTTGTTAGGTCTGTGATTGTTATTCTGGAGAGCGCATCGGCTACATAGTTGTCTTTATCCTTTAGATACTCCACCGTAAAATTATATTCCTCTAATTCAAGTCTCATTCGTGTTAGTTTGGAACTTGGATTTACCATTGAAAATAAGTATGTCAGTGCTCTATGGTCTGTTTTGACAGTGAAGTGTCTACCATAAATATATGGTCTGAAGTGTGTTATTGCCCAATGAATGGCTGCTAGTTCTTGTTCTGTGGTGCTCTTGTTGCTTTCACCTTTCGTAAAGGATCTTGATGCGTATGCCACTGAAAGCTGTAGTCCCTTTTTGTTTTGAGTTAGGACTGCTCCACAAGCGTATTTGCTAGCATCATTGATTATGCAAAATTCTTTGCTAAAATCTGGGTATTGCAACAGAGTGGGATTTATTAATGCTGATTTAAGATGTTCGAAGGCGTTTTGACATTGTGTTGTCTATTCGAATTTTACATCTTTCTTACATAATCTTGTTATGTGACGGGAGTATTCAGCAAAATTCTTTATAAAACGTCTGTAATAATTGCAAAATGCAATGAATCTTCTAGCGCTGTCCGCATCATGTGGGACTGGATAATTTTGAACTACGTCGTATTTTTTGTCGTCGGGCAAGATTCCTTTATCTGTGCATTTATGTCCTAAGAAAGTGACTTCATGCATGAAATATGAACATTTTTCAGGATGTAACTTTAGGTTGTGTTTCCTACATTTCTCGAAAACATCATTTAAGTTTTTGAGGATATGTTTTTCGGAACAACCTATGATTATTAAGTCATCCATGTAAGGAAATGCTTGCGAAGGTTCTAATCCAGAGAAAGCTATAGTCTATTTTTAAACCGAATGGTAATCGCGTGAAACGATACGAACCATTGTTTGTTGAAAAGGATGTTATATCCCGTGAACTTTTTTCCAGTTCCATTTGATGAAAACCTGACATTAAGTCAAGGCATGAGAAATATTTTGCTCTACCTAGTTGATCTAAAATATCATCGATTCTAGGGAGTGGAAATTTATCAGACAAGAGTTTTTTATTAATTTGACGATAGTCAATTACTAATCGCCATTTTTTATTTTCCGAATTTGGAAGTGACTTTTTTGGTACTAACAAAAGTGGGCTATTATAAGGTGATACAGAGGGTTCCACTATTTCATCATTGATGAGTTTTTGGACTTGTTTTTGAATTTCGTCTTGTTGACTATGAGGATTTCTATAATTTTTGAAGACAACCAAGTTTCAACACCAAATTGATCTTCACGATGCGGAAATCGAAAATAATCCGCTGTCACGACTGCTACTGGAAGTTAAGGAGATGATTTTTCGTATAAGGGATTCAATATCAGACTTAGAATGTCTTAAATTTAATGGTGAGGCAGACCAATGTGAGTTGGTCAGCGCTATGTCTCGCGAGGATGACCCTATCTTAATATTTAATCTTAAAACTAGATATGATGCAATATCATTTAATACTATTAATTGGGAAACTAAATTGATAAATCTAAAAAATTGTAAGATATATTATGAATATTATTTGAATGCGATTAATGAACAATTTTCTGAAATAAATAATTTTGAAAATATATAAATAAGAATTATGTATTATTCATGGGATACTATCACAAAAACATTATTATCTCTGTTGGCTTAATAATTTAATTCTAAGAATAAAATGAACTCCAAAACCAGTTTTTGAAATTTTTTAATATTGATTAGAAGAAAAGAGACGGAAATATATTGTGCATTACAGATACCTTGAGAGTCAGTTCTTTAAGGCTGTAAACCAGTGTCTGAATGGTATGGAGTTGGCAGTCATTTGTTAAAAATTGGTATTCACCAGCGGGAATCTGTGTAATCAATAAATTAGAAAATTAAACTGCAAATACTAAACTCTACTCCAGGGATTGTAGATGGTAAATTGAATTGTAGGTAAGTCTTGTCTTTTTAGAGTCTGATATTTTTAACTATATTCTGCTAGTTACATGTTATGAGTTAATATCTGGGATTTCGGGTGCTCAATAATCCCATAAAATGATAATAGTTTAACAACCTACTGTTGGGAAAAGATCAGAAATATAACGAAAATAAAGTAGAGGATGCCATTAAAGAGGGAGGTCAGAACCAGTTTAAAAATTGTGTACATTGCTTAGAAAGGAAAAGAGAAAATCAAAAGAAATGTACAGTTTAGGTAGCTGGGGCAGCCATTGGAAAAGTCAAATCTGTTACAGTGGTCCTTTGTAACAACTATTTGTGTTGTTGGTAACATTTATAAATTGTTCGCAAATAAAAATACTTTCCTAATTATATATTTTATGACCTCTTTTATGAATAGATAATATTCCATGAATTTTTTTCCAATACCTTGACCTTTGCGCCTGCGTCGAGGCATTTAAGCAAATCCTTTGTAACATAACTATTTGTGTTGTTGCTAACAGTTATAAATGGTTCGCAAATAAAAAAAACTTTCCTAATTATATTTTTATGATCATTTTTATGACCTTTGCGCCTGCGTCGAGGCATTCCTTTACACCATCACCTATGTTTATTGTAGGTAACCAACTTGACTTTGGGGCTATGGTACGGTAAGCAATGGGTAATTTGCTTAATGGGATTTAAATTATCGGTGACAAATTTATAAGTGAAAGTCACAGACATTTTTGGACAAAGGATACAGTTGGTCATTTAGGTGTGGGTATACACATTTATTATAGTGAAAGAAAATGGGATAATCACAGTGTTTTTGTTTTTACTGTATTACGCCGGGGCGATTTCCATTACTTTCTCAATTATAGTTAGTTTGAAATCGTTTGTTTGACATTCATATATTTTGTTCTTCCTAGACATTTTATTGTAGCTAATAACTATAGTTATGGGGTGTAAGGCTAGCTATTGTAGTTAAGGATACACTTATTATACCTGCATAAGATGAAAAAGGATATGTTTTATTTTTACAATATAATAAAGTGGATGATATTTTTATTTGTTCATAATATCTGTCAACACAAAACAAAATTGTGTATCAAAACAGCTTCTAAACAGCTTTTAGACAGTTTGTGAACAACTAATTTTTTAATTAGTTTTGCAACCACAGGATAATCTTTCCCCAACATAGTCGGACATGTTCCTCTAAGATTTATATGTCAATCTTTAGATATTTTGGTTGTGTGATATTTCTAACGTACACAGCAAACACAATGAAAATCAGAGTGTAAGTTTTTACTTCTAGTGATCAAGAAATTTTTGATCATTCTTAACAAAAGACTATAAAAGCTAGCATCTGGTAAACAACTTGTATACATTTACTAAACATATAGAAACCAGATACTAAGCAGCTAATAGCCAGCTAATAACATCTAGTAAACAACTTGTATACATCTACTAAACATATTGAAACCAGATACTAAACAGCTAGTAACCAGCTAATAACATCTAGTAAACAACTTGCATAAGTTAACACAGTTAAGGAGTAACTTATAAGTTGGTACAAATCTTGGGCGGTTCTCGGGTCACCCTAGTGTTTTTATGTGCAGACTCAGCATAAGACGCCTTTAGGGGCCGTGCCTGGTTCTTGGCATGGTGAGTTATGCACTTTCTGCTAGTGTCAGCATTTTTGTATGACAAGCGGACGGCTTGCCGGCCACGATTAGCCAGGGTACAGCTTATAAGTTTTAGTTCTCATTTGTCATTCACTGAATAAAGAGCTTGTGCTCCATTTGATTTAACTCCGGCAAACCGCCGTTAACTTCTTATCACTTCAAACTGTCTGAGTCTCTAGGCCAGCAGGTTAAGAAGGGCAGTAACCCTTCCATCCTAAACTACCTAAATCAACATTTGGGGATCACCGGCCAACTGGCCACCAACACCAATTGGAATATCGTCGATTAGACATCACGTCATCACTGACAGCCACGGACCAACCGGCCACCAACACCAATTGGAATATTGTCGATTAGACAGCACATCACTGACAGCGGCGAGGGAAGACTTAATTGGCACCCAACTTATAGAATTCACGACCCAAAATTCTAGACAAAAAATATGTAAGTGGTCTGATCTTATTAATGCAGCTTCAAATTAAAAAAAAAAAAAAGATAAAAAAAAAGCAACAAACACATACAAGTTAACAACCAACTCCCAGCTTAGGCTGAGCAGGCCAATTCATATTCCCTTTATTAATATTAATCACTTTTTATTGTTATTATTATTACACTTCTTATACCACTCATGTATGGTCTATCTTAATTTTGGGTCCACCCTAATGGGCCCGAGAGCTGAGCCAACATATTGTGCCATTATGGGCCGTGGCTTTGTCTTATTGACTGACAGCAATCGTACGACTTCTGCAAAATATGCATAGTCAGCGGTCTGCCACGGGCGTCCGGTCATACATGAGCTTTGTTAACTCTTAAGTTCAGTTCATATTTGAGATTCAATAAATTAAAAGCACCAGCTTCTACTAATGAAACTCCGGCACTTAGCCGTTAAATCTTTTATTCACCAATATACCGACTGAGTCTCTAGTTGTATCGAAGGACAGTTCCCTTCCACCCTAATCTCCCTATCTCAACATAGGAGCAGTACGGCCGACCGGCTACGAATTATTGGAGACAGCGGCGAGGGACCCCACATCGACCGTTCCCCTCCCCTCACACTGCGTTAATTGACGCCCAACTACTGGATAATATTACATACTATTCACCCTTCGAATTTCACCCTGAGGAACATAAAATGTTAGTGACTGTGCGCCTAAGATAGCATCCAGGTCAATACGTGATATTGTAACAAATAAAGTGTCTACGAATTCTCCACACCCTACCATTAAAAACTCAATACAAGTCAATAAATATCGACAAAATTTTACTTACAAACTTGTGCCTGAGCTAGCAATTTAAATTTAAATTTAAATTTTAAAAATACAACAAAGTAATTAATTAAATTATATATTTATTTGCATTTTTGAGTGGCGATTACGCATGGGAAAATTTGCCCCTCACCTTTTCCCTTGAGTATTCTGTGAATATACTTGATTTGCATGTGTTTATTTTAAAATAAAAAAGAACATAGAAATTTTGTGTGATTACTAAGCCTGTTGCTTCACTCCAACCATTTCCCAACTGGAATTTTTCTTGGGATGTATAAATTCTGCGTTTTTGTGATGTTTTATCGAATTTTTGTGTGACTCCACACACTGTATAGCGACTCCACCAAACGATTGCCAAGTTTACGCATATAAGTTCAGCGGGTTTATTATTATATTTTATCTTGAAATTTGTTGTGCTTCACCCACCGTGTAGTGACTCCTCTAAAAAATTGTCAATCGTCGCAAGACCCTGAATTGGCTACAAGTGTTGTCCAACTAAACGTCGTGCGCAAAACGCAAATTTTATCTTTATTTGTCGCCCTTATTACTGCCGTTTAACTCACTCAGCCCCGTTTGCGGCCGATGAGTTGGGAAAATAGGGAAGTAAAACAAGAAGTAGACAGTGACGATAGTGAAGAAATCGGATTTTGTCCCACAACGACACAACCAGACTCGTCAGAAATTAACCCAGAAATGATACAAGCGCTCATAACAAATGCCGTCAGCGTCGCGCTAACCGCACAGGAGCAGCGCTGGCGAGCAGAAATTGAATCAGTTAGAAACCATGTCAGCTCGTTAACTGTGCAGGCACCCCAAGTAGAAGTTTATGAAAGGGTAACACCGGACCCCGCCATAAAGTGCGATGTCAAATTAGACATCGTAAAATCGCTCCCAACCTTTAGTGGCAGCCACGAATACGTCTAGTGGAGGCAGGCCGCATCAGATGCGTATGAGGTATTCAAGAGATACAAAGGCAGCGAGGCCCACTATGAAGCAGTGGTTATTATCAAGAACAAAATTTGCGGTAACGCACGATCGCTCCTCACGTCCCATAATACCGTGCTAAATTTCGACGCAATTCTGGCTAGGCTGGATTGCACATACGCGGACAAAACGTCCCTACGCGTACTACGTCAGAATCTGGAGATGGTTCATCAACGCGATGCCGATCTTATGGCATATTATGACGAAGTTGAGAGGAAACTCACGCTCGTCACGAACAAAATAGTTATGTCGCATAGTGCGGACACGGCAACCATCCTGAATAAGGAGGTTAGGGACGACGCCCTTCACCCATTTATTACTGGACTGAAAAGACCACTTAAAGCACTGGTGCTGCCAGCACAACCAAAAGACCTTCCGTCTGCGCTAGCGCTAGCGCGGGAGGCCGAAAATAGCATTGAAAGAAGTGCATTCGCGGCTTCCTACGCGAAGGCCATAGAAGACAAGTCCCTTGTCCACGATGGCAACAGGCGTAACAATAAATTTCAAGAAAAGCAATGGAAAGGAGAGGATAAAAATCCACACTTCGTTCCGAAGCAAGGCCAAAGCAAGCCCCAAGAGGACAGCCCCTGGCAGAAGCGCGGGGACCCCGAAGTTGTAGACCATAACAAAGTACAGCCTATGGAGATCGACCCTTCGACATCCAAGTTTAGGCAGGAGACTAGTTGGGGAAAGCCTCAGAATAATAACAATCACAAAAGACAGAACTCATCTTAGCGTTATTCGAGGCAAAGACGCCAGCGCGTCAATAACACAACCCAATTACATGAGCAGGAGGAGGCAGGGTACTCCGCCACAGCTGAAGCGGAAGTCGCCAGCATTGAAGAAGGTAAAGACTCCGTCGAACTTAAGGACCTGCTACATTTTTTAGGGAGCGCCCCCGACTGCCGTTCATCGAACGACAGTTGGCTGATAGAACATTAAAAATACTTATCGACACGGGGGCGGCAAAAAATTACGTTAAGCCCATAAAGGAGCTAAAAAACGTAATGCCGGTCGAGAACCCCTTTACTGTGAGCTCTATTCACGGCTTCAGTAGCGTCAAGCACAAATGCATGATGCGCATTTTTGGGCTAAACGCCCCATTTTTTTTGTTAAATACGCTAAGCACGTTCGGTGCCATAATTGGCTTTGACTCGCTAACGCGAGCAGGGGTCGCATTGGACTTTGGCAATAGCGTAATAAAATTTGCAAACTCCACGGAGAAAATCAAATTCTTTGACTGCGAAAACGTGAAATTTACAAAAATCGATGACATAGTGGTACCAAGTTCGGCGAAAAGAATAAAGGTGTTTTCGACCTCTAACGAGGCGCTAACCTTCAACACCTCGGTCATCGCCACTATTCGAACTAAGAGTGACGAACCCGCCTACTCCAGATTATACCCCTACCCCATGGGGGCAGCAGACTTTGTTAACAACGAGATCAAGGAACTGCTGAGCAATGGCATAATCAGGCCTTCCAGATCCCCGTACAACAGCCCTACTTGGGTAGTTGACAAAAAAGGGACTGACGATAATGGCATCAGGAAGAAGCGTTTGGTAATCGACTTTAGGAAACTAAACGAGCAAACAATTGCCGATCGCTACCCTATGCCAAGCATTCCCATGATTCTGGCGAACTTGGGGAAAGCCAAATACTTTACTACCCTAGTCTTGAAGTAAGGGTATCATCAGATATACTTGGCCGAGAAAGACCGGGAAAAACCTCGTACTCAGTTAACGGAGGAAAATACGAATTTTGCCGACTACCTTTCGGATTAAACAACGCAGGTAGCATATTCCATAGAGCAATCGATGATGTGCTGCGGGAAGAAATAGGCAAGATATGTTACGTCTACGTCAATGACGTTATTATTTTTTCCGAAAACGAAACCGAACATGTTAGGCACATCGATATAGTGCTTAAGCGACTGCTCGATGCCAACATGAAGGTGGCACGAGAAAAGACTAAATTCTTTAAAGAAAGCGTAGAATTTTTAGGATTCATAGTTACTAGAGGAGGAACGAAAACAGACCCCGAAAAAGTCAGTGCAATACAAGAGTTCCCAGAACCCAAAACTCTGTTTAGCCTCAGGTCCTTCCTCGGCCTGGCGAGCTATTACAGAAGCTTTGTCAAGAATTTTGCCTCCATTGCCAGGCCTCTTACTCATATTCTCAAAGGGCAAAACGGAACGGTCAGTAAAAGCATGTCGAAAAAAGTTCCTATTACGTTTGATAAAACCCAGCGCAATGCGTTTGACCACATGCGTAATATCCTGGCATCAGAGGATGTCATTCTGACATACCCCGATTTCAAATTACCATTCGACCTAACTACCGACGCTTCAGCCAGTGGAATAGGCTCTGTATTGTCCCAGAACAAGAGGCCCATTACAATGATCACGCGTACGCTTAAAGATTGCGAGCTAAATTACGCCACCAACGAAAGAGAATTGTTGGCGAAAGTTTGGGCCTTAGGCAAACTACAGAACTACCTTTACGGCACTCAGGAGGTTCGGACCTTCACAGACCACCAGCCGCTGACTTACGCGGTATCTGACAGAAACACCAACGCTAAAATCAAGCGATGGAAGGCCTTTATAGACGAAAACAACGGGAAGGTGTTTTACACGCCCGGGAAGCAAAACCTTGTAGCCGATGCGCTGTCTCGGCAACACTTGAACAACCTAGAGGTTGAGGCTCAGTCCGATGCTGCCACGGTGCATAGTGAGCTTTCGCTCTCATACACCATCGAGACTACGGATAAACCCCTAAACTGCTTCAGAAACCAAATTATTTTGGAAGAGGCAAACCAACCACTTCGGCGAGACTTCATTGTTTTTGGCAATAAAACTCGCCACGTTATTTACTTTAATAACAAAAACCTACTTGTCGAATCTGTTAAAGAAATCATCAACGCCAACGTCGTAAACGCGATCCACTGCGACTTTCCGACACTAGCTTGTGTTTAACATGCCTTGAGGCAGGAGTTCCCTGCAACGAAATTTTTTGCACTGTAAAAACTTTGTAACTGACATTACAAATACCAATGAGCAGCTGGAAATTGTTAATGCCGAACACAACCGCGCCCACAGGGCTGCGCAGGAAAACGCCTAGCAAATTCTTCGGGACTGCTACTTCCCGAACATGTCCAAACTGGCCAACGAAGATGTCGCGAATTGCAAAGTCTGCAATAAAGCCAAATACGATCGCCACCCCAAGCGACAAGAGTTAGGAAGCACCCCAATTCCTTCATATGTAGGGGAGATGTTACATATTGACATTTTTTCTACCGACAAAAAGATCTTCCTAACTTCCGTCGATAAGTTATCGAAGTTCGCCATCGTACAGCCCTTATCTTCTAGGGCAATAGTTGATGTACGGGCCCCTGTACTCCAATTGGTAAATTTCTACCACAAAACTAGAACCATTTATTGTGATAATGAGGCTTCCTTTAATTCTGAAACGATTACGTCTTTGCTGAAAAACCAATACAGCATCGATGTCATTAATGCGCCACCGCTTCACAGTAGCTCCAGTGGCCAAGTGGAAAGATTCCACAGTACCTTGGCAGAAATAGCCAGGTGCCTCAAAATCGATAAAAAATTGACGACACTGTGGAGTTAATTTTGCGAGCTACAGTACAATAAATCGTTGCACTCAGTCACGGATTGTAGGCCAGCGGAAGTTATCCATGCCAGCAGCGACGAAGTCAACTCGGCTGTTAGAGCCAAGATTGACAAGGCGCAACAGACCAACCTCGACAGAATCAACACTTCAAGACAAAACAGAGTCTTTGAAGTTGGGGAAAAGGTCCTCGTGCGCAATAATAAAAGACTCGGAAATAAGCTGACGCCGCTCTATTCAGAAGAGCGCATAGAAGCAGACCTAAAAACGTCTGTTCTCATTGAAGGGAGGGTGGTCCATAAGGACAATATCAAATAAACATCTCCACTATCCATACTCGCCCTTATGTTCTGCAGAACTCAATATTGCAACAATCTCCACAGGCTTGCCGTGATACTCACCTTACTGCTGTCCATAGGGAACGCGCGAATCACCGACTTCTCTCACGCAAAGTACATTCCGGTATTGGATGGGAATGTCCTAAGTAGTATGGGAACAATATGGCCTGGTTAGGCACTCGACTAATTTGTCTGAGTTCTCCAGCATAATTGACTCTACGGTCAGAATGCTCGAGCTGTTCCCACAATCGCACATGAGGAAGCTACTGGAAGTTGACGTCAACCATGCCCAGAACATGCTGGATGAATTAACCGTGCACCATAGAATGGCCAGGAGCTTAGATTTCCTGGGCTCGGCACTCAAGGTCGTGGCAGGCACGCCCGACGTGGAGGACCTCTATAAAATTAAAACAAACGAAGCAGCGCTGATTGAGGCAAACAATAGGCAGGTTGTAATCAACACAGAGACACAGAAACACATTAACCAACTTACAGATACATTAAATAAAATTCTCAAGGAAAAAAGGGACGGGTTAGTTGACTCCGGCCACCTTTTCGAAACACTTCTAGCCAGGAATAGAATCCTTATTTCAGAATTACAAAATTGCATGCTCACGATCACACTTGCCAAGAAACACATTATAAATCCGGTTATATTTAATCACAACGACCTTAAATCTATATTTGACGAACAGCTCACGGAGGTCCCCATAGTTAGTCTTATCTAAGATTAAAATTTTTCAATCTAATCTTTTTATCCATGTCATAGTTCAGTATCCTAGAGTTAAGTTTATTTGTAAAAAAGTCCTGCTCTTCCCTGTCGCACACTACTATACTATGCTACAAATAGAATACAACATCGTGGCGGAATGTGATGACGGAATCCTAGCAGTCTCCGATTGCGCTTCTACCAACTTGGCCACGTTTTGCAAAAGGGCGTCCCACGACTTGCGCCAGGCAATTACATGCAGGCGGGGCTGCTACATGCCGGACGCGGCCCAGCAATCTAGAATCCCTTACAATCGTGGACGACGGAGTAATAATTGTCAACGAAAAACTTACGAGGATTACCATCGATGACGGTCCCACAACAACCATAATAGGGACCCACCTTATTACTTTCGAAAGGAAAGCGGTGATTAACGACTCCGTGTATTTGAACCTCAATTACTCTGTGAAAAAGAGCCCGGGAATCGCGGCCTCTCCCTTAATTAAAATCACGGGACACGATCACAAACTAAGTCTGCCACTACTACAACGGATGAACGAGCACAACCTGCGTCTGATGCAGGAGCTCAGAGATGACGTGTCGGCTGGAGGTGCACCAAGGATTTGGTTCGCCGCGGGAGTCGCCGTCAGCCTCGCACTATGCGGCTTGGTCCTGCTCCAACAACACTGCAGGCGCAAACGAGAGGCATCCCAATTGCGAAAGTCCATCGACGAATTGGCTGTCACCGAGGACGGCGTCTAATTTAAGGGGGGAGTAGTTAACAACCAACTCCCAGCTTAGGCTGAGCAGGCCAATTCATATTCCCTTTATTAATATTAATCATTTTTTATTATTATTATTATTACACTTCTTATACCACTCATGTATGGTCTATCTTAATTTTGGGTCCACCGTAATGGGCACGAGAGCTGAGCCAACATTTTGTGCCATTATGGTCCGTGGCTTTGTATCATTGGCTGACAGCAATCGTACGACTTCTGCAAAATGTGCATGGTCAGCGGTCTGCCACGGGCGTCAAGTCATACATGAGCTATTGTTAATTCTTAAGTTCAGTTCATATTTGATATTCAATAAATTAAGAGCACCAGCTCCTACTAATGAAACTCCGGCACTTAGCCGTTAAATCTTTTATTAACCAATATACCGACTGAGTCTCTAGGCCAGTTGTATCGAAGGACAGTTCCCTTCCACCCTAATCTCCCTATCTCAACATAGGAGCAGTACGGCCGACCGGCTACGAATTATTGGAGACAGCGGCGAGGGACCCCACATTGACCGTTCCCATCCCCTCACACTGCGTTAATTTACACAGTGAATTTAATAAGTAGAATATTAAAATATTCCTATAGCAAGTGTGATTTGTTTTTGTGGATCAAAAATATTTGCTCTACCGCCTTCGAGTAATAAAAAATGTTGTTTGGTTATATTGGACATCAAACACCCGGTTATTAATATTAAATACATATATTAATATAAAAATAAACTATAAATATATGAAATCCCAAACCCAAAATAAGTTCAGCCGAGTCAAATATTCGGCCATATTGTATAAGTGTGTAATGTTGACCATAGAGTAGCCTTATGAGCTTTCAGGGTCCATATAGAAAGGTTAAACACGAAATTGTAGAAGAGTGGGACCAAGTGCCCCAAGGGTATCAATTACCACAGGTACAGGAAGAAGACATAGACATTATGCACGCAGCCAGCATAGAAGCTTTGGTTAAACAAAGTAACCAACAGCTACAAAGTCTGCACGTAGTGGCGCCATAAGTTGAAACATCAAAGAATAGCAGTAAATCCAGTATTAGTGCCGTGCGACATACCATTACACATAAAAGAGACAATTCCAGACTTTACCGGGATGCAGGATAAATACGTGCCGTGGAGGCAGTCCGCCACAGACGCCTATGAGTTATTTAATTTTACAATTATATACTGACTTCCACAAGGGCCAACAGCGAGTGCCCGAGAAACAAGGGAAATATTTCGGAAACGATCGCGGCCAGGAAAAAAATCCCCATTTTTTCAAAAGACAAAATAAAAATCAAAATAATGATTATTGGCGCAGGCAGGACATCTGGACGGATCGGAGTAAGCCAGAGCAGGCCCCAGAGCCCATGGACGTAGATCCATCATTTTCTAATCCCAGGGGAATAATACACCATCTCCCACTCCTCAAAACCCAAAAAGACCAAACCTTTCGGAAAGAATGACTGGTCAGAGGCGCCAACGGATAAGCAACGTTGAGCAAGCTGCTGAGGAAGAACAGGATTATGAAGGCGCGGCCGCAGCCGCACTGAATGCAATTGAGCAGGACATCGACCCACTTGACTCTGACGATCTTCTCAATTTTTTAGAGGAAGGTTCCGCTTACCGTTCATTGAGCGAAGGTTGGCGGGGAGAACTATGAAAATTCTAATAGATACTGGGGCGGCAAAGAATTATGTGAAGCCCGTAAAGGAGCTAAAACACGTAATGCCTGTCAACCCCCCATTCACTGTGAGTACCATACATGGGTCCAGTAAAATAAAAAACAAATGCCTAATGCATATATTTGGCCTAAAGGCCCTTTTCTTTTTGTTAGATACCCTGAGTACGTTTGATGCCACATTAGGATTCGATCTGCTAACGCAGGCGGGAGCGGCATTACACTTACGTAGCAGCGAAATTAGGTACGGAAACGTAACTTCGCAAATGTCGATGAGATAGTATTCATAAACTCAGTGAAAGCAGACTTTAGAAAAATGATCCTTAAGAGAAGTAAAGTGTTTTCGAGCTCTAACGAGGCGCTTCCATTTAACACCTCGGTCATTGCCATGATTCGTACGAAAAGTAACGAACCCGTTTATTCTAAACTACACCCGTATTATATGGGAGCGGCTGAATTTGTTAATAAAGAAATCAAACAGCTGCTAAAAGACGGTATTATTCGCCCTTTTAGGTCGCCATTCAACAGCCCAGCATGGGTTGTTGACAAAAAAGGCTCCGAGGCCGATAGCACCAAAAAAAAATGACTGGTGATCGATTTCAGGAAACTGAATGAACGGACCATTGCCGATCGTTACCATATGCCAAGTATCCCTATGATTCTAGCCAACTTAGGGAAGCCAACATTTTTCACAACCCTAGTCCTAAAGTCGGGGTACCCCCAGATTTACTTAGCCGAATGGGACCGTGAAAAAACCTCTTTCTCCATAAACGGAGGAAAATATGAGTTCTGCCGTCTACCGTTTGGGCTAAAAAATGCAGGAAGCATTTTCCAAAGGGCAATCGACGACGTGCTACGCGAGAAGATCGGGAAATGCTGTTACGTTTATGTAGATGACGTGATAATTTTTTACGAAAACGCTGCCAACCATGTAAGACACATTGAAACAGTTCTCAAATGCCTGTGTGAAGCCAACATGGGAGTGACACAAGAGAAAACCAAATTCTTCGTAGGAAGTGGGAAATTTTTAAGCTTTATAGTCACAGCAGACGGAGCCAAAGCAGACCCTGAAAAGGTAAAAACCATACAGGAATACACTGAACCAAAAAACTTGTTCAGCCTTAGATCTTTTCTAAAATTGGCCAGTTATTACCGAAGTTTTGTCAAAGATTTCGCTTCTATAGCAAGGCCACTCACGTCCATACTTAAGGGAGAGAATGGCTCGGTAAGCAAAAATATGTTTAAAAAAAAATGCAGTCGAATTTGATAAGAGCCAACGCAGCACTTTTGAGCACCTGCGGAACATTTCATCATCTGAAGAGGTCATATTAAGGTATCCAGATTTCAAACTGCCCTTTGACTTGACTACTGATGCTTCTGCAAGTGGTATCGGTGCAGTTTTATCCCAAAATGGACGGCCAATCACGATGATATCTCGCACATTAAAAGACTGCGAGCTCAACTACGCTACAAAAGAAAGGGAATTGTAAGCCATTGTTTGGGCTATAGGGAAATTACAAAATTACCTATATGGCTCCAAAGAAATTCGAATTTTCACAGATCATCAACCTCTCACGTTCGCTGTTTCTGAGTGAAATACTATTGCCAAATTTAAACGATGGAAGGCATTCAATGAAGAACGCAACGCAAAGGTATTCTATAAGCCAGGAAAGGAAAATTTTGTGGCCGATGCCTTGTCCCGACAAAACATTTGTTACGTACGCCCTTCCCCCATAGAAGATTAACCCCGGCAAAACAAATGCCATAAGTTGAGGGTAGGAGCCGTAATGACTAACCACACTCCAATTGATAAGGGCAAATCAGCAAAAACAATTCGGCAGGTCATGGGTGTCGCGTGGCCAGAACAACGACCACGATCGACCTGCTCGTAACCGTACTCCAGTAAGGTAGCAAAGTGCACTAACCGGCCGTTGACTCCATAAATAGGGGAAATAGAGAAACAGTATGCCTAGGTGGGAACACTTAGCTAACTCATCCAATATGGGGAGCTAACGAAAGCTCTAGTCCGGTATAAAAGACCCCAGCCAAATAGAGAAGGGACAGAAATGGTTCTGGTCTCCCCCTGACAGTGGGCTAGAGGTACAACTCCCATCAACACAGACCACGACTGGAAGAAGGCTGGTGTCCAGAAGGATGTCTTGACGTTTCCCTAGAATCAAATCCCCCCAGGAGGAAGTCCCTATAACCGGTCCTGCGATCGACCACAATCTGGAGGAAGTCAACCTGCAAAAACCCGAAGGACGAAAAAAACTAGTGAACCAAGTGAATGGCCTAAGGACCCCAAGATGGGTAGCAAAACGTCTAAAGTGGCCGCCAATGTGATTAACACAGTCGAGATCGTTGACCACAAAGATGATGTTCAGGATGTCAACAAGACCATGAAGCTCATCGTTGGACTACTCCTGGTTATAGTGCTCCTTAAGGTTGTAAAGATCTACAAGCGCTCTGTTCAGAGACGCCGCGACCAACATCATGCCCTGGAGAAAGTGGTGACTCACATTGGAGCATAAGCCAAGCAGATACAGTGAAGTAAAGCAGCAAAAACAATCACAAACAATTTGCGAGTACATGAATGTAAGTGTAAGCAGAACCCCCAATTACATACGCTGAACAAGAAATTGGAGCTGCACCGACCAGCCCCCCGCTCGAGCATTGGAACCGACGTGCGCCGCAGTGGAACTCGCATACGATGCATGCATACATACATATCTATACAGCGATAGTGTTATTTTTTTTGTGTAACGTAATTTTTGTGTTTTGTTTTTGTAAACCGCCTTCAAGTCTTGCACGTATATATGTATATAAACCAATTATAAAATCTCCCAAAGCCCAGGATCCGGAGCGTCGAGATCTCATCGCCCAGGATTAAAAAGAGGGTAAGTTTGTCGGAACACGGTTCCTTTTCTTATACATACATATATATATATATATCCGTGCACCATGATTAAATCAGAAGCTTTAGCAAAGACAATAGACACTGATCCAAAATTTAACGTAAGAATTTTATACTTGTTATCAAAAGCGACCCTACCAATAACAGTGAATGAATTGGAATACTTATATATTGAGACCTTCCGTCTAGATTTTTCTTTACTTGCCCACTGTAATAAGACCGAAAAAGCTATCATTATCATTATCATTATCTTCCGTTCCAACGGTCATTGTTCTCTCCCGTCTGGATAAGAATTTGTTTTTGGGCAATGTTAATACTTTCCTAGTAAAGACAAAGAATTAATCTGTTAGGAATACATGTAATAATATATAATATCCACATATAATAATTGTTTCATATATATAATCATTTAGATATACTTTTCTTTTTATACCTTTTTTATACATAATAATTAAATGTTAATTTTTCAGCGGCGAGTATCAGCCTTGTAATTGTATGTACAATTGCAAGAGCCCTCTGAGCGACGTTTGTAGTCGTGAATAGTCAGCATTTTGCTGATGTGTGCTCCTTCACAGGTGGTAAAATCGATACTTTCCGCTAATAAAATAATTGTCAATTAATTTAATCCCTATATGAATTAACCAATATTATGTTATTCAACACCGGCACACGTCGACATAAATATTATTTAATAAATTTATAATGTGAAAAAAAATTCAAAACCATGGTGTGCTAGAACTCTAACAACGGGGGTGTGCTGACGCAAGGAGTGGAGTAGGTCAAGAACAATGACATAACTTTCGACGGACAACCTTGACAATAGGGGATCGTATTGCGCGGCCCGCGACGATCCATTGGCACACGAATGTGTGAAGGGGAGGGAATATGGCCGAAACACAGCCCACAACTTTCGCAACCTTCTGCAAGCTGGCAGCCCACGATACTTTCGCTCGAGGCCTATCTGCAGGGGGTATAGCACGATGCGAAACGCAGGCCAGCCATCTAAGCCCCATCACACTGGTAGACGACGGAATACTAATTATCAACTAGGGTCAGCACTGACGATGGTCCTGAGATAACTATCAACGGTTCTCATCTCAACACCTTCGAGCGAATAGCTTTTATCAATGGCACTAAGTATTCGAATCAACGTGAAGCTATCAAAAAAACATTGGGCATGGCGGCATCCCCATTGCTAAACATTATCGGCCGTAATCCAGTGCTAAGTATGCCCCTTCTCCAAAGAATAAACAACCAAAACTTGGAGGTTATCCAAGGGCTCAAGGAGGAGGTGAAATCGGCTGGAGTCACCAACATCTGGTTCGCTGTCGGCGTGGGAATCATCATCCTTATCAGCTGCTACTCCTACTCTTCCGAGTGTTGAGAAGGCAGCGAGCGGCGCGGGAAGTACAACAGGTCGTCGATAAATTCCAGATGACCGAGGACAGTCACACTTCTAAGGGGGGAGTAGTTAACACAGTTGAGGAGTAACTTATAAGTCGGTACAAATCTTGGGCGGTTCTCGGGTCACCCTAGTGTTTTTATGTGCAGACTCAGCATAAGACGCCTTTAGGGGCCGTGCCTTGTTCTTGTCATGGTGAGTTATGCACTTTCTGCTAGTGTCAGCATTTTTGTATGACAAGCGGCCGGCTTGCCGGCTACGTTTAGCCAGGGTACAGCTTATAAGTTTTAGTTCTCATTTGTCATTCACTGAATAAAGAGCTTGTGCTCAATTTGATTTAACTCCGGCAAACCGCCGTTTACCTTATCACTTCAAACTGTCTGAGTCTCTAGGCCAGGAGGTTAAGAAGGGCAGTAACTTTTGCATCCTAAACTACCTAAATCAACATTTGGGGATCACCGGCCAACCGGCCACCAATACCAATTGGAATATCGTCGATTTGAAATCACGTCATCACTGACAGCCACCGGCCAACCGGCCACCAACACCAATTGGAATATCGTCGATTAGACACCACGTCATCACTGACAGCGGCGAGGGAAGACTGCAACTACAATACTTAATTTATACATCTACTAAACAGATAGTAACCATCTATTAATAGCTCATAACAGTTAACAACAGCTAGTAATCAAAGTCCAAGCAGCTCAACCGCCATCTTGAATCACGAAAACCAGATGAGTATTGTTATTAAAGAGTTTATTAAACATATTCAAAATCTTAGACAATGATGCCTAACTCATACAAATAGTATACAAATAGAATGGACTCAGAAAACTAGAACTAGAAAAAAAGTTGGCAACAAAAAACAGATACTACCAGGTCACACTAACTCTATCATATACTTGAATCAGAAATTAAATTAAAAGACGCTCCTATGTTAGCTAAAGATGCCTTCGAAATTATAATGTTTAAAGATAATCCAACATCTGAGAAACATTAAATTGTGAGAATTATTTTACATCTATCTGTAGCTTAAGGCCACAGTAGCTATATCTGCAATAAAAAGCATAGGTTATAGGTAATTTCTCAATTGTCTTTTAAACTGAGAACAAATAAATAAATAAATAAATTGTCATCCATCTATGGGAACTAAGCGAAAATATGCGTTTGCAACGAAGGTTAACAACCCATATATTTCTTACAGAGGGAGGAGTCCGAAAATGTATTATATAAAAATATATATAATATATATTTAATTATGAATTAAATGAAATATGTTTACAATAATAAAATAAATAAAATAATATTAAATGATCCTACAAAATTTCTTTCTGACTGTAATTAAAACTACAAGTACGGCTACTTGCGAGTTGTTGCACGGTCTTAACTTCCTTATCATTGGTCTTGAGACGTATGACCTTATCAGACGTCCTGCTCCTTAGGTCTTGGGATTGTGACTTTAATGACGGTCAGGTAATTACAGTTCACGGTAAGTTAGTTTGTATGCTTTGATAATTCTTAATAATAGACTATAACAACTCATAACACTTGTTAACAGTTAGTTACCATCTAAAACCAAGTTCTGTACAGATACTATACAAAAAGTACTCATCCAAAACCAAGTACTTTACAGGTAGTATACACAAATTAAGCATCCAAAAACAAGGCTAAACAGAAAGTAACCATCAAAATACTGCTAGGTTACAACTAAATACAACGTGTCCAACGTGTCAAGTCCATGTTAATACGAGTACTACCCTAATAAATTTTAAAACTCTGGATAATCTTCAAAGTCAAAAATCTATCGAATTCTGGATGGAGCAGTGGACACGAAATTTCTACGGACCCCACTTCAACTTTTCTGTACCATTAAAATTTTGTTAAGATTTGCTGAGGATTATAAAAAAGTTTTGTTAAAATGTAAACATTAACTAGTGTTGATGCTAACTAAGAATCTTGAACAAAGCAAAAATGAACAATCTTTTAAACTGGAAATGACGAATAAAGCCTGAAAAATTCCCCATATAACTCCAAGCGATTTGGCAAAAATTAAGATGTACGATATTATTAAAAGTGGTGTAAGCCTACCAATCGTATTCCGGAGTTGGGATTCATATGTTAGCCCCAAATTGGGGTACGGGAGTCAAAACAGCTGAAATGTGAAATTGTCGGCTAACCGCGAAAAACCAAGATTTTCCATTATTGGATTTACACTAAATGGAGAACTTATCACAAATAACTTATCAAACTTAAAAGTTCACTGGAATTCTGAGTCATATCCGTATGATAATCTGAATGTTGATTTTAGTAAGAATCAGTATGCTCATCTATATGAAATGTATACAAGATTTCAATCTAGTTACTAAAATCGTGAGTCACAACAATTTTTGACCTCAAATGAATTTAAATTGAAGGCCCCTATTATTGGGGTTGATCTTTAATATCAAAACGAATCAGTGAAAACTCGTCCTATTGATGTGAGAATTTCAATAGAAGTGAAGACACCAAGTCATGAAAATACCCAAGCTTACTGTCTCCTCATACATGACCGTTTAGTTGAATATAACCTATTAAACCAAGTACTGTACAACAACTGACTAGTACAACGAGTTATTTAACATTAGAAAAATGTTTAAAGACACTATTTCGATTGATGTTTAAGGTTTCTTTGATAATAATAATTTTATTCTAAAGGAAATTGGAATTGTATTCGAAAAAGATCCAAACTTAAATAATAGTTTTTTAATAGAACCACCATATTTTACTTTGCTAAATACAAAATCTCGAAAGACTGCAATTTGGTTAACCAATACAAATCATATAATTTTTTGAAACGATGGAGAAAACAGTTTTCACACAAACTCGAAAGTATCTAAGGACAATTACAAGCGGAAAACCAATTATTTGTAAAGGTGTGGAAAAGAAACGATTTCTACAGAAGTTTTTTGGGAGTCGTCAGCTCATAAATATCGAGGAAATGGGCTGTCCGTCATTAAACAGGTTTAAAGGAAACCAGTTTCCCTATTGTGAAACACACTTTAAGGGTAGGGTTTGTGCTCTTAACAATGCATACAATTGGGGTATTCAATTGCGTTGCAAACGTTTGAAAAGTGTAAAAGTGTAATCAGTTCCAACAACAATTTCCATACAAAATAGTTTTCAAGGCCTACAACACCCCAGCCTATGTATACAAATCTGTTGTACTTGTGTAGAAATAGGGGGTTAATAATGGGTAGGAATTTTATCTAAAATACTAAAAATATACTGAAAAGTTGGGTTTAAATCCATGGTAATGACAGTAAAAGGAAAGAAAAAAATTTGAATTTTAAATGCAAAAGATATATATTTGTCTTCTGTAAAACAAAATAATTGAATAACAATTTCAATGGAAGAAAAACCCTTAAGGAAGAGAGCCAGGGAGGTCAAAACTAAGCGATGGTCATTCCTTCTCACAAAAATTTAAAAGTTTGCTTTCTTTTGTACGTCAATATCCTGCAACGATGTTTTAAAATAGAGTGCGTTCACAATTCTCGTCTGGCAAACTTACAAAATTGGTCAGCATTTTCAATACTTTCTAAACACAACAACTATGTTCATGAATCGAATTATGGTGAACATTTTACATTTTGTAATCCAGAAATGACATCGGAAACGTGCGCCTGCTTCTTTTATGCAAATCGCCAGAAACAAAGCAGAAAGTTAATTTTTATATATAATAAAAATGTTCGCAATACCAAAATAAATGAATAAATATATTATGATACCACAAAAAAAACTCTGACTTTTTATTTCGAGTTAAAATTACAGGTACGGAGAATGGAAAATATTTCCTTGACTCAGAATTGTCGGCTCATTGCGAGTTGTTGCGCGGTCGTGATTTCAACCCCTATTATGGGAACGTATTAAAGCTAGCAGTCAGCCGTGAGGTCGTTGAAGTGAGGCCCATGTGTCCCTTTTATTGCGCTTGTCAATGAGCGTGCGCCTTCAGACTTGTGCATGTGTCCCTTTTATTGCGGTCAGGTAATGGACAGACGCGGATGTTCGGGTAGCTCTTGCTTGAATTTCCTTTTATGACATGTTTATGACCCATTTGTGGAAAGGAGAGAACCTTAGACAATTTACCAGGGAAACGTTCTGGGGCGGAAACAGAAATGTGTGTTTGAAAATCGAATTGTCATCGGTCTCTGTTGTACACGGACGCGTTTTTTATTTGCTCCTACATTTATTCGCCTAGTGTCTAAATTACCGATCTGATATATTCCCAAAGTTTACATTTTCAACTCGGTTGAGGCCGCCGTTTGCATGTAAATTAGTTATTTGTGTTAAAACCATTATCTTTATTATTATATTGGATAATAGTTAAAGACGCGGGTGCTTTGTGCATTGTTGTTGTTTCTTATTTACATTGTGTTTTGGCGCTCTCTCGCACCGTTCGCTCTGCTACATTCTCCCAACGTCAGTCACCGGCTCTCATTTTCGAGTTAACGGGTCTTTGCTGAATTGGTCTTACCGCTCTCTTTTCTTATCCTTCCTCTGCGTTTTGCAAAGCCACACAGCTGTTTGTTGGCACTCATCTAAAGCTTCCTACTTTTTCTACTTTTTCTACATTCTACATATAACTGACCTCAACTTGTAAACAATATCTGCCTGCTGTGTTGTTGGTTGCCAATTTGTTGGTAAAATCACTTCTCGGCAGCCAATTGTTAATTGCTGGTTATGTGAGAACATTGCGCACGCAAAATGTGCAGACTTTGGGCATAGTGCTTCCCAAATTGCTGATCGCACTAGATCTAATGCTAACCTGGACTGGACGTGCCCTACATGCCTACATATCAAAATCGATATAAGAGCATTTATGAGGCAAACGGAGCTGGAGTTCCAGGCATTACGTGCTGGATTTACGGACTTATTAAGTCGATTTAATGTCTGCGACTCCAACTTTAAAGGTCGGATTCTTCTAAGTCAATCTTCATTAAATATAAATCGTAGTCCTACACTGCCTAATGTCTCTTTACACGTTCCAGATCTCTCGACCAACCTCTCTCTTCCCAGCCCCACTGCAGGCTATGTGTCGTGCGACGAGGATGATCCCAATGGGATCGAGTCATCAACGAATGACCCCACGGGGCAATCGCTGCAAGATTCAGGGACTGTAGTTTCGCCTGAGTCATTAAGGCCTACTAACCGTTCACCGGCTGTTGCCACTTCCGGGGCTCTGCCGCACCTTGTACTTCCTATAGCTAATACCCTCGCACCTCCTCCTGTCCCACTTACTAGCATGATCCCTAGGAAAAACACGCATAGCCCTGCTCCCTCTTCTCCGGTACCACTCACTGTCATGGTACCTAGGAAATCTATTTTTGTGTCTAGGTTGAATGCAGCAATAACAGTAAATGACGTTATGCATCATATTGTCACAAACCTCTCCCTTCCCAATCAAAATGGTATTGACATCACCAAATTTAATTTTAAACAGAAAAGAGATTACTCTTCATTTAAAATACTTGTTCCGGACGGGCTGTTCTCTAAACTTCTTTGCCCCAATTTTTGGCCTGCTGATATAATTGTCCACGAGGACAAGGGACTTGTCTTCTATGGCCTTCGCGTAGGAAGCCGCGAATGCACTTCTTTCAATGCTATTTTCGGCCTCCCGCGCTAGCGCTAGCGCAGACGGAAGGTCTTTTGGTTGTGCTGGCAGCACCAGTGCTTTAAGTGGTCTTTTCAGTCCAGTAATAAATGCGTGAAGGGCGTCGTCCCTAACCTCCTTATTCAGGATGGTTGCCGTGTCCGCACTATGCGACATAACTATTTTGTTCGTGACGAGCGTGAGTTTCCTCTCAACTTCGTCATAATATGCCATAAGATCGGCATCGCGTTGATGAACCATCTCCAGATTCTGACGTAGTACGCGTAGGGACGTTTTGTCCGCGTATGTGCAATCCAGCCTAGCCAGAATTGCGTCGAAATTTAGCACGGTATTATGGGACGTGAGGAGCGATCGTGCGTTACCGCAAATTTTGTTCTTGATAATAACCACTGCTTCATAGTGGGCCTCGCTGCCTTTGTATCTCTTGAATACCTCATACGCATCTGATGCGGCCTGCCTCCACTAGACGTATTCGTGGCTGCCACTAAAGGTTGGGAGCGATTTTACGATGTCTAATTTGACATCGCACTTTATGGCGGGGTCCGGTGTTACCCTTTCATAAACTTCTACTTGGGGTGCCTGCACAGTTAACGAGCTGACATGGTTTCTAACTGATTCAATTTCTGCTCGCCAGCGCTGCTCCTGTGCGGTTAGCGCGACGCTGACGGCATTTGTTATGAGCGCTTGTATCATTTCTGGGTTAATTTCTGACGAGTCTGGTTGTGTCGTTGTGGGACAAAATCCGATTTCTTCACTATCGTCACTGTCTACTTCTTGTTTTACTTCCCTATTTTCCCAACTCATCGGCCGCAAACGGGGCTGAGTGAGTTAAACGGCAGTAATAAGGGCGACAAATAAAGATAAAATTTGCGTTTTGCGCACGACGTTTAGTTGGACAACACTTGTAGCCAATTCAGGGTCTTGCGACGATTGACAATTTTTTAGAGGAGTCACTACACGGTGGGTGAAGCACAACAAATTTCAAGATAAAATATAATAATAAACCCGCTGAACTTATATGCGTAAACTTGGCAATCGTTTGGTGGAGTCGCTATACAGTGTGTGGAGTCACACAAAAATTCGATAAAACATCACAAAAACGCAGAATTTATACATCCCAAGAAAAATTCCAGTTGGGAAATGGTTGGAGTGAAGCAACAGGCTTAGTAATCACACAAAATTTCTATGTTCTTTTTTATTTTAAAATAAACACATGCAAATCAAGTATATTCACAGAATACTCAAGGGAAAAGGTGAGGGGCAAATTTTCCCATGCGTAATCGCCACTCAAAAATGCAAATAAATATATAATTTAATTAAGTACTTTGTTGTATTTTTAAAATTTAAATTTAAATTTAAATTGCTAGCTCAGGCACAAGTTTGTAAGTAAAATTTTGTCGATATTTATTGACTTGTATTGAGTTTTTAATGGTAGGGTGTGGAGAATTCGTAGACACTTTATTTGTTACAATATCACGTATTGACCTGGATGCTATCTTAGGCGCACAGTCACTAACATTTTATGTTCCTCAGGGTGAAATTCGAAGGGTGAATAGTATGTAATATTATCCAGTAGTTGGGCGTCAATTAACGCAGTGTGAGGGGAGGGGAACGGTCGATGTGGGGTCCCTCGCCGCTGTCTCCAATAATTCGTAGCCGGTCGGCCGTACTGCTCCTATGTTGAGATAGGGAGATTAGGGTGGAAGGGAACTGTCCTTCGATACAACTAGAGACTCAGTCGGTATATTGGTGAATAAAAGATTTAACGGCTAAGTGCCGGAGTTTCATTAGTAGAAGCTGGTGCTTTTAATTTATTGAATCTCAAATATGAACTGAACTTAAGAGTTAACAAAGCTCATGTATGACCGGACGCCCGTGGCAGACCGCTGACTATGCATATTTTGCAGAAGTCGTACGATTGCTGTCAGTCAATAAGACAAAGCCACGGCCCATAATGGCACAATATGTTGGCTCAGCTCTCGGGCCCATTAGGGTGGACCCAAAATTAAGATAGACCATACATGAGTGGTATAAGAAGTGTAATAATAATAACAATAAAAAGTGATTAATATTAATAAAGGGAATATGAATTGGCCTGCTCAGCCTAAGCTGGGAGTTGGTTGTTAACTTGTATGTGTTTGTTGCTTTTTTTTTATCTTTTTTTTTTTTTAATTTGAAGCTGCATTAATAAGATCAGACCACTTACATATTTTTTGTCTAGAATTTTGGGTCGTGAATTCTATAAGTTGGGTGCCAATTAAGTCTTCCCTCGCCGCTGTCAGTGATGTGCTGTCTAATCGACAATATTCCAATTGGTGTTGGTGGCCGGTTGGTCCGTGGCTGTCAGTGATGAAGTGATGTCTAATCGACGATATTCCAATTGGTGTTGGTGGCCAGTTGGCCGGTGATCCCCAAATGTTGATTTAGGTAGTTTAGGATGCAAAAGTTACTGCCCTTCTTAACCTCCTGGCCTAGAGACTCAGACAGTTTGAAGTGATAAGGTAAACGGCGGTTTGCCGGAGTTAATCAAATTGAGCACAAGCTCTTTATTCAGTGAATGACAAATGAGAACTAAAACTTATAAGCTGTACCCTGGCTAAACGTAGCCGGCAAGCCGGCCGCTTGTCATACAAAAATGCTGACACTAGCAGAAAGTGCATAACTCACCATGACAAGAACAAGGCACGGCCCCTAAAGGCGTCTTATGCTGAGTCTGCACATAAAAACACTAGGGTGACCCGAGAACCGCCCAAGATTTGTACCGACTTATAAGTTACTCCTCAACTGTGTTAACTACTCCCCCCTTAGAAGTGTGACTGTCCTCGGTCATCTGGAATTTATCGACGACCTGTTGTACTTCCCGCGCCGCTCGCTGCCTTCTCAACACTCGGAAGAGTAGGAGTAGCAGCTGATAAGGATGATGATTCTCCTCCTTGAGCCCTTGGATAACCTCCAAGTTTTGGTTGTTTATTCTTTGGAGAAGGGGCATACTTAGCACTGGATTACGGCCGATAATGTTTAGCAATGGGGATGCCGCCATGCCCAATGTTTTTTTGATAGCTTCACGTTGATTCGAATACTTAGTGCCATTGATAAAAGCTATTCGCTCGAAGGTGTTGAGATGAGAACCGTTGATAGTTATCTCAGGACCATCGTCAGTGCTGACCCTAGTTGATAATTAGTATTCCGTCGTCTACCAGTGTGATGGGGCTTAGATGGCTGGCCTGCGTTTCGCATCGTGCTATACCCCCTGCAGATAGGCCTCGAGCGAAAGTATCGTGGGCTGCCAGCTTGCAGAAGGTTGCGAAAGTTGTGGGCTGTGTTTCGGCCATATTCTTTCCCCTTCACACATTCGTGTGCCAATGGATCGTCGCGGGCCGCGCAATACGATCCCCTATTGTCAAGGTTGTCCGTCGAAAGTTATGTCATTGTTCTTGACCTACTCCACTCCTTGCGTCAGCACACCCCCGTTGTTAGAGTTCTAGCACACCATGGTTTTGAATTTTTTTTCACATTATAAATTTATTAAATAATATTTATGTCGACGTGTGCCGGTGTTGAATAACATAATATTGGTTAATTCATATAGGGATTAAATTAATTGACAATTATTTTATTAGCGGAAAGTATCGATTTTACCACCTGTGAAGGAGCACACATCAGCAAAATGCTGACTATTCACGACTACAAACGTCGCTCAGAGGGCTCTTGCAATTGTACATACAATTACAAGGCTGATACTCGCCGCTGAAAAATTAACATTTAATTATTATGTATAAAAAAGGTATAAAAAGAAAAGTATATCTAAATGATTATATATATGAAACAATTATTATATGTGGATATTATATATTATTACATGTATTCCTAACAGATTAATTCTTTGTCTTTACTAGGAAAGTATTAACATTGCCCAAAAACAAATTCTTATCCAGACGGGAGAGAACAATGACCGTTGGAACGGAAGATAATGATAATGATAATGATAGCTTTTTCGGTCTTATTACAGTGGGCAAGTAAAGAAAAATCTAGACGGAAGGTCTCAATATATAAGTATTCCAATTCATTCACTGTTATTGGTAGGGTCGCTTTTGATAACAAGTATAAAATTCTTACGTTAAATTTTGGATCAGTGTCTATTGTCTTTGCTAAAGCTTCTGATTTAATCATGGTGCACGGATATATATATATATATGTATGTATAAGAAAAGGAACCGTGTTCCGACAAACTTACCCTCTTTTCAATCCTGGGCGATGAGATCTCGACGCTCCGGATCCTGGGCTTTGGGAGATTTTATAATTGGTTTATATACATATATACGTGCAAGACTTGAAGGCGGTTTACAAAAACAAAACACAAAAATTACGTTACACAAAAAAAATAACACTATCGCTGTATAGATATGTATGTATGCATGCATCGTATGCGAGTTCCACTGCGGCGCACGTCGGTTCCAATGCTCGAGCGGGGGGCTGGTCGGTGCAGCTCCAATTTCTTGTTCAGCGTATGTAATTGGGGGTTCTGCTTACACTTACATTCATGTACTCGCAAATTGTTTGTGATTGTTTTTGCTGCTTTACTTCACTGTATCTGCTTGGCTTATGCTCCAATGTGAGTCACCACTTTCTCCAGGGCATGATGTTGGTCGCGGCGTCTCTGAACAGAGCGCTTGTAGATCTTTACAACCTTAAGGAGCACTATAACCAGGAGTAGTCCAACGATGAGCTTCATGGTCTTGTTGACATCCTGAACATCATCTTTGTGGTCAACGATCTCGACTGTGTTAATCACATTGGCGGCCACTTTAGACGTTTTGCTACCCATCTTGGGGTCCTTAGGCCATTCACTTGGTTCACTAGTTTTTTTCGTCCTTCGGGTTTTTGCAGGTTGACTTCCTCCAGATTGTGGTCGATCGCAGGACCGGTTATAGGGACTTCCTCCTGGGGGGATTTGATTCTAGGGAAACGTCAAGACATCCTTCTGGACACCAGCCTTCTTCCAGTCGTGGTCTGTGTTGATGGGAGTTGTACCTCTAGCCCACTGTCAGGGGGAGACCAGAACCATTTCTGTCCCTTCTCTATTTGGCTGGGGTCTTTTATACCGGACTAGAGCTTTCGTTAGCTCCCCATATTGGATGAGTTAGCTAAGTGTTCCCACCTAGGCATACTGTTTCTCTATTTCCCCTATTTATGGAGTCAACGGCCGGTTAGTGCACTTTGCTACCTTACTGGAGTACGGTTACGAGCAGGTCGATCGTGGTCGTTGTTCTGGCCACGCGACACCCATGACCTGCCGAATTGTTTTTGCTGATTTGCCCTTATCAATTGGAGTGTGGTTAGTCATTACGGCTCCTACCCTCAACTTATGGCATTTGTTTTGCCGGGGTTAATCTTCTATGGGGGAAGGGCGTACGTAACAAATGTTTTGTCGGGACAAGGCATCGGCCACAAAATTTTCCTTTCCTGGCTTATAGAATACCTTTGCGTTGCGTTCTTCATTGAATGCCTTCCATCGTTTAAATTTGGCAATAGTATTTCACTCAGAAACAGCGAACGTGAGAGGTTGATGATCTGTGAAAATTCGAATTTCTTTGGAGCCATATAGGTAATTTTGTAATTTCCCTATAGCCCAAACAATGGCTTACAATTCCCTTTCTTTTGTAGCGTAGTTGAGCTCGCAGTCTTTTAATGTGCGAGATATCATCGTGATTGGCCGTCCATTTTGGGATAAAACTGCACCGATACCACTTGCAGAAGCATCAGTAGTCAAGTCAAAGGGCAGTTTGAAATCTGGATACCTTAATATGACCTCTTCAGATGATGAAATGTTCCGCAGGTGCTCAAAAGTGCTGCGTTGGCTCTTATCAAATTCGACTGCATTTTTTTTTAAACATATTTTTGCTTACCGAGCCATTCTCTCCCTTAAGTATGGACGTGAGTGGCCTTGCTATAGAAGCGAAATCTTTGACAAAACTTCGGTAATAACTGGCCAATTTTAGAAAAGATCTAAGGCTGAACAAGTTTTTTGGTTCAGTGTATTCCTGTATGGTTTTTACCTTTTCAGGGTCTGCTTTGGCTCCGTCTGCTGTGACTATAAAGCTTAAAAATTTCCCACTTCCTACGAAGAATTTGGTTTTCTCTTGTGTCACTCCCATGTTGGCTTCACACAGGCATTTGAGAACTGTTTCAATGTGTCTTACATGGTTGGCAGCGTTTTCGTAAAAAATTATCACGTCATCTACATAAACGTAACAGCATTTCCCGATCTGCTCGCGTAGCACGTCGTCGATTGCCCTTTGGAAAATGCTTCCTGCATTTTTTAGCCCAAAAGGTAGACGGCAGAACTCATATTTTCCTCCGTTTATGGAGAAAGAGGTTTTTTCACGGTCCCATTCGGCTAAGTAAATCTGGGGGTACCCCGACTTTAGGACTAGGGTTGTGAAAAATGTTGGCTTCCCTAAGTTGGCTAGAATCATAGGGATACTTGGCATATGGTAACGATCGGCAATGGTCCGTTCATTCAGTTTCCTGAAATCGATCACCAGTCATTTTTTTTTGGTGCTATCGGCCTCGGAGCCTTTTTTGTCAACAACCCATGCTGGGCTGTTGAATGGCGACCTAAAAGGGCGAATAATACCGTCTTTTAGCAGCTGTTTGATTTCTTTATTAACAAATTCAGCCGCTCCCATATAATACGGGTGTAGTTTAGAATAAACGGGTTCGTTACTTTTCGTACGAATCATGGCAATGACCGAGGTGTTAAATGGAAGCGCCTCGTTAGAGCTCGAAAACACTTTACTTCTCTTAAGGATCATTTTTCTAAAGTCTGCTTTCACTGAGTTTATGAATACTATCTCATCGACATTTGCGAAGTTACGTTTCCGTACCTAATTTCGCTGATACGTAAGTGTAATGCCGCTCCCGCCTGCGTTAGCAGATCGAATCCTAATGTGGCATCAAACGTACTCAGGGTATCTAACAAAAAGAAAAGGGCCTTTAGGCCAAATATATGCATTAAGCATTTGTTTTTTATTTTACTGGAGCCATGTATGGTACTCACAGTGAATGGGGAGTTGACAGGCATTACGTGTTTTAGCTCCTTTACGGGCTTCACATAATTTTTTGCCGCCCCAGTATCTATTCGAATTTTTATAGTTCTCCCCGCCAACCTTCGCTCAATGAACGGTAAGCGGAACCTTCCGCTTGAGAAGATCGTCAGAGTCAAGTGGGTCGATGTCCTGCTCAATTGCCGCGCCTTCATAATCCTGTTCTTCCCCAGCAGCTTGCTCAACGTTGTTTATCCGTTGGCTTCTCTGACCAGTCATTCTTTCCGAAAGGTTTGGTCTTTTTGGGTTTTGAGGAGTGGGAGATGGTGTATTATTCCCCTGGGATTAGAAAATGATGGATCTACGTCCATGGGCTCTGGGGCCTGCTCTGGCTTACTCCGATCCGTCCAGATGTCCTGCCTGCGCCAATAATCATTATTTTGATTTTTATTTTGTTTTTTGAAAAAATGGGTATTTTTTTCCTGGCCGCGATCGTTCCCTAAATATTTTCCTTGTGTCTCGGGCACTCGCTGTTGGCCCTTGTGGAAGTCAGTACTCTGATTTCTCTGCTCGACAGCCTTGGCATATGTGGCCGCGAATGTACATACATCGTTCAATACTGGCTTCTGCCTCCCTAGCTAGTGCCAGTGCTGCTGGCAGATCTCTGGGCTGTGCTGGAAATACGACCGCCCTTAAGGACTTCTTTAGACCCGAAATAAATACATGCAGGATGTCACCCCTGACCTCAGTATTGAGCAGTGTGGCTCTTTCTGTGTCATGTCTTATGACGATTTTGTTTGTCACAAGGGTTAACTTTCGTTCAACCTCATCGTAGTACTGCATAAAGGTTTGATCCCCTTGACGGACCGACTCAAGCCCTTGCCGTAAAAGGTGCAAAGACGTTTTATCTGCGTAAGAGCAGTCTAATCTTGCCAAAATGGCATCAAAATTAAGCATTGTATTGTACGATACCAGCAGCGCTCGTGCTGGTCCCCTAATCTTATTTCTTATAATTGTAACGGCCTGGTAATGCGCGCTACTGCCATTATATAATTTAAATAACTCATAGGCGTATGTGGCAGACTGCCTCCACGCCACGTATTCATCCTGTATCCCGGTAAAGTCTGGAATCGACTTTACTATGTGTAATGGTAAGTCGCACGGCACTGTGATCCACAAAAACAAATCACACTTGCTATAGGAATATTTTAATATTCTATTTATTTCTTTCACTGTGTATGTGTTTGTTGCTTTTTCTTTATCTTTTTTTTTTAAATATGAAGCTGCATTAATAAAATCAGACCAATTACATATTTTTTGTCTAGAATTTTGGGTCGTGAATTCTATAAGTTGGGTGCCAATTAAGTATTGTAGTTGTAGTCTTCCCTCGCCGCTGTCAGTGATGACGTGGTGTCTAATCCACGATATTCCAATTGGTGTTGGTGGCCGGTTGGCCGGTGGCTGTCAGTAATGACGTAATGTCTAATCGACGATATTCCAATTAATGTTGGTGGCCGGTTGGCCGGTGATCCCCAAATGTTGATTTAGGTAGTTTAGGATGGAAGGGTTACTGCCCTTCTTAACCTGCTGGCCTAGAGACTCAGACAGCCGGAGTTAAATCAAATGGAGCACAAGCTCTTTATTCAGTGAATGACAAATGAGAACTAAAACTTATAAGCTGTACCCTGGCTAAACGTAGCCGGCAAGCCGTCCGCTTGTCATACAAAAATGCTGACACTAGCAGAAAGTGCATAACTCACCATGCCAAGAACCAGGCACGGCCCCTAAAGGCGTCTTATGCTGAGTCTGCACATAAAAACACTAGGGTGACCCGAGAACCGCCCAAGATTTGTACCGACTTATAAGTTACTCCTTAACTGTGTTAACTTTATTTATTGTTTAGACTTCCTAACGCTACAAGTTCTAAAACTTATAAATTACTGCGCTAGTCACAACTGGTAAACATATTTAAATTTTGACAAAATTGGTTCTTATATCTAATCGCATTTATAAGAAATACAGCTTTGTTTACGTGGTCCTTCCAGTTCAAGGTTCTATTAAATGTGGTACCCAAATTATTGGCGGTTTCCACGTACTCAATTGGTGTTTCGTTAATCATCCCCCCTATAGTTCAATATTGCATAATTTCTTCTTAAAAATGATTAAGCACTTTTATTTTAGCGGATTGATGGCAAGACCATTTTTTTTACCCATTCATTTACTTTTGCAAGCTCCATTATACAAATATCTAAACACTCCCTAATTCTGTTTAAGGAACGACTAACATACATTTGAACATCATCAGCATATAAATGGACATACATGTCGACAGCACAGACGGAAGATCATTTATATATAGTGTGAATAATAGTGGTCCAAGAACCGAACCCTGGGGTTCAGATAGGCGAACGAAGAACAAATATTTGACGATACAACATATTGGCGACGATTTTTAAGACACGAACACAAAAGTTTGACGGCAGTATTGGAGAAGAAATACAAATTTTTGAGTTTTGAGCACAGGATTTCATGATTTACTGTGTTGAACGCTTTGCTGTAGTCCAGCAATAGTAAGAAGGTGACACACGAGTTGTCTGTCTTGTAATAGTTTAAATGTGTAGAATTTGCCATAAAGCCCAAAAAATATAAGTCCAATTTCACTTCAGTTAGATATCCTTTTGGATGATTTTTATTTGGTTGTATTTGGAGCAGAGCAGCCGTTGTTGCCGCTCTGAGCTCAAAAGAGTTTCGTTTTAAACTTAATTTACTTAGGAGCTAAGGAGGTCTAAGTCTCATAGCGGCGATGCCAACAGCGGCAGCAGAGAGTCGCAAAATATATTCTTAAGTATATAGCTATGCTCACTTAGTCTGGAGCGCGGAGTTATATGTATGTACTTGAGTTTGGCTGAGTGGCCGGCGTGTGCAACAGAATGCTGACACTTGCACTTTCTCTGTACGCCGCTGATCGACTCATGTTTCGGCCACTTAGGTTTTTGACCGAGCCTTTGTTTATGTAAGCACTGCAACAAAGTGTTACAGTGCGTTTGCTTCAAGTACTCTAGGTACAGTAGTTATTCAATATAGGTGCATACTACATCTCCCTCCTCTTGAAAAACAACGTAATATAATGGAGTTATTTTCTTTGAGAAAACTTTGAGAAAATTGATATTATTTATAGCAATAAGATTAAATTTTTTTTTTGTTTTTCCTATTTTTTTTTGTGTATATTTATTTTAGAAATGGTTATTCTATATGCTCTTATATTATATATGGCCATACGCGATATATTTATGGAATAAAAATTGATTATGAAATAAAGAGTTTTAATCTATCTTAATGTACTATTTGTTTTTTATTTTTATTATTTATTATAGTTATGTTATCTCTATCTCCTATTTGTTCTACCCTATAAGGACCTGTATATTTCTAATCAAACTTATGTCCTGTTTCATTTTTCAATAAAACCTGATCTCCTATTTTTAAATCGAAATCTAAACTAGTTTTGTCGTAACTAATTTTCTGTTTTAACTCATGAGATTCTAGCATTAGTCTAGCTCTCTTAATGGCTTGTTCTAATCTAAATTTGGATTCCTTAGCATAATCTTTTATATTATAAAGGGGGTATATTTTATCTATGCTATTAAAATGTTTTGGTAGATTTGAAGTTTTACCAAAAACTAGCTTATATGGACAATAGTCATGTGCCATAGATGGGGTTGTATTAAAACAATAGACGAAGTATCGTAGCCATACAGCCCAATCTGTTTTGTCAACTGAGATGTATGAACGAATGAACTCATTGTGTGTTCTGTGGCTTCGCTCCACGGTACCTACAGTCTGGTGGTGGTGTGCAGTTGAAGTTATGTTTTTAATATGTAAGTATTTAAATAGATCTTCAATAATTGAATTTTTATATTCTGTTCCCATGTCCGTAATGAACGTCTTCATTGGACCGTATTTTAGAAAAAAATCTTCAAAAATAGCTTTTGCTACTGTATTTGCACTTTTATTTGGTATAGGTATAGCTACTAGGTATTTAGTTAAATCGCAGATGAATGTTACTGCGTATTCGTTTCCATTATTAGATTTTGGAAGTGGACCAATAGTATCTAAAATTACCATATCAAAAGCTCTTTGTGGAGTTTCGGTTATAGTTAGTGGGGTCTTAGTATGTTTAGTCGTTTTCGACTTTTGGCATTTAGGACATTTCTTTATGTACTCTTTTATGTCTTTGGACATATTTTTCCAGTAATAGTGTCTCTGGACCTTGGCCAAGGTTTTTGTAATGCCTGTATGACCACCTTGTATTGGATCATCATGGAATGTACACAATATAGCTTCTTTTTCTTTATTATTTTTGATTACGGTCACCAGGTTGAGTAGCGCTACTTTCAATGATTTCAATATATTATTGCGCATCATTTTAAAATTATCAATTTAAACATGTTCAAAGATATTTTCGCACGGTGCCACTTTGAGTTGGCTGACTTTGTGAATACCGGCCTGCTTTTCAAGCCTTTGAAAAAATTGACCTAAGTCAATGGTTCCATTAGTATACAAATCGCTAACATCATATCTTGCTGTAATTTTCTTTCCGTGCTTAAATAAACACATTTTATTATTTACATGCAAGGTCACTACTTTACGTACTTCATCATTGTTTATGACTTCATATACGTTGGGCTTTGAAGCTTTTTCTATAGGTTGCTTATGCAATTCTATTTGATCTTTTCCTGCGCAGGATTTTTGTCTACTTTGGTTTCTGGTAGTGACTTTCAGAATTTTATTGCTTGTTTGTATACTTTTTAAGTCTGTGATGGTTATTCTAGAGAGCGCATCGGCTACATAGTTATCTTTACCCTTTAGATACTCTACCGTAAAATAATATTCCTCCAATTCAAGTCTCATTCGTGTTAGTTGGAACTGGGATTTACCATTGAAAATAAGTATGTAAGTGCTCTATGGTCTGTTTTGACAGTGAAGTGTCTACCATAAATATGAATGAATGAATGGATGCTAATTCTTGTTCTGTAGTGCTCTTGTTGCTTTCACCTTTCGTAAAGGATCTTGATGCGTATGCCACTGGAAGCTGTAGTCCATTTTTGTTTTGAGTTAGGACTGCTCCACAAGCGTATTTGCTAGCATCTGTGATTATGCAAAATTCTTTGCTAAAATCTGGGTATTGCAACAGAGTGGGATTTATTTAAGATGTTCGAAGGCGTTTTGACATTCTGTTGTCCATTCGAATTTTACATCGTTCTTACATAATCTTGTTATGTGACGGGAGTATTCAGCAAAATTATTTATAAAACGTCGGTAATAATTGCAAAATGCAATGAATCTTCTAGCGCTGTCCGCATCATGTGGGACTGGATAATTTTGAATTACGTCGTATTTTTTGTCGTCGGGCAAGATTCCTTTATCTGTGCATTTATGTCCAAAGAAAGTGACTTCATGCATGAAAAATGAACATTTTTCAGGATGTAACTTCAAGTTGTGTTTCCTACATTTCTCGAAAACATCAGTTAAGTTCTTGAGCATATGTTTTTCGGAACAACCTATGACTATTAAGTCATCCATATAAAGAAATGCTTGCGAAGGTTCTAATCCAGAGAAAGCTATAGTCATCATTCTCTGAAAAGAGTTTGGCGCTCAAGGCATGAGAAATATTTTGCTCTACCAGGTTGATCTAAAATATCATCGATTCTAGGGAGTGGAAATTTATCAGACAAGAGTTTTTTATAATTTCGACGATAGTCAATTAGTAATCGCCATTTTTTATTTTCCGAATTTGGAAGTGACTTTTTTGGTACTAACAAAAGTGGGCTATTATAAGGTGATACAGAGGGTTCCACTATTTCATCATTGATGAGTTTTTGGACTTGTTTTTGAATTTCGTCTTGTTGACTATGAGGATTTCTATAATTTTTTATATATACGGGTTCATCATCAATTAATCTCAGCTTTTGTTTATAAAAATTATTGGTAGTGATCGATTCGGTTTCTAGTCCGAATACATCACTATACTGGGTGCATAATGCTGTATGTTGTTCATTGAATTGAGGTGGGAAGTTTTTTGCAAGTTGGGGTAATACAATTTTTTGTCTGTCTTCTAAGTCCGTTTTTACTATTTCGTAGTTTGAAAGTGGTTCATGATGAATGTTTTTGATATAAACTACTTGATCTGTGTTTGTAGTATTTAGTAATCTTATATATGCATTTTGGACTGTTGCTATGGTATTTGCGATATAGATACCATGCTGAATTTCTTGATTCGGAATTAATACACTGTCTTCTTCTGAATTTATTTCGATTTTTCGGACGACTTGGGATCTTGCTGGCAGAATTAGGGAGTTGTTGCCAGAACTGTATGCTATTGGAACATAAATTGGATATTTTAGGTTATTTGGTCTTATTATAAGCCAGTCCTCAGACGGCTTGAAGTCTAATTGACAGTTGTATCTTTTGATAAAATCGATTCCTAGTATTCCATCACATGGAATAGCGAATTGCATATTTACGATATGGAAATCATGTTGAATTATGTACTTAGAAGTTTGAATTTCAATAGAAGTTAAGCCTTTTGATTTGGTAACTTCCTGACTTATACCCTGTATGTTTATGATGTAATTATCTTGAATGTTTTGAAAATTATCAGAATTCTCCTTCAATAAGGATATTTCCGCACCTGTGTCTAGTAAGAGAACTAATTCTTTTCCTGTTGCTACGTTCATGAAAGTGACAAATGTATTTTGACTGAGATTTAGAGTGTGAATTTTGATGTTGTTTACTGTCGTGTATCTAAAGGTGTTTGGGAGTTTCCCGAATTTGTTTGTGCCACTCTAACATTGTTATTGTGGTTGTTGTTTCCCCCACGGCTGTTTCCGCCGCTGGTGTTTCCACCACGGTTGTTATTTCTGTTATAATTGTTATTTTGGTTATTTCTGTTATAACCATTGTTTTGATTATATCCGTTATTCTGATAATATCTGGTATTGTTATAATTACCTCGATTATTACCTCGTCCGCGATTTCCACCGCGCTGCGGGTAATTTTTGTAATATAGGACAGTGTTTGGCTGTCCGGTTGCTTCTGTGCAACTGCTTACAAATTTTGATATGGCTTCATTCATTGTATTGAAGGTACCGGCTTGCATTATAGTTTTTACCTTATCTATTTGGCAATTTTTAGTCATTGCTTTCACTGCATGTTGAGTGGAATAACGTCTGGCTAACTCTAGGGATAAGCCATCTGTTATAAATGCACCTTCTAAGGATTTCGTCATCTGCTCAACCTCTTGTGTGTACTGGTTGGCAGTCTTATTGCGTTGTTGTAGGCTCATCAGTTTTGCTGACAACACTTCTACAGATTCGCCTTTGACGTTGTTTTTATACCCGTTACTCGTAGAGTAAAAGGGTATACTAGATTCGTCGGAAAGTATGTAACAGGCAGAAGGAAGCGTTTCCGACCCCATAAAGTATATATATTCTTGATCAGGATCACTAGCCGAGTCGATCTAGCCATGTCCGTCTGTCCGTCTGTCCGTCTGTCCGTCTGACCGTCTGTCCGTCTGTCCGTCTGTCCGTCTGTCTGTCCGTCCGGATGAACGCTGAGATCTCGGAAACTATGAGAGCTAGGCTATTGAGATTTGGCGTACAGATTCCTGAGCTTCTTACGCAGCGCAAGTTTGTTTCAGTAGACTGCCACGCCCACACTAACGCCCACAAACCGCCCAAAACTGTAACTCCTACAGTTTTGATGCTAGATAGAAAATTTTAACTGAAATGTATTGTTCTCATCAATACCTATCGATTGACCTAAAAAAAAATTTGCCACGCCCACTTAAACGCCCACAAACCGCGAAAACCTGTGACGCCCACAATTTGCATGCTAGATAAAAAATTTTAACTGAAATGTATTGGTGTCGTCAATACCTATCGATTGATCCAAAAATAAATTTTCCACGCCCACTCTAACGCCCTTAACGCTTAAATCTGTCTACCGCCGGTAGGTGGCGCATTTTAATCTCGCTTTGCTGCTTGCATATCTCCATTTCCCTTTGAGTAACGGGTATCTGATAGTCGAGGTACTCGACTATAGCGTTCTTCCTTGTTTAATCTGGAAATGACTTCAGCTATTGTTGTTTCATCTCCGATTAGATTTCTGGCGACACCTTTTAGCTTTGTTTTTATAATTGAAACTGCTAATTGTTCGTGTTCGCCTTTTATTGATTCTACTATTTCTAATGCATCCATAAAACTTGTTAAGTTTTCAGATTTACCATCGAAAACTGGTATAAGCTTGGATGCTGTGTTAATGAAATCAATATTAGATTGTGCCATTGTGATATTGTTTCTTATTTTATTTTCTATTATGGAATTATCATCAGAATCTGTAGAATTATCTAGATCTGACATTAAAACAGCTGGAACAGTAAGATTATTTAAATCTTGCTCTTCTATTTTAGGATTTGTTTCTGTAAGGTCTTCTGATTCTATTTGGTCACTGTCAGTTTGTCTTGTTGATTCCGATTCATCACCAGTTTCAACTGCTAGGGAGGTGTTAAGTATAGTTGGTACCGATATGTCCAACTTAAACTTTTGTTTAATTGATATTAAATTATATCGTAGTCTGATCAAAAATTTTGATACTTGGGACCAATGATCTTGATTTAATTTTTCCTTCTGGCCATATATTAGTATTCGTGCTTCATTAAAGCATTTTACTAGAATTTCCACATGTTTTTTAATGGTATTCTTTTGAATTGGCCTGTTTTGAGTAAGTGACTTATATGATTTGTCACTTTTATATTATTTAGCTGCTTATATAATTCATTCCATTCCATTATATTGTGGAGATGAATTATTTCTTGGAGACCATCATTACTATTGTTTTACCTAGTATTGGGTGTTCGTCTACTACTGATCTAACCTGTACCCCTAATTAAATGTTTCAATATATAAGTTTTCTAACTCGTAAATGCTTACTGAAGTTGGTGCAACTAATTGCAGAATTCTTTCTCTAAAATAGATGTCCCTATCAAATGTGTTTGCAATTGCTTTTAGCGTAGCCATTTTTAATTAATTTGTTTTTATTTATTTATTTGTTTTTTTATTCCATTTTCTTTAACTTTTTTTTTTAAATTTAAATACAGCAATATTTTTATAATAATGTTGTCTGTGCCAAAATGTTTAAATTTTGTCCAGATCATTTGCCTGGCTCATATATTTTTTCTTAAGACATTTATTGTGCAATTTATAAAGTTTATAAAAACAGTTTGCGCACATTATTACAACAATTATTATAAGCAATGTATGAATTAATTCTAAGTCTATGGGGTTTGATTTTACCTTATTAATAACATTTGCAGTGGAATCCACTGTTTTTGTATCAATTAAACCCATCTTTGGGGTTGGTATTCTTAAAATATATCTTGGTCTGTCAAATTCTTTGGATTTTTGAATCAATTCCTAAATGTTGTTAATGTTATTCATAAACAACTAGTTTAATATTATTAATTTTGATCTTACTTTACTTTTACTTTTTGACCAATTATTATCATATTTTACATATAATTTCCTGCCTATTTTGTGTATGGTTTTCAGGCCATACTCTAATCGGGCAACTTTTATGTCGCTCAATTTTTACAATTGTTTTTATAATATAAATGAAAAAATATGCATCGCAGTGCAATTAAAAAAATTTTTGCAACGCAGTGCAAAGATAAAAAAATTATGCGCTCTTGGTAGCGCTGTCGGTTCACACTTCCTTGGTACCGGTGCTGGCTGCACAGGTGTACTTTATGTTGGGGCACCGGTGCTGGCTACACAGGTGTACTCGCAGAACGGGGAGCACAGTGGTCCCTCGCAGTCATCTGGGCACGTCTTCTTTAGTTTTTGTATGGCAACTTTATCTGGAGGAGGCAATGTGTTTTTATTTTTTGAAATATTTTGGATTACAGGGTAGGTGGATGTGGCTGTAGCTGTGGTCTGATTTTTTCGTTCTGATAGCAAATTTTTTAGGTATTCGACTTCGGCATGTATTTTTACCGAGTCGTTCCACTGTATTGCTTTGCCGCTGTTGAGCAGCTTCAGTAGATGAGCCTTTCTGGCTTTTAATCTTTTGACCACGCCACTTCTTTTGGCACACATCACACTCTACTCACTGCGTTTCTTCTCTTGTTCTTGTTGTTGTTGCCGTTTTTGCTGGTCTGTCAAATTCTTTGGATTTTTGAATCAATTCGTAAATGTTGTTAATGTTATTCATAAACAACTAGTTTAATATTATTAATTTTGATCTTACTTTACTTTTACTTTTTGACCAATTATTATCATATTTTACATATAATTTCCTGCCTATTTTGTGTATGGTTTTCAGGCCATACTCTAATCGGGCAACTTTTATGTCGCTCAATTTTTACAATTGTTTTTATAATATAAATGAAAAAATATGCATCGCAGTGCAATTAAAAAAATTTTTGCAACGCAATGCAAAGATAAAAAAATTATGCGCTCTTGGTAGCGCTGTCGGTTCACACTTCCTTGGTACCGGTGCTGGCTGCACAGGTGTACTTTATGTTGGGGCACCGGTGCTGGCTACACAGGTGTACTCGCAGAACGGGGAGCACAGTGGTCCCTCGCAGTCATCTGGGCACGTCTTCTTTAGTTTTTGTATGGCAACTTTATCTGGAGGAGGCAATGTGTTTTTATTTTTTGAAATATTTTGGATTACAGGGTAGGTGGATGTGGCTGTAGCTGTGGTCTGATTTTTTCGTTCTGATAGCAAATTTTTTAGGTATTCGACTTCGGCATGTATTTTTACCGAGTCGTTCCACTGTATTGCTTTGCCGCTGTTGAGCAGCTTCAGTAGATGAGCCTTTCTGCCAAAAGAAGTGGCGTGGTCAAAAGATTAAAAGCCATCTTTTGACCACGCCACTTCTTTTGGCACACATCACACTCTACTCACTGCGTTTCTTCTCTTGTTCTTGTTGTTGTTGCCTTTGCTGTTGCTGTCGTCTTTGTTGCTGTTGATTGCTGCTGTCGCCTTGGTTGCTGTCTTCTTATTTTTCGAAGTCCCGATCCATGTCCAGATCCAGGTCCAGATCCTTTAGGACCAATGTCACGGTCGCCATGTTGTGTGAAACTCCTTGTGTTGGAAATGTTAATAATCTTTATCCATTTTTATTGATAACGCATCTCTTTGGTAGTTTTGTTATATTCTTTATTTATTTGGTTTGCTTGGCAGGAGCAGCGTTAATGCCGCTTCCAACGTCAAGTTGTTTCTGATTTTACAATTTGCCTTAGGATCTAAGTAAGCCTAATTCTCGTAGCTGCGCTGCTTACAGTTGGGCGGCAGAGAGATGGCTATGTATACCTTATGTATATAAAGTGTATTTAATTATGCTCTCTTTGGCTGGAGCGCGAGGGCATGTGTATGTACTTGAGTTTGGCTGAGCGGCCGGCGTGTGCAACAGAATGCTGACACTTGCACTTTCTTTGAGCGCGCCGATCGACTCATGTTTCGGCCACTTAGGGTTTTTGACCGAGCCTTTTGTTTATATAAACACTGCAACAAAGTGTTACAGTGTGTTTGTTTCAAGTACTCTTGGTACAGTAGATATTCGATATAAGTGCATACTACAACTTCACATCGAAAGTCGTCTAGTGATCAAGAATTTTTGATCATTCTTAACAAAAGACTATAAAAGCTCGTAGACGTTAATAACAACTAGTAACCAGCTAATAAATAGTAAACATCAAGTAAACAGATATTAAAGATATATAAACCAGTTACTAAACAGCTAGTAAGCAACTTGTATACATCTATTAAACACCTTGTATACATATACTAATCATATAGAAACCAGATACTAAACAGCTAGTAAACAACTTGTATACATCTAGTAAACACCTTATATACATCTACTAAACATAGATACTAAACAACTTGCATACATCTACTAAATATATTGTAACCAGAACTAAACAACTTGTATACATCTACTAAATATATAGTAACCAGATACTAAATAGCTAGTAAACAACTTGTATACATCTAGTAAACAACTTGTATACATCTATTAAACATATAGAAACCAGATACTAAACAACTTGTATACATCTACTAAATATATAGTAACCAGATACTAAACAACTTGTATACATCTACTAAATATATAGTAGCCAGATACTAAACAGCTAGTAAACAACTTGTATACATCTAGTAAACAACTTGTATACATCTATTAAACATATCAAACCAGATACTAAACAACTTGTATACATCTACTAAATATATAGGAATCAGCTAATCAGTATTGTAATTAAAGAGTTTATTAAACTTATTCAGAATCTTAGACAATGATGCCTTACTCATACAAATAGTATACAAATAGAATAGAATTTGAAAACTAGAACTAGAAAAATAGTTGACAACAAAAACCGATATTACCAGGTCCCAACACCTCTATCATAAACTTCAATCAAAAATTAAATTGATAGGCGCTCCTATGCTAGCTAATGATGCCTTCGAAATATGTAACAATATTATTATGGGATGGAACAAATGAATGCTTTAAAAATAATTCAGCATCTGAGAAAGATTACATTGTGAGAACTATTTTACATCTATCTATGGGAACCAAGCGAAAATCTACGCTTGGAACGAAGATTAATAAGCGACATGTTTCTTACAGAGGGCTGAAGTAAGAAAATTAATTATATACAAATATACATAAAATATAATTAATTATGAATTTAATGAAATATGTTTACAATAATAAAATATATAAAGAAATATTGAATAATCCTACAAATTTTGTATCTGACTGTAATTAAAACTCCAGGTACAAATGAAGGGGAAGTATTTTATTCAGTGTCCTTGGGTCTTGGGCATGTGACTTTGATGACGGTCAGGTAATGATAGTTCACTGCAAGTGTGTTTGGCTAACACATCTTAGAAACTTTAACTTGTGTACTTTGATAGTTCTTAATAAGAGACTATAGCGACTCATAATACTTGTTAACATTTAGTTATTATCTAAAACCAAGTACTTTACAGATACTATACAGATAGTAACCATCCAAAATCAAGTACTGTACAGGTACTATACAAAAAGTAACCATCCAAAAGCAAGACTAAAAAGAAAGTAACCATTAAAATACTGCTAGGTAACAACTAAATACAACGAGTCCAACGTGTCAAGTCTATGTCGGTATGGCTACTACCCTAAAAATTGTATATCTCTGGATAATCTTCAAAGTCAATACCTATTAAATTCTGGATGGAGCAGTGGAGACGAAATTTCTACGGGATCCCCAATTAAAATTTTTCTGTACCATTAAAAAATTTGTTGGGATTGACTGAAGATTATAAAAAAGTTTTGTTAAATTGTAAGCATGAACTAGTGTTGATGCTAACTAAGAATCTTGGTGATGTGTTTGAGCAAACCAGAAATGAACAAACTTTTAAGTTGGAAATTACGAATAAAATCTGGAAAATTCCCCATGTAACTCTGAGCGATTTTGCAAAAAATTAAGATGTACGATATTATTAAAAGTGGTGTAAACCTACCAATCGCATTCCGGAGTTGGGATTCATATGTTAACGCCAAATTGGGGTATGGAAGTCAACACAGCTGGAATGTGAAATTGTCGGCTAACCGCAAAAAACCAAGATTTGCCATAATTGGATTTACACTAAATGGAGAACTTATCACAAATAACTTATCAAACTTGAAAGTTCACTTGAATTCTGAGTCATATCCATGTGATAATCTGAATGTTGATTTTAGTAAGAATTAGTATGCTCACCTATATGAAATGTATACAAGATTTCAATCTAGTTAATCGTGAATCACAACCATTTTTGACCCCAAATGAATTTAAATTGAAGACCCCTATTATTGTGGTTGATCTTTCATATCAAAATGAATCAGTAAAATTGGTCCTATTGATGTGAGAATTTCAATAGAACTAAAGACACCAAGTCATGAAAATACCCAAGATTATTGTCTCCTCATACAAGACCGTTTAGTTGAATATAACCCACTAAACGGACTAGTACAACGAGTTGTTTAACATTAGAAAAATGTTGAAAGATACTGTTTCGATTGATGTTCAAGGTTTCTTTGATAATAATAATAATTTTATTCTAAAGGAAATTGGAATTGTATTCGAAAAAGATCCAAACTTGAATAATAGTTTTTTAATAGAACCACCATATGATTTTACTTTGCTAAATACAAAATCTCGAAAGACTGCAATTTGGTTAACCAATACACATCACAAAATTTTTTGGAACGATGGGAAAATAGTTTTCCACAAACTCGAAAGTATCTAAGGACAATTACAAGCGGAAAACAAATTATTTGTAAAGGTGTGAAAAAGAAACGATTTCTACAGACGTTTTTTGGGAGTCGTCAGCTCATTAATGTCGAGGAAATGGGCTGTCCGTCATTAAACAGGTTTAAAGGAAACCGGTTTCCCTATTGTGAAACACACCTTAAGGGCGGGGTTTGTGCTCTAAACAATGCATACATTATTTTGACATTTTTTAAAAGTAGCTTCAAAACAATAAAATAATTTTTATACATTATTTTAAAGTTGAGACTAGATGTGTAAGGATGTGCAAGAAAACAAAATTAACCAAATTAAGTTTCATGAGGAAATTGACCAATTTATTGAACAATTTAAAGGAGAGATAATTGGTCAGCATTTTCAATACCTTCTAAACACAAAAACTATGTTCATGAATCGAGGTGGACATGACCTCAAAACTACGAATTATGGTGAACACTTTACATTTTGTAATCCAGAAATGACGTCGGAAACGTGCGCCTGCTTCTTCTATGCAAATCGCCGGAATCATAGCAGAAAATAAATTTCTATATATAAAAAAAAAATGTTCGCAATACCAAAATAAATAAATGTAAATGAATAAATGTATTTTTATGATACAAATTAAACTTCTGACATTTTATTTCGAGTTAAAATTACAGGTACGGAGAATGGATAATATTTCCTTGACTGAGATATGTCGGCTACTTGCGAGTTGTTGCGCGGTCGTGACTTCAACCCCTATTATGGGAACGTATTAGAGCTCGCACTTAGCCGTGAGGTCTTTGGCGTGAGGCTCAAGATTTTGTCAATGGGCGTGCGCCTTCAGACTTGTGCATGTGTCCCTTTTATTCCGGTCAGGTAATAGACAGGTGCGCATGTTTGGGTAGCTCTTGCTTGAATCCCTTTTATGATATGTTTATGACCCGTTTGTAGAAAGGAGAGATCTTGAAAAAATTTACCAGTTAAACATTCTGGGGCGAAAAAAAAAGTCTGTTTGAAAATATTCGACATCTTGTGGGATTTATTTTATTTGGGGTTCTTTTGATTTCTAAATTAGTTTTACAATCATAGGAAACGTAATTCCCCAACATGATCGGACATGTCCCTCTAAGGCAACCAGCTTTAGATGTTTTGGGTTTGCGACCTTTCTCACGTGCACAGCAACACCTGCTGAATATTAATTGCTGATAATGAGGAAAAGGATACGTGATCAATATTGTCACATGGAGATGTGGGGAAAGTGTGCGACCTTTCTCCCGTGTACAGCAACACCTGCTGAATATTAATTGCTGATAATGAGGCAAAAAGGTCACGTGATCAGTATTGTCACATGGTGGTGTGGGGTTGGGGGGGCAATTTAGTATACTCTTTATGGATATGATCGTGACATTTTTATGACATCTAAACCCCTTAAAATCAGATAATTTATGGATTATGTTAATTGTCCCAGAACCAGCATACATTAATGAAGAGGCGGGGGTCATTAATATGTTAATTAGTGAGAGGCGGGGGTCATTAATATGCTAATTAGTAAGGGGGCGGGGGCCATTAATATGCTAATTGTCCCAGAACCCGCGTTTCCATACTACTTGCTCCCGTGGACGCTGTGGGCGGCCGCGTGGCTTCAAACACGGCTGCCAGGGGGTGCTCCCGTGGACACTACGGGGATCCGTCGATCTTCTGGCGACTTTTCAGGGCGCTTCCCTCGATGCCCGTGCTGCCCAGCACTTGCGGCCGCTGCGGGTGAACGATGTGGATCGCTAATCCACTAGGGTTGCAGAAAATCTAGGCAACCGCCAACATGCATAAATATTCAACTCGATTTTCAGAACACTTATTTGTATAGTTTTTCGGACTTAGTGTGCCGCACTCAAATTATACGCGTGTGATCGCTTTGAATACTATAAAAGAAAAGCACGTGTCCGGAATTCGGATGTGGGTCTGTAAAGTTGGCCGCGGTGCGAAAGCCGAGCTTTGTATTGCGACTCTGTTACAGCTGATTTATCCCAGCTGATCTAATGCAACTGCAGCTGTGGTCCACTGATTTGGCAACGCAAAGCTAAGTGCATATGTATCTATGTATTTATAGAGCCTACTTTAAGGCTGACTATATGCATACGTACTCGCACAAACGCTTCAGGCGCTGTTACAAAAAACCCCCCGCCAAAATCCAGCTAGGGTATTTGCACCAGATACCCTAGATGGATACCGCCTGAAGCTAGGTCACTGTCGGATATCCTTAGCATGATAAGTGCCTAACAACCGACCCTGTGGATCTTCCAATTCGTAATAGCAGTTACCCAACTTCTTGCGCACCCGGGCCTTGACAAATGAAGGGCCAAACTTGGCATTGTATCCAGATTGGAAGCAACTCTGCTTAAAATTACGTCGAAACACCTCTTGACCGACTTTGAAAGATACTACTTTCGACCGAAGGTTGTATCGCTTCTCATTTTCCTCATGCATCTTCTGCATACGTTTCTTAGCTTCAGTATGAACAATCTCGAAAGAGTCCGGACGGTTAAACATTACGGAACGATCATCGAGCAAGTTAAGCTTTCTAAGCAGAGAATATGTTGCACCCGATGTGACCATATGTTGACCATAGACCATGTAATAAGGTGACGTTCCGATACTGGAATGCATCCAGGAACGCAAAGCGCAACTAATCCTACTCAAATTTTCGTCCCAGTCCTTTTGGTCAGAACGTACATAAGCCCTGATTCCTGAGATGACAGAGCGATTAACGCGTACCGAAGCGTTAGCCTGAGGGGCATGCACAGCTGTTAATACGTGCGTTACTCCGTACTGTTGCATTAGCTTTTTAAAACCTTCAGCACGAAACTGGGAGCCGTTATCTGAAACAATGGACTCTGGCACCCCGTATGTCATAAAAAGTTCACTCTCGAGATAGTTTACTACTACAGCAGTATTTATTTTTTTTACAGGCTTCAGGAATACATATTTCGAGAAGTGATCGAGCACTATAAAAATGCCAATACTTCCGCTTCGAGAGCGCGGATAGGGCCCGAGGAAATCAATAAAAAGTCGCTGGAAGAACCGTTGAGTTTCCGGAGCTTTTCCTAACGGCGGACGCAGAGGACAATTCGGTGACTTGGTGGATTTGCACACTTCGCAAGCATTCACATACGCTTTTACGTCTTTTACTAATCCGGGCCAATAGTAGTAACGCCTAAGCCTCTCGATAGTCTTATGTATCCCGCCGTGCGAGCATAAAGGACTGTCATGAGCGCGAACAATGACTTCTGGGATCATTTCTTTGGGTACCCATAGCTTCCATGCATACTCATCATGAAGGGTTTCTCCCGTCAAATGTTCTGCCTTGTAACGAACTGATTTTGTATGTCTGCTCGCTACGAGATTCGTGCGGCTAGCTCAGAAGATTGTGTGTTCGTCCCACCAAATTTATATGACGTGATTGCCCGTAGATCAGTGAGAAAACAAAGTGTTCAAATGGTAACAGTGGGATTTATTCTCGTGGTATTGGTACAGCGGGTGTGTGGCTATGCTGGTTTCTGTATCTCCTTGTTCTGGTTCCGCCGGCTGCTGGTGCTCCTCCTTCTGGCTTCTCGACGCGTTGACTCGTCCTCCTCTGGATCCTGGGTCTCGGGACGCTCGTAGTGGCCGCCTCTGCTTGCTTGCCGACGCGTTGCCTCGGGGTCGCTTGTAGCGCCTTAGACCCGCAGAGAGTTCGGCCTTATGGGCTTAGGGAAGCGTCACCGTTCTCAGACTAGGGTGAACAAGCTTTGCTCTCCAGGCTGACGCCTTTCGAGGCAATACCTGTCCCTTGCTCTGTCCCGGACGGTCCCGCTAGGTTCTTGCTCAGTTCGCGCTGACAGTCAAGGCTGCCGCCCGGAGGCTGTCTAGCGGTTCACTTCGCTTTACGCCTAGCGCAGACGAACGTTCCACCCGGCTTCACCCTAATGCGTGACGTCCGCGACGCTCCTGCGCTCCCCAATGAGCTCCGCGCGGCGATGGTAACGTGGCTGCCGGAAATGTCTGCTGGCGTTGCTGTCGATGTCCTCTGCGCTGTCTTCTGACCAGTATCTCGTTGTTCTGGCGCTCGGGGAGCTGGGCGGTCGCTGCTCGGTAACTTCGCCGGTAATCGCAGGGCTCTCCAGGCTGACGCCTTTCTAAACCACAAATCGATCTACCGCTCGTCCGTCACGCCAGGTCCTGCTTGGTCGGGCAAGGTACGCTGGGTCGCAGACAACTTTCCTCCCCAAGCTTATGGCTCTTCGTCGTAGGACTCTTTTGCTTGTCTCTGACAGACCCGCCGGGCGACTCGCCAGGGTGTGGTCGTGACAAAGTTAGAAAACAAACGCCTTGACTTAGCCGCGTGATGCCTTTCAGAACTCAGCCACCTGTGTCTCAATTCGGAGATTCCTGATGTCCTAATCCCGAACGTCTCGACGTGGCGATCTTGCTCCTTGTATGCTTCCCACGGCGCTGCTTCCGACGACTCGCTTGGTTGTAGCTCCCTCGTAGATTATTTGCTTGACTGACTGTTTATCTGGTACTTTAATTGATCTTGAAGGTTTGACTCCTCGTGATCGACTGATCCAGCTGCCAGCGCTCTGCGGCCTTATATAGGGCCTCCAAGCACCGTTATTTCCCTTTTGCGCACGGCCTGCTGGATCCCTCCACTCTGGGTCCAAAGTTCGTGCCTCCTGGATGACCCACTTGTCCTTTATGTACCGCTTCCAATATATGTTCTGCCTATTGCTGCCGTTCCGCTGATTCCCGTGCCGCTTGTGGCACGCCTGTGTGCCGCTCCACTGCCGAGATGTGGCACTTCCTCTCCCGGTCCAAAGTTCACGGGAGAGTCCAAAGTCCCGTGGAGTTCCGTTATCCTCTTCTGCATACGGCACTCTTGCTCTGCCCGCGAAGTCTCCATTCTCTCTCGATCTCCAGCCTTGGTCTCCAATCTCTCTCGCTCTCCTTCATTGGTCTCCAAACTCTCTCGCTCTCCATCCTTGGTCTCCAATCTCTCTCGCTCTCCTTTATTGGTCTCCAAACTCTCTCGCTCTCCTTCGTTGGTCTCCAAACTCTCTCGATCTCCACCCTTGGTCTCCAAACTCTCTCGTTCTCCCCGCCGCGCCGTTACTACGCAAATTCGCCGCGTATCTGGTAAGCGGCCGGCCATCTGCTGCTGCTTCTATTTGTGGGGAGTTATTCAACTCCTCACATTCCCCCCTTACTTCGGGAAACATTTAAGACTGGTTCCTACTCTCCGGCGTTTCCTTGCTTATCCTAGCCTTTGAGTCCTTGTGATTCCCGCGGCGCTCCCTCGTTGCTCCCTCGATGCTCCCTCGACGCTCTTAACTCCCTTGAGTTTCTACAGCGGGGTCACCCTCCTCGTAGCAACTTTAAATCTCCCGCGCCGATATTTCCTGTGTTCCCACTGGGACATCGATACTCCTGGGCTATCGATCCCCAGCTCGCTGCTCATTGCTGCGTCTCACTCCTTTCCATGTTTCCTCCGCCTGGTCACACCATTCATGCGTGATCGATATTTATTCGCATATCGATACCGACGGTGCGGCGTTGCCACCTGCTCGTTTGCGATATTTCCACCTTGGCCGATATTTCCATTGTCGTGTGCCCATCGATCGCACTATCGTCCAGTGCCAATCGATCGCCTATCGAGGCGCCCCCTTCCCTGGCTCGTGGTGATTTTGCAATTTTTCATGGGTAAGTTCCTTTTACATTTCCTCTACTCCTTCTCATCTTATCCTTCTCTCTCCTTTCGTCCTCTCTCGCCCTTCACTCGTCCTCTATCGGCTGCATTGGACTCCATTTTGGCAGCTCTCGAGAGCGGGTGCGGAGAGGACTTCGCATTCACTTTGCAACCGGGACAGCAGGTAAGTAATTGGCGTTCATTTCTTCTTCCTGGACTAAGACCATTCGACTTACAGGTTGCTGGAGTGGCCCATGCATGCCCCGTTCTTCTTCCAGCCACCCCAATCAAACTCTGGGCCCCGTACCCCTTCTCTTGTTGTTTTGGAAAACCCTTGTGTTGTTTTGTGATTTTTTTTTCATTTATTGTGCGAAAACCCGGATGCCCGCGACTCCGAGCCTCACCCGGTATCTCCTCCCGCCATCGCAGACCAGGACGCACCGCCTGCCGCCCTTCCGCCGTGCCGTCGCGACCGCGGGTGCTTCCTCAATGCCCACCGGCCACTCGCTCCTGGCGACCTCGCGCCAACCGCCTTCCTCCGGCGCCGATACCTGCCGCATGAACTGCGGCCGCGGGCGCGTTGATCCGGGCGTCGAATTTTGTCGTTGTAGTGGAGGCCTTTGGGTGGCCGGTGGCTCGGGCCACACCCATGGTCCTTTCTCCGGTGACTCCGCCTCCCCCGTCGTTGCCGTCGTCGCCGGTGTTGGTGGGCCCGTGCTTGGTGTCGGCGGGACCCATGCATCCTGTCGGCTCCTCGTCCGGGGGTCTCGAGGGTTCACCTTCGGTGCCCCTTCCTCCCATATCCTGGGCACCTCCGTCGTCGGTCCTGTCGCGGGCCCCTCGGGCCACGTCCACGTCACCGTCTGCTGCCGCCACCGCATACCCTCGGCCTCGAACGCCCGTGTGCTGTGGCTCACGTGCGCGGCCGGCACCTCCGTCCGCACCACCGACGGCTCGTCCGCCCTTGCCTGGTGGACGTCCTCCTCCTCCGGTTGCGGCATCGGCTGCGCGGTCGACTCCTCGCTCGGCGTCTGCTCCTCAGGTCGTCGTGGCTCCGCGTATCGCGGCGTGGGTGGCCGGGCCGGCCTCCACGGCGGCGTGGCCAACGGTGCTCCATCGTCGCCGTCCGTGAGCCACTCCCCCTCGTAGCGGGGAGTGGGTGGCACCTCGGGTAACCACCGCGGATGGCGCGCGTGGTTCGTCCTCGTCCTCGTCCCTCGGGCTGCGTTCCTCGGCCGCGTATCTGGGGGTGAGTGGCACCTCCCACGCGTCCTCCACCTGTGCCTCCCACAGCCGCCGCTCTTCTTCTTCCGCCTCTCGCAAGCGGGCATGCCACCGCGCCGCCGCCGCCTCGTGGTCCTGCCGCAGCCGCGCCTACCTTCTCGCCTCCTCCTCCGTCGACAGTTGCTGCTCCTCCTCCGACGGCTCCCGGTCTCGGAACCGCTTCCGAGACTCCTCGGTGGCCCGACAGACCGCCTCCGAGTGGCTCCTCGGGAGTTCCTCTCCTCCGACGTCCGTCGTCCCGCGCGGTATGCGACCGCCCGCCGCCGCCTTCCGGAGTCGCCACTCTCTCTCCTCGACGGCGGGATCGCCGATCACCTCCACGTCGCTGTCGTCGCTCACCGTGGGTTCCGGTGCGGAGTCCTCGCCTCGAGTCCGCTCCAGGGCCCGCCGCGGAGCTCGGGTAGGCCGGGTCTCCGACCATCCTTGCCCCGGGCGAGGTTCCTGGAGGGCCGCCATCCTCCTGCGTGTTTCGGCTCTGGTGACGCGTGTGCTCATGATGATGTTCTGAATTTTAGTGCTCGACCGTCGCCAGGCTCCCCATACATGAAACCTCGGTTGCGCGCCTTCCTTTTGCCCGATACCGTTATGTCCTTTCTTTGGGCGCTCGCTCTCTTACGGTACAGCTCTCTTTGCTGTACCGTCTTCCCCCTTTCTTCGTAAACCACATGTTGTATTCCCTCAGATCACCGTGGCCCTCTGGATGCTGCGGTGCGTTGTACCTCCCGGTTCCGTAATTGACTTGATCACCTTTGGTGAGTATTCTTGGAAGTTGTCCTTGGGCCTACACCTTGCTTCGGGGCGTTCCTGGTTGGTATCCTTGGTGTCCTTGGGTTATTATTGGGGTATCCTTGAGGTGTCTTTCGAGTCCTATTGGGGTATCCTTAGGTATCCTTGGGGATCGTTGGGCTATCCCTAGTGTATCCTTTGGGTGTCCTTTGGGTACACTTAGAGGTATTGTTGGGGCGTCCTTCGGGTCTAGTTTGGGAACACTTAGGGTATCCTTCGGGTATAGTTTTGGCACACTTAGGGTATCCTTCGGGTGTCCTTTGGGTATCCTTTAGAGGTGTTGTTGGGGTGTTCTTTGGGTATATTTCGGTCACACTTAGGGTATCCTTCGGGGTCCTTTGGGTACGTGATGTGCTTTCGCTACTGTTTTGTCGACCTTGACCGTTTCCTTCCCGCTTGGCCTAAACCCGGATGACTCTGGCAACTGCCCGACGCTGAATCCTGATGCCTTGCGGTTGGATCCCTACATGTTACCCGTGTCTTTGTGTCGTCCTCGTAAGTGTCCCTTCTGCCTGGCGTAAACGCGGATGACTCTGGCCACTGCCCGACGCTGAATCCTGATGCCTTGCGGTTGGATCCCCATCCATCCTTATCCAAGTCCTTGTGACCTATCCTTGTAATTGTCCTTTCTGCGTGGCGTGTGGATGACTCTCGCTTAGGCCTGACGCTGAATCCTGATGCCTCGCGGTTGGATCCCCATCCATCCTTATCCACGTCCTTGTGACCTATCCTTGTAATTGTCCTTTCTGCGTGGCGTGTGGATGACTCTCGCTTAGGCCTGACGCTGAATCCTGATGCCTCGCGGTTGGATCCTCATTCATCCTTATCCATGTCCTTGTGACCTATCCTTGTAATTGTCCTTTCTGCGTGGCGTGTGGATGACTCTCGCTTAGGCCTGACGCTGAATCCTGATGCCTTGTAGACTGGATCAACGTGAAATCCTTATCCATGTCCTTGCGACCTATCCTTATGGTTGATCTTTCTGCGTGGCTTGTGGATGACTCTCGCTTAGGCCTGACGCATAATCCTGTAGCCTCGCAGTCTGGATCGACGTGAAATCCTTATCCATGTCCTTGCGACCTATCCTTATGGTTGATCTTTCTGCGTGGCTTGTGGATGACTCTCGCTTAGGCCTGACGCATAATCCTGTAGCCTCGCAGTCTGGATCAACGTGAAATCCTTCTCCGTCCTTTCCGTGTGGCGTATTGGTGACTCTCGCTTCGGCCTGACGCCTAATCCTGTCGCCTCGTACCTGACGTTTCTGCTGTCTGCTCGTTTTGTTGTTGCTTGAGCTCGCCAACGTGAACTGTCCTTTCTTTTTTCGACTGTGTGTGGCGAATTTTGCAGATCACTGGAGAGACGAAATCTACCACCTGGTAAGGGCCATCGTACCTCGGGGCTAGTTTTGCGGCGAATCCTTCGGCCGCTTTGGACAGGTGATGTTCCTTGGCCCACACTATGTCGCCCACCGCTGGTGACCATTGCCTCCTTCTCAGATTGTAGTGTCTGGCTTGGTCCTGGGACGCCTTTTCCATATTTCGCCGCACGATCTCGAATACCTCTTTTAGTTTGTTGGCATTTTCCTCAGGGGTCTCCGTAGCTCGTCCAGTGCCTAGGGTTTCCTTATCATATAGGCTGCTGGGTAGACGTGGTTCCCTTCCCTGGGTAAGAAACGCCGGTGTATGGCCAGTGGATTCCGATGTGCTCGTGTTCACTGCTAGCATAATCTCCGGCCACTTCTCGTCCCAGTTTCTCTGGTCCTGCCCTGCGAACTGCGCAATCATGGTCTTGACCGTTCTGTTCGCTCGTTCGGTCGGATTTTCTTGTGGTGTGTATGGTGCAGTGAACTGTTGTCTGATACCCATCTCGGCCAGAAAACTCTTGAAGATACGGCTTGTAAACTGCACTCCGTTGTCCGTTATGACCACCTTCGGGACCCCGTACCTTGCGATTATGCGCTCCCTAAACGCCTTCTTGAGCGACTCTGCTGTCGCACTGCGTAGGGGCACCAGTTCCGTCTATTTCGAAAACCTGTCTATCATGACCAGCAGCATTTGGTTCCCGTGCTTAGATCTTGGTAGGGGTCCAACGAAGTCTGCACATACCGTGGCCCATGGTTCCTCCGGCACTTGGGTCAACATCTTCCCAGCCGCCTGCATCTGATTGGGCTTAAACCGCATGCAAATCTCGCATTTTCGTACGTGGGCTCGGGCGTCTCTATGCATGCCTGGCCAGTAGTATCGGGCTGCCAACCGTGCAATTGTCCTTCGGCTTCCTACGTGTCCCGCGGACGGTGCGTCGTGGTTTTCCCTCAACACTGTTTCTCGTAGCGACTTCGGGACGCACATCTTCCATGACGCGACGTCTTCACTGCCTGCTCGGTGAGGTATGTTTCTGTACAGTGTCTCACCATCCATAACATAGTCCGGGTACTTCTGCGGTTGGGTTCTTATCTTTTCGCCCATGTCCTTGATCCAGCTGCACTCTCCTGAGGTTATTGTTGCCGATGCCTCTTTTACTCCTCGTAGCGTCTCTGGTAGTGGTTGTCTTGATAATGCGTCGGCCACCACGTTTAGCTGGCCCTTTCTGTACGCTATCTCAAAGTCGTACTGTTGTAGCTCCAGGGCCCATCTGGCGATCCTTCCTGAAGGGCTTTCGATGCTGTTGAGCCACTTCAGGGCCATGTGGTCGGTTACTACCTTAAAGTGGTAACCTTCCAGATATGGCCTGAGCTTCCGGATCGCCCAGACGATCGCCAAGCACTCCTTCTCCGTTGTCGAGTAGTTCTTCTCCGCGCCGTTCAGTGTTCGGCTCGAGTAGGGGATTACTCTTTCGCCCTTTTCGGTGTCCTGGGTCAGTATCGCTCCGATGCCGTAGTCGCTGGCGTCTGTTTGCAGGATGAAAGTTCTACTGAAGTCCGGGCATGCTAGCACTGGATCTGCCACGAGTCTTGCCTTAACCTCCTCAAACGCCATCTGGTGCTCTGGTGTCCACTCCCACTTACTGCCTTTGCGCAGCAGGTCGTTCAGGGGTTTGACGATTCTGGAAAAATCTGGTACAAACCGGCGGTACCACGACGCTACTCCTAGGTATTGCCGGAGCCCTTTGACAGTCGATGGCGGTTCTAGTTCGGCGATGGCGGCTACTTTTCCTGGATCTGTTCCTATTCCCTCGCTAGTCACTCGATGACCCAGGTACAGCAGCTCCTTTTTGAAGAATTGGCATTTTTCTGGATTCAGCCTCAGATTTGCCTCCTTTAGACGCCGGAACACTTCCTTCAGGTTTCTTTTGTGTTCTTCCAGCGTGCGACCGATCACTATTATGTCATCCTGGTAAGCGAATGCGTGAGGTGACATCTCGGGGCCGATTACTTGGTCCAAGACTCGCTGAAACGTTGCCGACGCCGAGTGAAGTCCGAACGGCATTACCCTCCACTGAAACAGACCTTTGCCTGGTACCGTAAATGCTGTATATTGCCTGCTACTTTCTTCTAGTGGGATCTGCCAGTATCCATCCTTCAGGTCCAAACTGCTGATGTACCGCGCTTCTCTTAGTTGATCTAGGATGTAGTTTATGCGGGGCATTGGGTAGGCATCCTTCACTGACTTCGCGTTGATCTGCCTGAAGTCGACACACAGTCTCCACTTGCCTGTCTTCTTTTTCACCATCACGATGGGGGAGCTGTATGGGCTCTTTGAATGCTCTATGAACCCCATTTGGAGAAGCTCGTCCACCTTTGCGTTGATTTCCCCTTGAATTTTTGGGTTCTTTGGGTAGTATATCTGCTTGATTGGCTTGTCGTCCTTCATTTTGATCTGGTGTTCTGCCATATTCGATGTTCCCGACATTGTGCTGAAGTCTGCCAGCTCTGTTTCAAGGAACGCTGTAGTATCGTCCAACTCGTTTACTTGTTGAACGACTGCTACTGATAGCTTTTCCTCGAGCCATCCATTGTGTCGGTTCCTGGCTGGTATTATTATTTCGTGTCCAGCACACCTTATCTCGGTTCCGACTTGTTTCAGGAAGTTCCATCCCAACACTAATGGATCCACTACCCCGGGTAAAATCAACAGGCTCATGGTCACTTGTTTGTTGCCGAATTTGACCTCCACCTCGAGCTGCGCATTAATTCCGCCGCACCTTCCATCTGCCAACCTAACTTGCCGTCTCGTCCTTGTAATCTTTCCTAGAGCAGCAATATTGTCCGCCAATTCTTCGCTAACGAAGCTTGCCGTTGCTCCGGTGTCGATTGTGGCTTTGTAGCTTTTCCCACCAATCATCACAGCTGCGGACAACTGCTGCTCCTCCTCGATTAGCTCGCCCGTTAGTTTGGAGAGGTGGCATTGTGCGATCCCCGCTCGCCTCTCTGCGCCTGAGATCGCTGGCCATTTCCCGATCGTTGGCAGCAATCGACGCTTCTAACACCCACCTTGCCGCATATCCAGCAAAACAGCAGCCGCTGGTTACGACATCCTCTAGCCCAGTGTCCGTTTCCACCGCATTTCCGACAGGCCTCCTGCGGGTCTGTGATATGGGTGGCATCTTGTGGCCTCTGTGTGTTGCTTGGTGGCCTCCACAAGGTATTGTTTGGCTGTCTCTGTTGCTGTGGGGGTGGTGCCCAATGGCCTCCGCGTGGTGCGTCTGTTGCCTGCTGTCGTCTGGCTTGGTGTGTTGGTGACCATTGGTCGTTTCCTCGTGTGTCCTGGATATCTTCCTCCTCGCATCTCCTGCATGTCACCTGTGTTGGTGACGCCGACTTTGTCTTTGAGAACTTGTTCTCCTGTGCGAAGACTTCCCGTTCCTTTTCCAGTTCTTCGTACTCATCGGCTAGGATCATTAGCGTGTCCAGGTCCGACACTTTGTATGCCCTTAGGAAGATCCTTAGACTAGGGGTGCAGTTTTCCTTGATGGTCCTTAGGGTCTCTTTAGCGGAGTAATTAAGTGGCCTCACCATCGTCTGCATGTCGATCATGTAGTCCTTGAACGACTCGCTGAAGCCTTGCTTCCTTTGCCGGACCTGGTCCGCCAGCCTGGTGAAGAAATCTCTTGGCAGGAAATATGTGTGGAAACTTTCAATGAATTCTGCACAAGTTCTCCACTGCTTATTGTTGGCGATGAACCATTTCAAAGCCCTTCCTTTTAGCAACTCCGGCATCGCTCGAGGGATCATATCGAGCTCCAAACCGTACGTGTTGGCGGACCATTCTACCTGCTCCAGGAACTCGAATGGTTTTTCCGCCCCGTCAAACCTGAACGACCATTCGCGGACCTGCTTAGCGACCTTTGCATAGTCCGACTGGCTTGGTCTCGGGATCAGCGCTGCTGCTTTCTTTTCTTGGCTTGATTCTCTCCAGTGGGCCTCTTTCTGTATGTTGTCAACGCTCAGGCTTGCCACCAGGTTGTCCCCTTCAGCGTTCGTTAACGTAATGCTTGGGCCGGCTCTGTCGTAGTATGTCGCCTCTAGCTCGGCCCAGATGTCGACGAGTTGTGGATCGTTCTCTGTTTCGGAGTAGTATTCCGATAGTGCCTTCCTCATGTCGTCTAGCCTGCCCTCCAGGGCGACGTTGAGCCTCTGTGCGACATGGGCGAAGTCTTCCTTCTTGAGGCGGTAAATCCACTTCTTTCCCATTTTTACTGTGCTGTTCTCACTGTTGGGACAATCACGTTGGGCGCCAGATGTAACGAACTGATTTTGTATGTCTGCTCGCTACGAGATTCGTGCGGCTAGCTCAGAAGATTGTGTGTTCGTCCCACCAAATTTATATGACGTGATTGCCCGTAGATCAGTGAGAAAACAAAGTGTTCAAATGGTAACAGTGGGATTTATTCTCGTGGTATTGGTACAGCGGGTGTGTGGCTATGCTGGTTTCTGTATCTCCTTGTTCTGGTTCCGCCGGCTGCTGGTGCTCCTCCTTCTGGCTTCTCGACGCGTTGACTCGTCCTCCTCTGGATCCTGGGTCTCGGGACGCTCGTAGTGGCCGCCTCTGCTTGCTTGCCGACGCGTTGCCTCGGGGTCGCTTGTAGCGCCTTAGACCCGCAGAGAGTTCGGCCTTATGGGCTTAGGGAAGCGTCACCGTTCTCAGACTAGGGTGAACAAGCTTTGCTCTCCAGGCTGACGCCTTTCGAGGCAATACCTGTCCCTTGCTCTGTCCCGGACGGTCCCGCTAGGTTCTTGCTCAGTTCGCGCTGACAGTCAAGGCTGCCGCCCGGAGGCTGTCTAGCGGTTCACTTCGCTTTACGCCTAGCGCAGACGAACGTTCCACCCGGCTTCACCCTAATGCGTGACGTCCGCGACGCTCCTGCGCTCCCCAATGAGCTCCGCGCGGCGATGGTAACGTGGCTGCCGGAAATGTCTGCTGGCGTTGCTGTCGATGTCCTCTGCGCTGTCTTCTGACCAGTATCTCGTTGTTCTGGCGCTCGGGGAGCTGGGCGGTCGCTGCTCGGGAACTTCGCCGGTAATCGCAGGGCTCTCCAGGCTGACGCCTTTCGAAACCACAATTCGATCTACCGCTCGTCCGTCACGCCAGGTCCTGCTTGGTCGGGCAAGGTACGCTGGGTCGCAGACAACTTTCCTCCCCAAGCTTATGGCTCTTCGTCGTAGGACTCTTTTGCTTGTCTCTGACAGACCCGCCGGGCGACTCGCCAGGGTGTGGTCGTGACAAAGTTAGAAAACAAACGCCTTGACTTAGCCGCGTGATGCCTTTCAGAACTCAGCCACCTGTGTCTCAATTCGGAGATTCCTGATGTCCTAATCCCGAACGTCTCGACGTGGCGATCTTGCTCCTTGTATGCTTCCCACGGCGCTGCTTCCGACGACTCGCTTGGTTGTAGCTCCCTCGTAGATTATTTGCTTGACTGACTGTTTATCTGGTACTTTAATTGATCTTGAAGGTTTGACTCCTCGTGATCGACTGATCCAGCTGCCAGCGCTCTGCGGCCTTATATAGGGCCTCCAAGCACCGTTATTTCCCTTTTGCGCACGGCCCGCTGGATCTCTCCACTCTGGGTCCAAAGTTCGTGCCTCCTGGATGACCCACTTGTCCTTTATGTACCGCTTCCAATAGATGTTCTGCCCATTGCTGCCGTTCCGCTGATTCCCGTGCCGCTTGTGGCACGCCTGTGTGCCGCTCCACTGCCGAGATGTGGCACTTCCTCTCCCGGTCCAAAGTTCACGGGAGAGTCCAAAGTCCCGTGGAGTTCCGTTATCCTCTTCTGCATACGGCACTCTTGCTCTGCCCGCGAAGTCTCCATTCTCTCTCGATCTCCAGCCTTGGTCTCCAATCTCTCTCGCTCTCCTTCATTGGTCTCCAAACTCTCTCGCTCTCCATCCTTGGTCTCCAATCTCTCTCGCTCTCCTTTATTGGTCTCCAAACTCTCTCGCTCTCCTTCGTTGGTCTCCAAACTCTCTCGATCTCCACCCTTGGTCTCCAAACTCTCTCGTTCTCCCCGCCGCGCCGTTACTACGCAAATTCGCCGCGTATCTGGTAAGCGGCCGGCCATCTGCTGCTGCTTCTATTTGTGGGGAGTTATTCAACTCCTCACAGCCTTCCTATATAAATACCCACTATCGATTTTCAAATCAGGGAAATTGGCCTCGTTAGCTCTAACACTATCGACTAATCCCTTGTAACCGGCAGACTTGAAATGAATAGAGTCTACTTCGACAAGAAGCCCATCTTGTAAATCTATAGCAGCAAGCTCGACTTCGTTGACTCTAGAAAGTGAATCGGGAACCACGTTCAAAGAACCTTTGCGGTGATCGATACGAAACTTGAAAGGTTGTAAAGCTATCGCCCACCGACCCAGTCGAGAATTTAAGTCGCGATTGGCCATAAGCCACTTAAGAGAAGCGTGGTCGGTGACAATTTGGAAACTGTGACCTTCGACGTACGCTCGGAAATGTTTAAGAGCAACAATCGCAGCCAAACACTCTTGTTCCGTGACAGTATAGTTTCGTTGCGCCTTGTTCAACTTTTTCGACACGAAAGCAATCGGACGCTCGTCTCCTTCTTCAGAAACCTGAACCAAAACTGCTCCTACCCCGCTCTTGCTGGCATCACAATGTATCGCGAAAGGCCTTGAAAAATCTGGATTGCACAGTACAGGCGCTTCTGTTAAACACTTCTTTAATTCTTGAAAAGCCTTTATTGCATCAGGGGTTAAGCTAAATTTACGCTTTGTCGTCATCAGGTCTGTTAAAGGGGCCGGCAGAGCTGCAAAGTTAGGAACGAACTTTCTATACCAGCCACAGAGTCCCATAAAGCTTCTTAGACCGCGGAGGGTTTTCGGAATCGGAAAATCTGTGATAGCCGCCACTTTCTCCGGATCTGTGCGTATTCCGCCATCACCAATGATGTGGCCTAAGTACCGTACACGTCTCTTGCAAAAATGACTTTTGCTAACGTTGATTGTTAAGCCTGCTCTTTTGATGCGCACAGCTAACTCTCTGAGCACCTCGAAATGAATCTCGAAACTTGACGAAACCACCAGTAGGTCGTCTAAATAAACGAAAACTTCATTCCGGTAATGCGGTGGTACCACCTTGTCCATCAGTCTAGACATGGTACTCGTCGCATTGCAAAGGCCGAATGGCATCACCTTGAATTGGTAAAGCGGCCTACCGGGCACAGTAAAGGCCGTTTTATCGCGAGAGTTGACTTCTAACGGCACCTGCCAATAGGCATCCTTCAAATCTAAACTAGTAATGAACTCTGCCTTGGGAAGTCGGCTCAAAATCCCGTTTATTTGAGGCAAGGGGTAAGCGTCTTTTTCTGTGAAGCTGTTTACCTTTCGGCAGTCAAGACAAATTCGGATTTTACCAGGCTTGTTTACCATAACTATTGGCGAAGACCAAGCACTTTGCGACTCCTCTATAACACCTAACTGTAACATTCTATCTATTTCGGTATACATAGCCTTTTCTACGGCCGGAGAAACCGGAAAATGACGTTGTTTTATGGGTTTTGCACTACCCACTTCTATTGAGTGTGTGATTAAATTAGTCTTCCCAAGACCTTCCTCCGTGAAAGATGGAAAACAATTGATAACTTCCGAAAGTTTTTCCCTCTGGTCTTCGGATAAAACATGGGTATCGGCACTACTGCTGTCACTGGCTTCAACTCCAGCTAACTCTACTTCCTCTATCGCTAAACTTTTGGGAAGAAGATTGTAGTGCTTCCAGAAGTCTATCCCCAGGTATAAGTCGTGTTTCAGCGAAGGCACAATGTAAATAGGTAACCATTTCTTAACATTTGCGTGTTCTATCTCAACCTTGATCCGCCCTATTATACGCTGAGGACTTCCATCAGCCGTCCCAGCATTCCTTTCCATCGCCCTAAAAGGCACATTCCCTGCCTCTACTTCGACTGCTAAGCTGCCCCCTACACAACTAATAGACGCCCCTGAATCGAGTAAGCCATACACAGTACGATCCAACAGACGAACTGGAATAAATGGTCGAGGATCTCGAGCTGCATAAGGATTAGCACAAATGTATTCTAGGCCGAGCTCGCAACGTTTCACGGTTTTCCAGAAGGTTTTCATACGCCTTGCACTACGAGATCTGCGCTTTTGTAAGTCATGTAAATAATTGATTTTGTGAACAGCTTGTGTTCTTCCTAACTTATGAATTTTGTGATGGAGCAGATAACTATTATTACTAACTAATGCATCTAAAGAAATGGGATTATCGACTTTAAGCGCCGCCCTTCTTACTCCACCGTTGCCACTTGATTTCGTAAGGCACTCGAAGGCGTCTGTCTGAACGGCGACCTCGACGTGCAGCCTTTGGAGTTTTTTGCACATTTAGCACAACTTGGCTTATATGTGTTGGGAGCTCCACAGCCATAACAGAAAACTCTCCTCTCGGACAAACAGTCCTGGTATCTATGGCCTTCTTTCCGACAGTTCCAACACACAAGTGAAAACGCCTCTATTTCTAAATCTGTCTCTTCTTCTTGCTCGCTTCGTTCCTTAGGGTCTTGACTTATTTCTGAGATCTCTCGCCTGAATGGGCTGGTTTTTGCATACCCATGTATCTTCTTGACTACATCCAAGAAGACCTCGCGTTTTCTACAGGTTTCTCTCAGCTCTTGAACCGTTCTGATCTCTACGTTAAGAATTTCATGCCTAATCTCCGGGCGTAAATTATTCTTTAGGACTCGTACAAGCTTTCGAGCAGGCCAAGGAACTTCTAATTGATCCACCAATCCCGATATACTATCGTAAAAGCTGTCGAAAGATTCATTGGTCTTCTGCTTTCTATTTCTAATGAGCTCTTCTACATCTACATCGTCCCTTTCCTCCCGAAATTGTGTACGTAAGGCGAAACACAACGTATCCCATTGTACTCTGCTGAAGGACTTGTGGTAGCGCCAATAGAAGTTTCCCTCTAATGTCTGGTGTGTAAGTGCATCAACTCTATATATAAAGTTGTCCACTGACACTCCGACTCCCGAATACTTTAACTTCCACCCATTCAGGATCTGAACAACCTTATCCGGCCGGTTGTTCAAGTCAGATCCAATGCTCCTGTGAGATATGGGTGATCCAGCATTGTTTACTGCAGCGTTATCGTTTCGATTGTTTAAATTCCTCTCGTAAGGTCTATTTTGACCTTCCGTAGCGCGTGGAGGCGAAGTAGGTCTTATTTCGCTATTAGCATTTTCAATTGTTGGGGTTGCGGCCAATCCTCGAAAACTTTCTTCTACCGAACTCTGAACTAACTCTACTAGTTTATCTGAAAGAGTCGTGAGCAATCTCCGCTCCATTTGTAACCAACTACTCGTCCCCTCAACATGGGGTTGGCTTGTCTCACTTCTCTCTCTCTCTTTACTTTTACTACTCCGGGCCTTCTCTGCGGCTGAGGGTTGGATCAGACCCTCTTCCAAGATTAGCCCTTCAGCACGCGTTTGTGGCCCAGCTGGCCTACAAGGCACTAGGCAAACGGGACAGTTTTCGCTTCCCTTGAAATGACTCTCAATACATTTCTTGTGATACTCGTGTTGACATGAAGTAATATACGAGTCCGCTGCACCTCTCACTTCCCTCTCGCACAAAGGGCACACTGGTGCCGAAGCGCCCACTGGAGAATGCAACATTTTAGAAAAGAGCAACTAACGATCGAATAAAGACAACACTATAAATTGATGCTAAACGCGTACTTTAACTAAAGCGAAAAGGATAACTGATCAATAATCAAAAGATACTGATTGAACTCTGCGCTAGATGTCCAGCGTGTCGAAAGGTATGAATATTTAACGTTTACCGAAATTCTCTTCGTTGAGATTTAGATTTGAGGAGTTTTAGTATGATAGGAAAAGATGATTGAAGATAGTTTGAAGATAATCTATTGAATTATTCCGGGCAGAACGCTGTTTACAATACACACTGTCTGCATTCCGGCTTCATTCAAATCAAGAAAACTTCATGCAAAAGCAAACAAAACAAAAAAAAAATTTAACAACTTTCCTCAACTTTGAGTGGTTATGACACTCTAGCAAGCCAGGTCGTTTATTTTCCAAATCTCTCCGTTTTCGGAAAAGTTGTGTTAGGCTGACCTTGTGTTAATTGCTCGTGGCCAGTAGACCGACAAAGGTACCTTACTGTTTTCCGCAAACAATTTAAGGTCCAACCCCTAGTTCTATCAAAGTAGGTAAAAGAGAGTCGAATTTTTTTTTTTTTTTTTTTTTTTTTACCGCATGTTTTTAACTCTGCACACTGGGCCAGCCGATCCGATTTTTGGCCAAAAATACGTTTTTTTTTTTAAGAAAATGACAAGACCGAGTATGGAGTCCTTTTTATTATACATTAAACTAATTTATGCCAAAGTTTCAAAGAATTCGGGCAAGTAGTTTTTTTTTACCGTATTTTTAAAGTTAAAAATTCATCAAATATTGATGGAAATGAAAAAAATCTAGAAGTCAAAGATGCTGATGTAGCTGTTCGACTTCTTCACAGAACTTTTAGAAGTCATTATTTTCAACAAGTAAAAAATTATAAATAGCTCTTCTGACTTACTTGTTTCCTAAAAGAAACTTTTTCGTTGATTTTTACTGCTTTTTTTAGCAAATGAGTACTTTGCTTTTCGAGTGCTTTTGAGTGCCATCCCCGAATGAAGTCATTACATCAAAAATAAATTCTTTAATTAATTTACTAAAATCGCTCATCGCCGACTCGATGCGGTTTTGCCTTAGTTTTCAGTAATTTTAGTTTTAGTTGATGGCTTAATTTGAAGTCGAACCATTTTGATGAGCTTTACTAAGAATGCCTAAAAGTATGCCGTATTTTTTTTCCGTCAGGTTTTAATGTACGTTTTGCGCGCCAAAATTTGATTTTAGTCTGCCTAACCTCTAAAATCTACTTTTTTCATTCATTCCCGCTTCTTTTATTTCTGAAACCCAACAATCGAATGTTATATCGATATATAGAAAAGAGAAATATCAACTTTTTTGGCTCGTCTCTAAAATATGTTCACAATTTCTGTCGTTCATAAGGGAGGACTTATGTATGCCCAAAGGTATGCTGCATTTCTTGTACTTTCTTCGGAGAAGAACTAAAATATATTATAAAAATATAAATGTAGCTTACATAAATACGTAGTCGAAGGCCTCGTAGCTAGCACTACCCCCTATGTTAGTATTAGTTTTTTAAACTTTACTATGATCTCAAATTAATAAATAAATAAATAAATAGCATACTTTTGTGATGACTTCAGAAAATGTCAAATTAACATTAAACGAATTAAAAAACAATATTTTTCAAACAATTTTTTTCTAATAATTTGATTATAAGAATCTAAACAGATAGCAAGAAGAAAAAAATAGAAAATTTTGTTAGGTCGATTATTAAATAAACGTTCAAGTGGGAGCCTCCGAAAGTAGCAATTTTTAACGGTTCATAAATCTCAAACGACATCACATTTTATAGTGGTGTTAATTTTTTTTTATTTGTTTTCTCTCATACTTAATCGTGTATGAAAATGGATTGAGTGCGTCTTCTAGTTATTTTTTTAAAAATAAAAAACCGAAAAGTATGTAAAATTTTCCGATTTTGGTTTGGATTATCTATACCATATAAAATTCCAATAAATTTTACTTTTAGTTCGTTGAAAAGTTCAATCTTTTAAGAGATAAATGCAAAAAACTGCATCCTTCTAACTATCCCAGGAAAGAAATTACAGTTTTTTGGCCAAAAAATGAACTTTCTGGCCCACAGTGCTCTGGTCAATAAGCTCAACTAAAATTGTACTCCTCTTGTGTTCCAAAACATAAACAGATACACGGTGAAAATCAGCTGATTCGACATAACGGTATTAAGAATATGAGGAAAATAAAGGAAATTCTGGAATCTATTTACGATGAGTCTTACCGAGTGCAAGAAGTTACACCCGTTAAGGCCCCACGTTGGGCGCCACTTTATTAATAATAATAATTAATTATATCTGTAACGTGCAACCTTATGTAGCACAGTATTGAACACAGATCTGTCCTCGCGGGGCACGCTATAGTATCCGGCTCTAGCTTGTCGGCTTTGGGGGGTGGAGGTCTTGCTAATCCAGATCTGCTACTTGCCTATTATTATTAATCAAGAAATTGAGCGTGCTTGCGACGACATACGAAATTAGATCGTAGACGATGTGGAGAAACCGGGAGAATGTAAGTTAATTCCAGTAGAGAGATAGATTCAACTAAGAGAAGGGAAAAGGAACATTCGATAAACGAGACGCCGATGTAGTTGCGCCTGTCGCCCGCCCTACCTAAGATCACTGGATCCAATTGTTGATTCGCGTGATCCCTTTTCAATACCTTTACGACCGCATCATCGCCCGCAGAGTCTCAGCGAAATAATTACTCCATGGCCTATGTTGCCAGGGCGGGTTACTCCCTTTTTCCCATTGGGAAAAGACATAAGTGGAATACAATTGCAAATGTCAATAGCCGAAGGGAATAAGAAGAGGCTATGTATACTGTCGATGTCTAATTACCCTAAAAAAAAATCCAATAGTTTGTTCTCCATAAACAGATATAATTACTAAGTGCGGATAGTATGAGATAATCTTAAGTTTTAATAAGGGGTCTTAATATATATAAAATGTAGAGAAATTTCATTGTTGATTCCATAGATAAGTTTTTACTCTACAAAGGATATACCTTCTATTGTTTGGTTCTAACTGTTGTTCCTGTTTTTTTTCCTCAGTGTATTCACAGCTTAATTATATTTTTTTTTTCTCTATTATCATTAAAATTATTATTATTTATTTATTTATATTTTTTTCAGTACTTCTACAAAGGAAATGCGTTCGGCTTTAGGACTACTATTGTTCATATAAATCTTTAATTTAAGGGTGTGCATGTTCTCTTTTACTTTTGTTTGACCATTTTTTATTAAACATTGGATTCGAATGCCGAGTATAAATTAACCAAAATATAAAATTTTGTATTAACTCACTTGGTTTATTCTCCACGACGAAAGATCGATCTCCCGAGCGGTGACTGTAAAAGAATAGCGACTCTGGTTCGCAAAGGGTTAAATAAATATAGAGCATTCATATGTTTTAGTCGACCACCTATTTTTTTTAACTAATAAATCCTAAAACCGAACCCGTACATGATTATATTTTCTTTCTTTCGTTCGGTTCTACCTACGCCTATATTTTCTGTTCCTGAAATAATTTTATCTTACTTAATATTTTATTTTTTTATTCCATTTCCAACTTTTCTCTCAGTGCGTCATTCCGTGCATATTTGGTGACTCTGGCCGATCTAGCACTTATTTGGGGTGGGTTAAATGTTAAGGAAATTCTAACATTGTGCGAATTTGTATGCCCTTACATTAATTATAAAAAAAAATCGAGTCAAGGAATTAAGCGTCGAAGCGCGGCTGTTCTCCATTCACTAGTGTATTGACGATGGGCAAACCTCGCTGCGGTTTTACTTTCTGTCTCTCCCTAACCCCGTTGGAAAATTTCCAATGTGCACGTGATCGAACCCAAAAATTAGTGTTTTGGCCAATTTAAACACTGACGACCTGTCTGAAATCCTGAGGGACTACATTCTGCTCTATCGAGCTATTGCTGCTCTCGGTTGTTGCCTATTTAATGGCTGCTGCTCAGTTAACCGCCGAGGAAGAGCCGCTGAAGCGGTTACAAACGGAGCTGCTTTTCTGTCCCCTAAGATTAAATGAACGCTGTGGGGACTCTAGGCCTTAGATCGCGATGGGAAACTGCTGGTGCTTGGTTGACTATGAAGGGTGCTCCTGTGGACGCGGTGGGCGGCCGCGTGACTCCAAACACGGCTGCCAGGGGGTGCTCCCGTGGACGCTGTGGGCGGCCGCGTGGCTTCAAACACGGCTGCCAGGGGGTGCTCCCGTGGACACTACGGGGATCCGTCGATCTTCTGGCGACTTTTCAGGGCGCTTCCCTCGATGCCCGTGCTGCCCAGCACTTGCGGCCGCTGCGGGTGAACGATGTGGATCGCTAATCCACTAGGGTTGCAGAAAATCTAGGCAACCGCCAACATGCATAAATATTCAACTCGATTTTCAGAACACTTATTTGTATAGTTTTTCGGACTTAGTGTGCCGCACTCAAATTATACGCGTGTGATCGCTTTGAATACTATAAAAGAAAAGCACGTGTCCGGAATTCGGATGTGGGTCTGTAAAGTTGGCCGCGGTGCGAAAGCCGAGCTTTGTATTGCGACTCTGTTACAGCTGATTTATCCCAGCTGATCTAATGCAACTGCAGCTGTGGTCCACTGATTTGGCAACGCAAAGCTAAGTGCATATGTACCTATGTATTTATAGAGCCTACTTTAAGGCTGACTATATGCATGCGTACTCATTGTCGTAAAATAATGATTTTAAATGTATTGATAACTGTGTTTAATTGTTTGTTTGCCAAACTGACAGCGCCTGTAAATATATATGTACATATGTAATATCTAATTGGTAAATTAATTTAGTTTATCCAATAGGGAGTGTATAGGAGGACTTAATACTATTTTAATGCAAGTTAAAAATGGAATGAATGTAAGAAGCACTTAAAGTCCATGCTGCAGGAAGACTCAAACGCAGTTAAATGAGTTAAGGTCTAAGCATATAACTACATTTGTATGTTAAAAATTTATTATTGCAAAATATAATACTGCTTAGATTATCCTGTCTTTCAGTGCAACAAGAGGAACTCAAGAGCAAGTAATATCCAAAAAAATGTAATTAAATAATAAAATAGTATTTTCTAGGTACAATAGATTTATACAATAGGAAAATATACAAAGCGGAGATTAATTATTTAAACAACATTTTTAAAGCCTGTTATTATTTCAGAAATTAATACTCAAATGCAAAGTCGGATTAAAATCTGTTTAGAGCAACTGATTAAAAACAATCAAACCCCAATATCTGAATTTCCATTGAAGGCGACCTTGAGATCATAGAGATGAGTTTAAGAGAGTTTTATTAATTAAAAGACTCCATAACAAAAAACTAAAAAAAATCCAAAAAAAATTTATGGAAAACAAAGCGGTTTAACATCATATTAAATTTCCGGGACCCTTAAACAACGTTCTGGAATAAACAAAGTTTCCAACACCTTAAAGATATTAAGCATATCCGTGTGTATATACATATGCATTTGTTGCTGACGAGGGAAATTAAATTCTTTTTAAATTTATTATACTAAAACTGATATCCTTTGTAAAAAATATTTAATTTGCAAATCCTAAACAGCTGTAACACATTTCCTCCAAAGGGCAATCTGAAACTGCATTCCTATGTTTAAACAAATACATATAAATGTTTAACTAAATAGATTCATGGATTTCCCTCACACCTTTCCGCTACATTATAAAACATTTACATTGTGAAATAGGTCCTTAGGGGAAAGCACAAATACAACACGCCAAAACCTCTACATCTATGGCGATATGGTAATGTAGAATGTTTTAAATTTAGCTTGAGTAGCAAAGATAAATCTAATTCAAAACTTCAAGACAATATTTATTCTATTTACAAAACTTCAGCAGACGAAGCTGCGGGCGACCTTGCTAGTTCTTTATAAAGAAAGAGGGTGAAAGATATCAGTTATGCATATTAAAGCCTGGTACTCATATCGACGAAAACCGTGAACCATACGAGAGAGCGCGAGGCAAATAGGCGGCTAACGTTTTTCGCCAGGTCTGATTCACCGCGGTACTCAGATGACCTAAGGAAATAGAAAAACAAATACCAGATTTTGTCGGTGAATTCCAAAGGAACGTCATTAACCGACCAAAAACGCTGTTGCAATTTTTAAGCGGACTCTTGTTCTTGAACCGAACAGCTGTTTGGCATATGCATATAAGCAACGTATCTCAAGGGTTAGAACCGGCAAAATCAGTTTCTCCAAAAAATATAGAAAGGAACGCAAAACTGAGTACAATTGAACGCATTGCTATTAGCAAATTAATTTATGGTGAGATTTCCATTCAAAAAAGCGTAGTGAAAGTTGAATAGAGACTGTTTTGGGCCCCAGTGACGGCACGAGAATTTGCACATTTATAACACTTTCCTCGGATACCATTTATTGACTATCTCCATTTTAAAGCAACAAAAGGTGGATGCGTCCCTAAATGGCATTTTCTTTAGATATGTACAGGGGTTTCACAGAAACCGACGTCGGATTTGGATCAAAACCGTAGGTATCACAGAAATTCTAGTGATTTCCTTTTTTCGAAAAAACTACCGAAAAATGACCAGGGCTGGATACATACACTAAATATCGATTACTGAATAATTATCGAATTTTATTTAACTTATTTTGACCATTTGCCAATAAGCATTAAACTTTATTTATGTTTTTTTTTGCAAAATTACAAAAAGAATACTTGTTTAAAGCGCATATTGTACAAAATAAATGAAAAAAATGAAAAATTGTAATTACCCGCCACACTACATACTGCAGCCCTGAACAGCTGCTTGCGGCTGCTGAATTGGTTTATCTACACTTGGAAATTGTAAACAATTTTAAAAGCAAACCAAAATGCCATCTGCACGAATTCTTGCTCTAGAGTACTTGGGAAGATAAAAACTTCGAGAGGCTAGGATGCAGAATATGGCGTCTTGTGCTGCTGACCTATGTTTTCCCCTAAAACTAAGAAACGTTTATTAATTCAAATTAACAATAAACAAAAATTGTTTACTTATACTTACATGTCTTCTTCTACATCATTGCCGGCAAAAAATGGGAAATTTTTCACGACAGAGCTGTCACCTTTTTGCAAAGGCGGAATGTTTTTATAATTTTTTCTCAATACTACTACAATACTAATTACCGTACTGTATAAAATTCGTTAACACATTTCGATAACTTCTTGGTATTTTCGAGTTCGAGCAAATTGGTACAACTGTCTGGCTTGACGGTTTGCAGACGTTTTTTTAAGCTAATTTTTTCAAGACGGTATATAAAATGTTTACTTTTAAATATAACCGGAAAAAAATATAAAAATTGTAGTATGCAGATAGTTAATTGATTTCATTAGTGTTGTCTTAAATAAAGTTTTATTTTTGGCAAGCATTTGTAAGTTGGTTTATTTTATCAAAACGTCTGTCAAAATACGGGGGATTTAGAAACCGTCAAAAATGACGTCTGTCACAACGAAATTCGCTTTTCGGGGGAAACTTGTTAGGAACGGATTTCTGTGACACCCCTGATAATGTACCTTTCGATGGAAAGGGTGCCAAATTTTGTCATGAAGGACATAAGCTAGAAGTTAGTCATTTTCTTACAACAGAGCACAGCAATATTTATTACCAAGATGATATCAATTGGAAAGTTCCGAGCCGTTGGGAGGCTTCTTGGGTCTGCTCCAACAACGATCTCCTTATAATGGAACCACTGCATTGCAGTGACTGCAGCTTAAATGCATTTCCTTCTCAAAAAAATTACGAAATATCAAGTACAAAAATCACCTAGGAAATCACCTGGGATCACCCATTTTCCGCTGCAGCGAGTTGTAACGAATTTTTGCCGACTCTTTCCTATGCGTATATTTCTTATGGAGGAAAAAATCGATGAAGCGGATCTTGGTCGGTGAAAAAAAAACCCTTCTGTTTGAATAGTCGAAAAATCTCATTTTTTGTAGTGCGAGCGAAGTTATCAGAGTTGCATAGCTTAGATACGAAAATATTAACATGTCTACGACATCCGGCTTCAGACTTGCGCGGCGATCCGACAGTATCTGTTAAGCACCTCTCGGACTCACAGGCAACCTGTTTAAGCGGTTCGTAGATATCTGCACTCGTCTAAGATAAAAAAAATGTACCTTAAAATTTGTGAAAATAACTTAATCAAAATCCACTTTCCAATATAGTAGTTGGTAGCATGCTTCAGGCTCGTTTTGGTTTTTGATATGTTGTCTTAGTTCAACTGGTGGTATAGGCGCCATCGGCGGTTTGGATTTTTCCCATGGAAAACGGGGCACCGTACGCGTTTTATAATGTCCGAATCGTTTTTCATCCTGGCGTGTAAAGTTTCAAAAGCGGTCTTGGTTTCAATGGAAAATCTAGAAATATGTTTGTACAGTAAATAACTTAAATTATAAACACATTTTTCTCTTATAGCGGTCTTCCCACAGAGATCCATCCACCATCTACCATCCGTTAAACGGATGGCCCATAAGGTTTTGCCGATCCGAAAATTGCCCAGTTAGTTCCTCATCCAAATTTGACGGACTCCTTTATGAGATAGTAAGGCGATGTTTGTTCGGTGAAACTCTGAGCTTTTCTTCTTGAGTGGAAATTGAAACATTCACTTCAAAAACGTAAACAGCGATGACAGGGAACAATCGAAAATGGAAGGTTCGATTAGCCAGATCAGCTGTTATCGGACGGTAGATGGTGGATGTGATCTGTTGGAGTCGGAGTTTCATTAGTTCGATGGTGGAGTTATGTTAGATGGTGGATGTGCCCTGTGTGTATCGGATATATTCCAACCGTTTCGAACGAATTGACTCTACGGGAAGGGGTATTACATACCTTCCGCACCGTTTCTCTGAAATTGGTGATGTGACAAAAACATCGAATGTCGGAAAAAAAACATCGATGATTTAAAAATTTTAAAACATCGATGTTTCTATCGATGGTTTTCCACCTCCGTCACTCTGAATTTTTACAGCCTGTGAACAGTGTGAGTGCCGTTAGGTTCTTTTAAAAAAGATATTCTTCCTGGTTATACTGTATGTGAGTGAAAAGTCAATGTAGAAACACATGTAGTACATTTCGAATAAAACTACTTTCGTGATGAGAGCACGCCTTAAATGGGTTAAGGCCACATTTGTACGCGCAACTTGGCCAACTGCGTTGGCTGTGCGTTCTGATTTGTGTGTATATAAGTGTGCAATAAATGAAGTGGGATAAGTTCAGAAAAGTTCAACCGTGCAGTATAGCACATTAGATTCTCTTTGTCAACCTGCCACTGCTAGCACACATTTTGCTGGTGCGGGGGCAGCTCATAATAATAAATGAAATTCCATATTGGCGTTAAAATAAAAGTCTATTTTTAATTTATGACAATGCCGGCCAAAAAAGAGGCGATTCATAACACTCACTAAAAGTGTCCGGAGAGGAGCGGACCTCCGTTGAGTCATCTTGTGCTCTCACTCGCTCATTTGCATTGTCCGCAGCCGGCTGATTAATAACGGCCCGACTCGTACGACCGTCTCGCTTACATACCCGCTCCAGCCCAGTCGCGCTGTTTCTCTCTCTAGTGCTCGCTCTCACTCTTAGAAATGAAGTGGGTGAGTAAGCGGGTGACTCACGGTCTGGAATTGAGTGCTTTGGACCAGCAGCGGATCAGCCCCCTGCAGCACTCTCTCGTCTGAGTGGATTTTTCTCAAATTCAAAATCGGTTTATAATTCCGCTTTGCGCTCATTCGACTTTGGAAATCAGCCTCGAACGTTTCGAGATTTCCCAGCGAGTCTGATTAGTGTGTGGAGCTGCTGGCATATGGTTTCTGTTTCTATCTGACTTGGTCTCATCCCCCGTGCGTGTGGCTGTGCTTAGTGTGTGTATTTGTGAGTTTTTTCAAAGGAGGAAAATTGGGCTTTGGTTCCGCTGCATCATAGTTACTTGGATATAAATATGCACATACTAGCAAATCGTTTGAAAATCCTTACTCAAGTCGCCGCTGCCACCCAATAATTTGTCAAGGGCGGAGAAAAGAAGCTAACGAGGCTATGGCGCACCGTTTTCAAGTCGAAGATTGTCGAATGCGATTCTATAAATGTTAATTCTGTCTACCTCTCTCGTTGCAGTTAAAAGTAATTTAATACAATAAAAAATCGTCGGCGTTGCAGATTTTTCTTTGTCTATTTGCCAACTTCGTGTGACCCCCGAAACGAAAGTGCGACTCGACGTGCGGTAAGGCAGCGATCCAGCTAACATTCAGGTCATATCAATACAACTTAATCCTCACCCACGAAAAAAAAAACACCATGAGCTGGCAAGATTATGTGGACAACCAACTTCTGGCCTCGCAGTGCGTGACCAAGGCGTGCATCGCCGGCCACGATGGAAACATATGGGCGCAGTCTAATGGTTTCGAGGTGAGTACGGAATGCGTTTGGAATACGGATAGAAAGCGGCCAGCGTATAACGGCAAGTTGACAATGAATTTTCGCAAGTTCAAGGGTGTGACTCATGCTGTCTCCCTCTCTCGGCCGCCATGATTACTTTCGCTTGATAAAGAACACTTAACCCTCGCCAGTTTCACCCCCTGCAGAGCTCCTGCGCAGGCCCGCTCTCCCACTCACCCACGTCCCCAATTCAGAAGAGTTTGGGTGATCGTGCTGCAAGCCACTCGTACGGTCCTAATCGTAGTCGGAGGAATAGGCCAAACATCTGGCTAGTGACTGGTATATTTCTGTTTATCGATGACTCAGGTTCCATTTCGATTTTAGGTGATTACTCTGGGAGACAGAAATCTGATATCAGCAGCTGGCTTTAATGTATAGAGCGCAGTGCAACACTGCTTCCTGATAATGCAGTCTGTAGCCCCACCCCTTCGTTATCGCTCGCATTTATCGCACTCAATTATTAGTGCAGGCTTTTCTGCTTTGTTGCTGTCGCTGATTCTGCTTGCTTCCTCTACCGTTCAAAATAAATGCTCTTTATCGGAGTTAAAATAATAGAAGTACAGAAAATATATTGAGCAGGCGATGCCGCGTCACCAGCGTAGATTGAGTTGATTCGAGTTAAGTCTGTTTTACCTCTTAATGCGAATGAACACTCGAGCATTTTTAGTATGCGCGCCACGTTTTTGCCTTTTTCGTATGCGTGTGTAACTTCCTGTCGACTCTCTTGTGCGCGTTTTCACTCCCTTGTGCTTTGTTTGTAGACTGCCGACTTTTTCTCCCAGTGTCGTGGGTCCCATTAGATTAGAAACCAATTTTTACAAAATAAGGTTGACCAAAGATTCGCTGCCTGCATCATCATTCTACTCTTTCTTTTCTTAATTTCCCATTCTTGCACTCGGTATCAATTTCATTATACTACTAGTCTCGTATCCGTCTTTTGTTGATTTTCTTTATTTCGCATTTCCCAAGTTACCTAATATTAATCTCAATTAGTAGTTTAAATCTTACAAATCGTAGTTAATATCCACTTTTACCCTCCCGATTAATCAGCAGCTTTGGGCCTAGCCGGAATTATTTTAAGACTTCGAATTTTATAGGCTTATCAAAGACGTCTTTGTTTTATTTATTTTTTTTTTTTTTTTGCAAAACCGGCTTTTAAAGACAGGATCCGTTTTATGTTTGTGCAAGCACATGCTTTTAAAAATTTCCTTTATAGGAGATTGCAAACGTTTTTTGGCAGTTGTGGAGTTTTTGCGATCGATGCGGCGCGCACCTCTGTTTTTGGTATAGCTGTCTATAAAACCGGCTTTGTGCGACTATTCTTCTCTGCTCTCCGCCTTTCTTTCTCTCAGTCGACGCGCTTCTCGCTCAATGGAAACTTCTCGATGCCTACAGCTTAAGAGGCATTTCGATGTGTCACCTTTTGGCAGGCGGCAAAAACCTTTTGGACGGCAGCCCACGTAGTGACGAAGCGCACATGGAGAGTGTGCGAAGGCAACTAGTATAAATATAAATACTACTATAAATGAAAATCTACTGTCCGACCGAAAGGTATCGCAAAGACTAAAAGGGTTGCTTACCAAGACTTTAAAAATCAATTGGTTTGGGAGAAAGAGCGGAGTAAGTGTAAAAGTGAAAATTTAGAAAATTTGATCTGTTGGGGCCGTTAATGATAAATGCACGAGTCTAATTGTGTTCTCACTTAAAATGCGCGTCAAATGACACCTCAGTTGTTGAAATCTGATGCTCCTTTCAAAAGATATACGCAAAACAAGATTTTGGCGGACTTCTCAAAATGAACAATTTAATTTGTTTGCCAGTTTCGTACACCCGTAGCTTGTGATCTACTAAAGCTAAACCTTGTGCTATATGTCGTTAGAAAGGTATTTTAAAAAAATTTGTATTCCTTTCTAACATGATTTGTCTAAATACCAACGTTAAAAATTATCAACAAACTTTTTTAAATTTAGATTTCTTAGTTTTTTTTATTTTTCAAAAACGATTTCGGTTAAACCCTTGAGATTCCTCAGCTTTGGACAACATTGAATTTTGTATGTGCGTATCCAAACGCTATTTTAGGGTCATGGAATCATTTAAATTGCAAGCAACAGTTCCATATAAAAAACTCGAACTATACAGCTTTTGAGAAAGTATATTAATTATATGATTGATGCTTAAAACAAAAACTTCTGATATTAAACAAAAACACCTCTTAACGAGGAAAAAATCAAGTGAAGATCGCACCATCACCTTTTGTGACGAAACTGTATTATACAATCTACTAAATAAACAAACTTTCTAAAGGCATATTGAATTGCAGCGTGCCAAATGTAAAAAATTTAGAAAGTGTGTTTATATTCTTTCTCAGGGTAACTAGCTGAGTCGATCTATCCATGTCCGTCCATATAAATGCTGAGATCTGGACAGAAGCAAAATTGAGGGGTTTTAAGCAGCAGAAGTTTGTTTTATCGGAGTGCCACGCCTACTGTAACGCCAGCAATCGCTCATGACGCTAAAGTCCGCCTAGCGCCTACATTTTTAAAGATTTAGTTTAAGCGTTAATTTAAACAGAATTTATTGATCAATACCTGTCTACATTTCAATAATCATCCCAATCGCAATTTTATTAAAAAGATTGAAATTCTAAGTTAATAAGTGAGGAAAGGGCTTCCACGGTCAATAGTATATCTACCATCCGCTAGGAGGTAGAGTCGTGCAGCGCAAAAAAAAAAATTCCATGGAATTTTATTTTAAAATTGGTCAACAGACAAAACACTTTTATTTGTTGGTTAGCTTAGTAGCGGGTGTCTAAAAGACGAAGCTCTCGGTTATAGCGTTCTCCCTTGTTTTATCATTAAAAAATTTAAATTAATTAAGTAAGCTTGTTACAATGGGACAGTTGAAAGCTATACTGTAGAATCTGTCAAGTTTATAATAAGTCTTATATAAAAATATGTATGTGTATGTGAAGGGTAGTAATTTTTATAAGGTTCTATAACCCCGCTGGCGCATACAAACCCGATTATCATATTATTTTGTACATAAATATGTGTTTCTGCAACCGATTGCTTCCATACCGTAGCATGGTATAAAAAAAACAAGGAAGAACGCTATAGTCGAGTACCTCGACTTTCAGATACCCGTTACTCAGCCAAAGAGACCAAAGGGAAATGGAAATATGCAAGCAGCAAAGCGAGATTAAAATACGCCACCTACCGGCGGTAGACAGACTTAAGCGTTATGGGCGTTAGAGTGGGCGTGGCAAATTTTTTTTTTGGATCAATCGATAGGTATTGATGAGACCAATACATTTCAGTTAAAATCTAGCATGAAAACTGTGGGCGTCACAGGTTTGGGCGATTTGTGGGGGTTCTGTCCGGATGAACGCTGAGATCTCGGAAACTATAAGAGCTAGGCTATTGAAATTTGGCGTGCAGATTCCAGAGCTTCTTACGCAGCGCAAGTTTGTTTCAGCAATGTGCCACGCCCACTCTTACGCCCACAAACCGCCCAAAACTGTGGCTCCTACAGTTTTGATGCTGGAATACAAATTTTAACTGAAATGTATTGGTCTCGTCAATACCTATCGATTGATCCAAAAAAAATTTGACACGCCCACTGTAACGCCCATAACGAATTAAATCAGTCTACCGCCGGTAGGTGGCTTATTTTAATCTCGGTTTGCTGCTTGCTTATCTCCATTTCCTTTTGGTCCCTTTATCTGAGTAACGGGTATCTGATAGTCGAGGTACTCGACTATAGCGTTCTTCCTTGTTTTTTTTTTTAAATCACGAGTCGATCTGATCTACATACATAGCTCGCTGTTATTATTTTTTAAATTTATTTTGGCAGCGACCCTAATGGGTTTATCTTTATATAGTAAACGTACAATGATGGTTTTTCTTTTGTTCTAAAAGTTAATAAGGGCCGGTTTCTCGAGTCTTCTTTGTTTTCGAAAAAGTTAAGGATCAGATAAACTTGTCGTAAAAGCACATTGGTTTTCTCGACTCTGTTAGTGTTGAGTGCTGTTAATCACAAAATTGCGTTGGTTATTTCTTTGAGATTAAAAAATCAAACAAAAACACCTCTTGACGATCAATATTTGTGACGAAAATGTATTATACGATTTATTAAATAAACACACTTTCTAAATTCTTTATGTTCGGCACGCTTCAATTTAATATACCTGTGTTTAGCTGTACGATTTTGATAAAGCGTGTTGAATGAGAAAAACACAGGTATATTAAATTTCAGCGTGCCAAATGAGAAAAACACAGGTATATTAAATTTCAGCGTGCCAAATGCTAAAAATGTAGATAGTATATTTATTTCTTTCTTGCGCTTCGCCACTATGTGGACTGCCGTCTACAGTGATGTAATCTTAGTAGGCTTCATAAAATCAGCTGTCATTTCAAGGAGCCGAAAAATACTTAGCTCGGAGCCTGTGTCCGTCAGAGTTAGCTCTCACATTGGCGTCCGAGAAAACCAAATTTCCTTAGCAGGGATTTTATCTGTTCGAGAAATTTTAGGTGGCACTCGAGAAAACGTCCCTTAGAAGGCTTTGTAAAAATAGCTGTCATTTTATCGAACCGAAATAGAATTAACAGGCAGTACCGTCAGAGTTTCACTCAGCGTCATATCTCTGTGTAACTTCGAGTGTACAAATCTTGGGATAGGAGTGATACAAAAAAGTATTATTTTTTGTGTGGATTGTCACAGTAATCGCCTTCTTGTTCTATAATTTAAAACAATTATATTGTCTTTAATACTTCTTTAATTCGTGTTTCCCCCAAACCTTTTAAAATAACATGTGTTCAAAAGTTCGCGTACAGCTTGATATAGTATGGGCTGTATGTTTGGAATCTTTATCTTGTTGGAATTAAAACTTGTTCTGTAATTCCATCTTTGTTGCACTTAGGATCAAATTATCCATCAACAGTTTGATATACGAGGGTGGTCCGATAAGTATTTAGCCTCCAAAAGAAAACCGAAAATTTTGGAAAAGTGGCGATTTCAACTCCAACGCTCCAACTTCTTTAACCCGTCTGAAAAATACGTTTTCTGGAGGTCTGCAAAATAGGCCTCTGTGGCGGCGACGACCTCCTCATTCGATTCCGATTTCTGTCCAGCGAGTGACTTTCAAGTTTGAAAACAAAATGAAGTCACACGGGGCCAAATCTGGAGAATATGGTGGATGGGGTAGCAGTTCGTAGCCCAATTCGACCAATTTGGCCTTGTCGAGGGCGGAAGTGTGAGCCGGTGCGTTGTTATGATGGAAGAGCACTTTTTTCTTCGCCAAATTCGGCGGCGAATCGGCCCAATAATTCGGCATAGTACAGCCCTGTGACCGTTTTGCCCTTCTCCAGGTAGTCGATGTAGATCACACCTTGTGAGTCCCAAAAAACGGTGGCCATCACCTTTTTGGCCGATGGGAAAGTCTTCGCCTTCTTCGGAGCAGGTTAACGGGTTAAATCCACTGCTTCGACTGTTCCTTGGTCTCTGGTGTGTACCAGTGGACCCATGTTTCGTCGACGGTCACGAAACGACGCAGAAACTCATTCGGTTGCGTTTGTTGTCCGGAGTGGGCAAACGCGGCACCCATCTCGGCGACAGCTTTCTCATCCCAAAATTTCATGCAGGATATGACCCACGCGGTCTTTTGACATGCCTACTGTCTCTGCTATCTTGCATAATTTCAACCGGCGGTCTGCCAATACGAGATCGTGGATTTGTGTCACGTTATCCTCCATGGTAACCGTTTTCGGGGCACCTGGGCGTGGCTCATCAAAAACCGACGAGCAACCACGTTGAAACTCGTTAAACCAATTTTTGACGGTCGCCATCGAAGGAGAAGAGTCACCGTACACAGCATCCAAGCGCTTTTTGATTTCGCTGCGCGATTTCCCTTCCAAAAACAAGAATCGAATCACAGACCGATATTACTCTTTCTCCATTTTCCTAAAATCCGCGGACACGTCCGATTCCACATGCAGTCAAATCAAAACTACGAGACCGTCTTCGAGAATGTACTACACGATAGTAAATTTCTCTTGCGATAGTGACGCCATCGGGCGGTGAGGCTAAGTACTTATCGGACTGCCCTCGTTTATCTTATGGTCCATAATATTATCGATGATAATACATACACCCCCATAGCATAATTTAATTTCCATTAATAATTTCCTCTTCCCTGTTTCACAGTTGAAAGTAAGCTTTTCTTTTTGATGACTTCTCCGCTCTTGCGCCAGAATAATTTCTTTCCTTTAATTCCATATGTAAAACTTGCTTTCGTGTGCAAACAAATTACGGTTTTCCAGAACTCTGGAGGCTTGGAAACTGCAAATTGAACTCTTTTCTTTCGATTTATCTTTAAAATATAAAGCTATTTTCTCATGTATACAGATTTTTTTTTTATAATTTTTCGGATATTCGCATATGAAAAGGTGAAAGGCAATTGCTTCGTCTAGCCACACAAAAAATCATAGTATTTTTACAAAATAAACATTATTTGCACTGTACGCAGAGATATGACGCTAAGTGTAGCTCTCACAAAGACACTCGAGAAAACAAAATTTCTCTATGAGGCATTTTACCTGTCCGAGAAACCGGCCCTGAGTCCCTGTCAGAGCTAGATGTGGAAGCCAATGTGGAGGCAGCCGAGAAAACAAAATTTTCTTAGCAGGAAAGAAAGGTGATTTGCGGTAAACATCATAGCGCATCACAGTGTTAACTTAAAAGGTAATAGAATTGGGCTGGTATCGTCGAAACGTTTTTTTAAGTGTAAATTTTTTTCATTAAAAAGAAACAAGGTTTGTCTTTGGAAAAAACAAGCTGCAAAAAAATTATGTAAACCACAATTTGGCAATAGTTCATGACTTCATAACTTAAATCTATCCCATCTTGCAGGTGACAAAAGAGGAACTTTCCAAACTAATCAGCGGATTCGACCAGCAGGACGGGCTGACTAGCAACGGCGTAACACTCGCCGGCCAACGGTACATTTACCTCTCCGGCACGGACCGCGTGGTACGCGCTAAGCTCGGCCGGAGCGGAGTGCACTGCATGAAGACAACACAAGGTAAGCTACTTTGAAATCCTCATTGGAGATGATAAAAGACTTCAAAAATTACACCAGCTTACAAAATAAAATCGTCAAATGTTATTCCGGTAAAGTTAAGTTCCCTGATTATAAAAGGGAAAAATATAATTTTTTGGTGTCCATTTTTTAAGTGCCTATATCTGGGTCATTTGAATTATTAATCTCGATTTCTGATGACCCGAATTCGGTCATTAAAGACACATTTCAATGGTAACACTTTATTACAGCAAAAATGGTCCAAGAAGGATGATGGTTGTTCGTTGTAGAGTTTGACCCCTAGATCACAAAAAAGAAGACATAAATATTGTTTTTGTATAAGTCTGTTTAAAAGATTTACTTAAGAATACACAGCTGCGACAAAAAAAAATAGCACCAATGTGTAGGAAATTTTTCTTTGTTCTACAAAATGCAAATTTTTATTTCAATATTTTTATTCTGTTTGTTAGGGTAAGTAGGGTCATGTATCTATTAACAAAAATAAAAGTGGTTACGCCCACTATGGGCTTAAAACTTGGTTCTTAAAACTTCGACACATTTATCAAAGAAGTAGCAAAGTTATGCGGCAACAAAAGCAACACCACTTAAAGAAAAGGCTTAAAAAACTTAAAAATACTGTGATTTATATGAGGTATATGATTTTATACATCTTCAGGTAAAACAAGGAAGAACGGTATAGTCGAGTACCTCGACTATCAGATACCCGTTACTCAGCTAATAGGAGATATGCAAGCAGCAAAGCGAGATTAAAATGCGCCACCTACCGGCGGTAGACAGATTTAAGCGTTATGGGCGTTAGAGTGGGCGTGGCATTTTTTTTTGGATCAATCGATAGGTATTGACGAGACCAATACATTTCAGTTAAAATTTTTCTCTAGCATGAAAATTGTGGGCGTCACAGGTTTGGGCGGTTTGTGAGCGTTAAAGTGGGCGTGGCAAACTTTTTTTAGGTGTTGATGAGAACAATACATTTCAGCTAAAATTTTTATTCTAGCATCAAAACTGTAGGAGCCACAGTTTTGGGCGGTTTGTGGGCGTTAGAGTGGGCGTGGCACTCTGCTGAAACAAACTTGCGCTGCGTAAGAAGCTCAGGAATCTGCACGCCAAATCTCAATAGCTCTTATAGTTTCCGAGATTTCAGCGTTCATCCGGACAGACAGACGGACAGACAGACATGGCTAGATCGACTCGGCTACTTTATGGGGTTAAAAAAAAAATAAAAAATAAATAAAATTGTAGAGCCCAGCCTGAATAAAAAATTTAAATTTATTAAACAAATTTTGAAAATAAAAAAAAAAACAAATTTTCCTTAACGATTTAAGCAAATTGTGAAATAAATATATCATCTTAAGAATAAAAAATGGCTTCCCAAATCGAGGCCACCTATATTAAAAACGTAAAGGGAAACAGTGCGAATTAGTGATACACTTTAAAGCCAAAACACATTTTTATATGTTTCAAATGCCTTCACATTTTGGTGCACGCACAGTATTGGCGGGTGAGATTACAAATTTACATACGTTTTTCATGCGGACCCGCTTTATCGACCACCGGGTGAGCTCTGTCTAGTTTCACGCTTCGATTTTATTCGACCGAGCGGAGAGTTGTTGCACTGCTGTTTCGTTTCAGTACAAAAACTACCAGTGTCAACCATTTTTCAGCTCACTTGATTAATGTATAAGGCACTTATCTGGAGGCTTGTCATCCGGGTTGGCTCTCGTTTCCCGGTCACGGGCTCTTCATTGATATATTTTTCATCATTTCTAGCTAAAAAAAAAACTGTTAAATTTTATTTTTTTGCTGCTTTTTCCTCGCTATTTGGGAACATTGTCAACACATCAAAGTATAAGAATTTATTCTTTATTTAAAAAACCGTATTTTAGGAAATTCATGGTATTTTAAATTAAATAGGCATAATCATAAACTTTAAAGACCATTAGTATGATTTTAAAATTGATTGAATAATGTTTTCAATCGGCTTTTTTTGTACTACATCTCAATAAATTCAGGTTGTTTCCAATTGATTGACTAATCCATACCTTATACACTTCTATTATCTTTTGCAGCCGTGATTGTTTCTATCTATGAAGATCCTGTACAGCCCCAACAGGCCGCGTCCGTCGTAGAGAAACTTGGAGATTATCTGATTACTTGCGGGTACTAGGACCATAAATCAACACATACACCCCCATCAACCACAACACACACAGCAACAACTATAACAACAGGAAAAAAATTGATAAGAGAAAACCGTAAATGAACTAACATAAAAAGTAATTAATAATATTTACATTTATGGAAAAAAACCGACGGCCAATAAAGCACTTGAGGTTTTTTGTGTGTACAAGAAGAAATGGAACGAGTTAAAATGCATATACTTAAAATTGTCAAAAACGCAAATAGTTACTGAACTACAACAAAAATATAAATTTCTGCATTATTATATTTAAAATTTTTTGGTTTATACGATACAAATAAAAGGAAAACACAACTATAAAATGTCCGGTAAAAAATAAAATCAATCCTTAGCTTTGAACAAAATTTAAAAAAAAATATTGGCAACCTTAATTATAAGCGACCAAAACTACAAATGCAGCAAACCCAAACAAAATTGAAGCGAGAATAATTACCAAAAACAGAACAACGCAAGGTGACGCAGACATTTTTTTTTATTTTTTTGTACAGCAATATTTACAAAACCGACTGTTTATGTATATTAATACATAAATGCAGGCAAATGTTTTATATAATAGAGTGAGAGAAGATTTTTATTTATCAACCGGTCGGAGGGTAGCAAAGGAAGGGAGAGTAAAGTAAGCCAAGTACGAAAAATACCAACCAATATAAATAAATGTCTATATAAGTATGTTTATATACGTGAACTACTTGGAGATCCACGATGCTCTATTTTTATATGGTGTAAGGGAAAAAATCAAAATGGCCGATTCGTGAATACCAGACGCAGTGGTTGAATTTTCATATAAAGACTTCGGGAATTGGGAGAAAATTAATTAAAGTTAAATATGATATACAAATCGCACGCTTCATCAAAAAGTCTTCTTATTCAGATTGAGTTTTCCACTGTCACTCTATATGTAGGCGACCCTCTCTCACTCTCTTTGTAATATGTCGGTATTATTGCTGATCATTTTTCACATCGAATCCAAAGAATGTCACTAAGGGCACCGTTAGCGTATAAGTTTGTGTGTGTATGTCCAGGCTTGCGCGTTAGGATTACTCCCTACTGATCCCGGGAATCTTCATTCGCTCTCTTACTTATTTTTCCACTTCGCTTTTCATCCCCTGAAATTTTTCGTACAAGCTAAATAAAAACCGAATGCATATACATATGGATATAAAACATAAAATACTTTAATACTATTTAAATAAAAAAGCGAGTAAGATAACTGCAAATGCTCCTCATAAAAAGGAAGAACCTGCATTATTCTTTCTGGGTGGTGGGGGTGTATCGACGATCGATGAATCATTGAACTCTGTGCTCCTTATGACTTCTTTTAATTATTTTAGAAACCTGTGCTTTCAGCGCTGGCTATTGATCTATGCGAATCGCCAACTTATTTTTGTCGCCGTACAATTTTTTGAAATGGCTGACGAAATGCTTACATTTTTATACCCTTGCAGAGGGTATATTGATTTCAGTCAGAAGTTTGCAACGCAGTGAAGGAGACGTTTCCGACCCCATAAAGTAGACATATTCTTGATCAGCATGAGTAGACGAGTCGATCTAGCCATGTCCGTCTGTCCGTCCGTTTCTACGCAAACTAGTCTCTCAGTTTTAAAGCTATCGAGCTGAAACTTTCAGGTAGTATATAAGTCGGAACCAGACGGATCGGACTACTATATCGTATAGCTCCCATAGGAATAATCGGACAACAAAATTATATCTTTGGTGTTTTTTAGCATATAACCTCCTAAGCTTGGAAATAACATTTTTTAATTAGCTTTGAATTTTGAATTAAATTTTATCGAAATCGGACGACTATATCATACAGCTGCCATAGGAACGATAGGAAAATTGGTGGAAAAATAATATGAAACAAATTATAGCTTCGGTGTTTTTCAACATATAAGCTTCAACGCTTGGAAACAACATTTTTTAATTAGTTCTGAATTTCGAATTTAATTTGATCAAAATCGGACGACTATATCATGTAGCTGCCATAGGAACGATCTTAAAATTGGTAGGAAAATACTATGAAACAAATTTTAGCTTCGGTGTTTTTTGACAAATTATCTTATACTATTGGTAATATCAATTTTTGTGTTTTTAAATTTAATAATTATAGCTGCAAGAGTATATAAGCTTCGGATTGCCGAAGCTAACTTTCTTTCTTGTTTTTCCTGAGGCTCGTCCACTTTTTCTTTCAGCAACTGCCATTCTTACATATTTTTCAGCAGTCGTCTGGCAGTAAGATATTGACTTACATTATCGATCCATGACCGTAACGTTAAAAAATTGTACTCAAATTTAATTTCTGACGAGGCACGTAACATTTGAGCAACACATAAAATTTTGCTTTAATCGAATATAAGAATTTAGTTTTCGGTACTTCCTTTAGAGCTGTAGTTAATAAAAGACAGCGCAGAATCGCAATGGAGATGTGGGCTTTTCTTTCAATATGGGCGAAAAAACGCAAATGTAAAAAAAAATACTACTGAGGGCCTCTTGTGATACCACGTAATCTCTGTGCAGTTTGTTCTTTTTAGGAAACCACATTTTTGTAATGCTTACGCCCTGAATGGCGGCAAGGTTCGGAAGTGTGTAGCTCCCTAGGGTTCGAAAACGCTTGAGGTTATGCGCTAGGCAGAAGCATAGGAGGTGTACAATGCTCTCCTCTTCGTCTATCTTCTTCCAGTATCATACATAACCCCAAGCAGCAGTTTTGATTTATATAAAGCGCGTGTGGACAACATTGCCCACCTATACCAGGAGCTGGAAGATGGCCTGTATATATGTGTTTCTGGCGACTTCAGCCTATCTTCGCTCGTGTGGGCTCATGATGTTGAGTCTTCAGCAATGGTTCCCAGTAATTTGCATCTCCCCCACGAAATCTTAGTCATTGATGAGCTTCTTAGTGTGGGAATAGTCCAGATTAACCATGTATTTAATAACTTAAATAAGCTTCTAGATATTGTAAGGGCGCGTGTACCAGCAATGTATCTGGGTTTCGGATAGCTTAGACCAGCACCTCCGAATGCTTAGCAACATTTTTTTTTCCGGATGCTCAGCAACTTGTCTCTTAGGAACATCTGGGAGAAACAAGGCAACATGCTGCGCTCCTAGTAGGTCCGGAAAAACTGTGGCATGTGGGTTGCTAGGAGGGACTGATCGAGAGCAAGGAGTGAAAGGATTTTGGCGCCTGTCCGTGGCTAAATGGCGGAGTGGTGGAATCGCGGTTTGGTGTCGTCTTGCTAGGATATAAAAGGCGGCCCGCTGGCGTCAGCCGCTCATAGCAAGTGAATTTCCAAGTATAGTTACAAGTGGGTGAAAGTGGGAAAGTTTGTGTGTTCCCCAAAGCTAATTGGCACCTTTTGCAGCTTACTTATTTCAAACCTAATCCCGTGAGAAGTGTTTCAAGCCCCTTGTAACAACAGTGGGTCTCAAAGGGTGAGTTAGGCATTTTTTCCTAGTTTGGGTTTAACATTGACTTTGCGGCTCAGCTGCAAGCGACGCGGAAGAGCGATCTCGGCAAGAACCGCGACGAGGATTTGTAAAAAAGAGAGCACTACCACGGCGGCGGGCCTGGACAACAGACAAGAGTCGCCGGACACAAACCACGGCGCTTCTAAGAGCCAATCCCCGAAGAGAATTCCATATGCGCATTTTTTTTTGTTTAAAGCCAAGAGTCTTTTGGATCGGCCACAGCGGCAAGGCCGTATCGAGGTTTTTCCTCAAACAGCAGCGTCCAACAGAGCATCGCACTGTTTTTTCTTGATTTGATCGCAAAACTTTGGATCTCTGAAATCCACCAATCAATATTGCCGACCACATAAAGAATGTCAACATAGTTAGTAAAGTTCACTTCCTTTTTATTATTATTTGTATTTAAACCTAAGTCGAAAAACTTTAAGAAAACACAAAAGAACAGTCGGTCATGTTAGGCGAACAAAACAAACATAAAAACTACATAACAAGAAAGGTTATGCGCGAGGCTTGTTAGGCGAGCATTATTTTCTGATCTATTCACAGATGCGGCAGCCTCTTTGGAAGCGCTTTCATCGGATGCGGCAACAAACTTTACGTGAGTCAAACTTTTATTTAATTTTAACATCTAAACACGAACGGCGAAGCTCGCTGGTGGTCGCGCATGCGCGCCTGTTATCACATCCCGACCGTTGCCGAGGGATTTTTATGTTTGTAGGTTTTTCGTTCAAGCAGATCCACAAATGCTTTTGTTGTTTTGATTAAATTTGCTTTTATATAATATGCGTTTAGTTTCTTTTGGCAGCGCTGACTGCAGTCGCTGCGCGACAAATTTTAGAGTTTACGATTTGCCAATGCAATCCAGGGCTCAATTAGAGTTTTAAGACATTGTTCAATTAAATGTTTTTTTGTATTTTTTATTTATTTAACGTCCTGTTTATGTTCTAAAATTTATTTATTCATGTCTTTTAATATTTCTATGTTTAATGTTTTGTTTTAGTATTAGGCAATAAATTATAATGATTTGCTAAAAGATTTTGTAGTTGAACTCAGGCTGGGGCAGCACCGGTAGAAATGTGGAAAGGGGCCGTGGGGAGAGGTCTTCCCCAGGATGTGACGGCCACAGGTAGGGTGGGCAATTGACCACAACAACATCAGTGGTCATATCTAAATGTGTGTGTGTAAAGTTGAGGTGTCATTTCGTAGTTTTGTTATCTCCGGTTGTAGTTGTGTCTTACAGTGCATGTCTATGTGTATCTGTGAGTCAAATTTTGTCGCAGCACTCTATTTTTTAAGATAGGTTAACAACATCAAGGCATTTTCGGTGCAACACCCCTATACCATCCCCTCAAGCCGACGAGCACAGCAAAAATCAAAAGCGAGCGTTGCCTCGCAAGTTTTTTTTTTTCAGCTGCCACTTTGAACGTTACAGATGTATAGTTGTTAGCTTATTTTTGGCGCCCAACGTTAAGGCCATATTTATTAATTAACTTAATAGACGAGACTCACTAACAAAATTACGAACTGTTCTATCTTCAACCATTTTTTTCAAGAGTGACTAAAGACTTATTGGCATTCAGTATATGAAATTCACGAATTTTGTACTTGTCCTAGAGTACAATGTTCCAGAACTGGGATTAACCACTAAAATCGGGTAGAGTGCAATGTTTGATGGAAACGTATCTGTGATAGAAGACTGGCCTCAAGCACACAGCTTTATTTGACTACATTTTCTTCTCGTAATTTTTACATACACATTTAAGACACACATTTTCCGGTAGCTAGGCTATGCTACGAGTTCAACTTTATGTTTTGATTTTCGATTTTAAAGTTTTTGTGAGATTTTTATATTTTATGTTTATTTATCAAATTTAAATCTATTTACCCATTAATTACTGTATTACTTTGCACAATTTACACTTTTTATATTATTTTTTTTTAAAACCCATATATATTTAGAAATTGTCTTCATTATTTTTTTAAACTCATATATATCCATCATACCATAATTATTTAATATTGTTATATTCAAAATGGGATTAGAACGGGATGATAACCCACCTCCAGGGCCAGGAAAAGCCAACTGCCCTTTGTGTAATAGTCCAATTAAATCAGAAGAGGAATCCTATAAAACCCCTTACAAACACACTTTTCACAAAAATTGCATTAGAACCCATCACCAAAGTTCTTCCAAAGACTCCAGGTCAGATGGGCGAAAACGTTTTGTCGACAGCATATAGGGAAACTCCAGGATGCTCAAACGCCTCCCAAGCCAGTGCAAACAAGGCCACAATTCAAGGTCAGCAGCAAGTTATGCAGAATAACATTCTCTCAGCACTGGCTGAAAAACTAAATCACTTAATTGAGACTAATGTAGAAAATTGCTTGCGACGCTTTAACTCGGCACCCGCCAGCCACAATTCCAATCCCGACAATAGAATGAGACAACCCGATGCTGAGACATGGCAGGGAAATCACTCCAATAATTCTTCCTTTGAGAGAAATTCAGGAAGTCTTTCTTCGGAACTCTCAAGGCGGCCTGATAGGGTTGGTCCGATTATGAACGGTTGGAAATTAAAATTTTCGGGTACGGGTTTATCAGTAGATAATTTTATTTATCAGGTACATAGAAGCCATGACAAATGAAACCCTAGACGGAAACATTGACCTAATGTGCAAGAATGTCTCTTCGCTTTTTGAAGGGAAGGCAAAGGATTTCTTTTGGAGACACCACAAAATAGTTAGGCAAATCATTTGGGAATCTTTGTGTTCAGCTTTGCGTAAGCAGTATAAGGAAGACAGGTATGACGGAGGCATTGAAGAGTTAATAAGGCAAAGGAAGCAGGAAAACAATGAATCTTTTGATAGTTTCTTCAATGCCATCAATGTCTTTCTCGATGAATTGGAAAGGCCCTTGTCAAATAGCAGGTTGGTGAGGATTTTAAGAAATAATTCGAGGCCAGAAATTCGCCACGAAATCTTGAATGTCGACATATTCTGTGTATCACACCTGCGTGAAGTATGTCGCAAAAGGGAAACATTTTTAGAAGATGCTAAGCGATCTCATCTCGAAAAATAGAGGCGCTGAACGTGATTTGCTGGAATTCCTTAGTCGAAAAACAACTTCCGTTTTGCTTTGGATGCGGTTTGCCGAACACTCTTAGGCCTACATGTGCAAGGTGCTTGTCAAAAAACCGCTCAGGGAGCACGCAGATGCCGCCACACAAACAGAAGCCTTTGCGTGCTCAGCAGCAGCCACCATCCCCAAACCGTCCCCAACCTCCAGCTTAGATTCCGCCGAAAACGAAAACGTTCGGAGTCCTGCAAATGAGCAATACGATTCTAGACCAGGACAATCAGATGAGGAACTTGACTCATCTCAGTCCGAAGGCGATGAATTGGAAGAAGATGAATTTGAAAATAATGATGTGGATATCTACGAGGCTACAAAAACAAAGTCCCATAGCGCTCAACGGATGCAAGGCTTTTGGATTGAGATGAGGCAATTAAAAGGGCATATTCGGGAAATTAACTCTATACAAGATTGTTCCCAGGATCCGCGTCCATTTGTGGCAGTGCTGGTACTTCAGCGTCTCGTGAAAGGGCTTTTGGATCCGGGAGCGGCTGTTAGCTGCTTAAGAGGCAGCTTAGCTCAGCAGTTTTTAGAAGATTGCACACCATTCAAGAAAATATATTCCAAAGTGAGCACCGCTGACGGCAATAGGGAAGAAATTGTGGGAAAAGTTTGTCTTCCAGTGGTCTACGACTGAAGGACTGAAGATATAGATATATATTTAGGGATCGGTTTTTGACTTGCTGCTGAATTTACCAAATGTGTCCGAGTTAGATGTGAAAGCTATAGAGCATGACTTATCGGAGGTAAAGAAAAAGCAGCTATCAAACGTGGTAAATTTAATTTCCCATTCAATAGATGTAGGTCCGGCTAAACATGTAAAACAGAGCCACTATCCTGTGTCTCCCGCGATTGAGTTGGGAGTGATAGAAGAATCGGATAGTTCGTGGTCTTCACCCTTAGTCATAGTGCAGAAGCGAGGAAAATTTCGACTCTGCACACTGGATCAGAAAGTTCATTTTTTGGCCAAAAATCTGTTATTTCTTTCCTGGGCTAGTTAGAAGGATGCAATTTTTTGCGTTTTTCTCTTAAAAGATTAAACTTTTCAACGTACTAAAAGTAAAGTTTATTGGAATTTTATATGGTATAGATAGTCCAAGCCAAAATCGGAAAATTTTACATACTATCGGTTTCTTATATAAAAAAAAAATTTCTGGAAGACACTCAATCCATTTTTATACACAATTAAGTATGAGAGAAAACAAATTAAAAAAATGTAACACCACCATAAAAAATTATGTCCTTAAAGATTTATGAACCGTTAAAAATTGCTGGGAGGCTCCCATTTCAAAGTTTATTTAATAATCGACCTAACAACATTTTCTATTTTTTTCTTCTTGTTACCTCTTTAGATTTTTATAATCAAGTTATTAGAAAAAAATTGTTTGTTAAATATTTTTTTAAAATTTGTTTTATGTTAATTTGACATATTCTGAAGTTTCAAAAAGTATGCTTTATTTATTTATTTAAGATCATAGTAAAGTTTACAAAACTAATCCTAACATAGGGGGTGTAGTGCTAGCTGCGAGGCCTTCGACTACGTATTTATTTATGCTACATTTATATTTGTATAATATAGTTTAGTTCTCATCCGAAGGAAGTGCAAGAAATGCAGCATACCTTTAGGCATACTTATGTCCTCCCTTATGAACAACAGAAATTGTGAACATTTTTTAGAGAAGAGCCAATAATGTTGCTATTTCTCTTTTCGATAAATAAATAAATAAATATGATGGACGTTGATGCACTACGAGCAGTACAAACAAGTGGCCCAACGACACCAAGCACGTGCTTGTTACGCGCGGGGCCCTTTTATCAATTTGGGCAAAAAATACGAGTTCGCGAGGAAGATACAAAAAACAAATAGAGACGGGACACAAATGAAAATTAAAGAAGCATCTAAGAATGAAGCAAATGAGTTAAAATATTAGTTTTTAATACCGGGATAGAAGTTGAAGTGCAAATTAAATGATAAAGGTTGTTATAATTATTACATAGAACGCGAAAGGGCTCGTGCAGACAAAAATTAGATGTACATCGTGGCAAATTTAGGGGATAATAATTTCGTGTTAGTCTAACAGGAACATTGAAAGTTAGGCGGTTTACAAGTTCTACAGAATCAATATCACCTCTTATAAGATTTTGCATAAAAATAGTACCAAGCATTGTTCTACGATTTGCAAGGGTAGGTTAATTAAGCAATAGTAATCTATTCTGATAGGAAGGTAGCCTTATGTTTTGATCCCAGTTCAAACTACGAAGGGCAAAAAGAAGAAATTTTTTTTGTACCGACTCAATACGGTCAATATGCACTTGATATTGTGGACTCCAAACCGAAGAACAATATTCCAAAATAATACGGACAAGGGAGGTAAATAATAATTTGGTTGTATAAGGGTCATCAAATTCTTTTGACCAACGCTTTATAAACCCAAGAACACTCATGGCCTTGCTGACAGTGGACATTATGTGGCAGTCAAATTTAAGTTTTGGGTCCAGAAGAACGCCTAAGTCATTAACTGAATATATACGATCGAGTGGCGTATTTTGAAGACTAACTAACAAAAGTAGGAGTACCCCTATGAAAAGTCATAACGTTGCATTTAAGGCAGTTCAAATTTAAAAGGTTATACTCACACCATCCCTGAAAACAATCAATATCTGACTGTAAGTTGAAACCCGACGCTATATCATTATGTGATAAACAAAGCTTAACATCATCAGCATACATTAGTACACGAGAGTGTGTTATGATAGAGGGAAGATCGTTAATAAACAAAGTAAACAGCAAAGGGCCCAAATGACTACCCTGAGGCACTCCAGATGTCACATAGATCAGTTTTGAGGCAGCGTTCTTGAATATAACCCTCTGAGTCCTACCATTCAAATAACTTGAAATCCAAGTTAATAGATTACATGGAAACCCAAGCTGATTTAATTTGAATAAGAGAAGAGAGTGGTTGACAGAGTCAAAGGCCTTACTAAAATCTGTGTATATAACGTCAGTCTGCATTTTATTCTTAAATCCATTTATTACAATAGATGACAATTCCAGAAGGTTGGTGGTGGTCGATCTTCGCTTAACAAAACCATGCTGACACGGTGATATTAGCGAGGAACATAAATGTTGCAAATGAGAAGTAATAATACGTTCAAATGCTTTAGGAATTGCCGACAATTTAGAAATACCTCTGTAATTCTGGGCATCCGCCTTCGCACCCTTTTTGTGAAGTGGAATGATAAAAGAGTCCTTCCAGATAGTAGGAAAAACTGACGATGAAATAGACAAATTAAAAAGTTTAAGAATCGGTTTACATATGGTTGACGCACAAAACTTAAGCACACACCCGGGGAGTCCATCAGGACCGGGAGAATAAGTTGGCGTTGTTTTTTCTAAGTCTCTTACGAGAGAAATTTCCGTAATTTCAGGGGTAAAGATACAACTTGCCTTATTTAAGGGATTAGGGTAGTTAGAATTTGACCAAGCAGCCGAACTATAAGTAGTTTGGAAAAACTCGGCAAATAAATCAGCAATTTCAGAATCCGTCGATGCCTCCATTGAGTTAAAACGTACCGATGAAGGCAATGCTGACGATATTTCATTCGATTGTTTGGTTTCAGAAATAAAAAAGCGGGAATAAATGAGAAAATAATATTTTAGATGTAAGGCAAACTAAAATCAAATATTGGCGCGGAAAACGTACATTAAAACATGAAGAAAAAAATATGGCATACTTTTGGGCATTCCTAGTAAAGCTCATCAAAATGGTTCGACTTCAAATTAAGCCATCAATTAAAACTAAAATAACTGAAAACTAAGGCATCGAGTCGGCGATGAGCAATCTTAGTAAATTAATCAAAGAATTTATTTTTGATGTAATGACTCCATTTGGGGTGGCACACAAAAGCACTCGAAAAGCAAAGTACTCATTTGCTAAAAAAAGCAGTAAAAATCTACGAAAAAGTTTTTTTTAGGAAACAAGTAAGACATACGAGCTATTTAATATTTTTTACTTGTTGAAAGTAATGACTTCTAAAAGTTTTGTGAAGAAGTCGAACAACTACATCAGCATCTTCGACTTCTAGATTTTTTTCATTTCCATCCATTTTTTACTTTAAAATAGGGTAAAAGAAAACTACTTGGCCGAATTCTTTGAAACTTTGGCATAAATTAGTTTAATGTATTATAAAAAGGACTCCATATTTGGTAATTTTCTTTAAAAAAATCGGGTTGGCTGGCCCAGTGTGCTCTGTCTGGGATAGCAGAAAGGTAAATGCACTTACTGAAAAGGATGCCTATCCACTTCCACAAGTTAGCGGGATACACAGTCGATTGTCGAAGGCCGAATTTATAACCATCCTCGATTAGAAAGACGCTTTTTGGTAGGTTCACTTGGAGGTAGATTCGAGGGACAAGACAGCTTTATCATTTTAAAGTCATGCCATTTGGGCTTCTGAGGTAGCGTTTTACCTAAAGTGAGCTGTACTTACGATTAACATCGGAAAAAGCAAGTTTGGTTCCAAAAGGGTGAAATACCTGGGGCATATAGTAGTAGTTACTGAGTTACAGCTTACTCCAAAGCGAAAATTTGCATTTACGGAACAAGCATTAAAAGCGTTTGAGGACTTGAAGACAAGGTTAACCGAAGCCCCTATTCTCAAAAGTGCTGGTTTTTATACCCGTTACTCGTAGAGTAAAAGGGTATACTAGATTCGTCGGAAAGTGTGTAACAGGCAGAAGGAAGCGTTTCCGACCCCATAAAGTATATATATTATTGATCAAGATCACTAGCCGAGTCGATCTAGCTATGTCCGTCTGTCCGTATGAACGCTGAGATCTCGGAAACTATGAGAGTTACAATACTGGGATTAGGCACGCAGATTCCTGAGATTCCTGCGCATCGCAAGTTTGTTTCAGTAGAGTGCCACGCCCACTCTAACGCCCACAAACCGCCCAAAACCATTTGGGGCCTATGTCGAAGGACACGATTTTACCATAACTACGGACCACGCTTCGTTGATCTAAGCTCGAGGTTGGCAAGATGGACGATAAAGTTGCAGAGCTACTCTTTCAAGATTGAACACAGGCGTGGAAAGTTGAATGTAGTCCTGTATGTTCTTTCTAGGGTACATGAAGAAGACGTAGACGAGCTGAGCTGCTTGGACGAAGGGCTAGTTGATGTGGAGTCAGGGCATTTTAACTCTCCCGAATACTTGGACTTGATAGCACGAGTTGAAGACTGCAAGGATCGGCTTTCGGATGTAAAAGTCCAGGATGGTTGGGCGAACCGGTCCACGATAAGTACAATTGGAAGCTGTAGGTTCCAAAAGAGTTAGTGGCTGAGATCCTTTGAAAAGAGCATGATGACCCTTTAGCAGCTCATGGGGGAATTCACAAAACGATTGAGCCAGGTCTAGTTCCGGACGTTAAGAAATATGTGAACTCGTGTGAGACATGCAAGGCTTCTGTAGCACCCAATGATCCGCTACGAGCCCCACTAGCCAAACCCTCAGAATCATAACGATTTTTCCAGAAGCTCTATATAGATTTTGTTGGAATATGACATTACTTCATATCGATAAGAATATCGTATAAGCAAAAGTATTCTGCTCACTACTGGAAACACTAATATCGTTTTGGTTCCGATGAGCTGGTTCAGCTCTCACTTATTCCGCATAATTTTGAAGTGACAAGACGTGATCCAAGGAACTTAAAATATATATCTAAAACTATACATAAAGTGTATTTAACTTGGTTTGTGAGTTGGTGGGAAGTGTAGTATTGCGCCGAGCACATTATACATGCTGTGGGAGGACCACAGGACGAATACAAGAGACAACACGTGAAATCTGGATTCTGACGAAATAGTGTGACGCTTCCAGGAAATCACACACACACATAAATAAATTGTGTGTATTCTTATAGGTTATGGGCCCAGACCACGCCATAACTGCAGCTAAGTAAAAGTATCATTTTATTATATATATTAAACAAAAAAATGGAGAAAACCAATAAACGAAATATAGGGCCATTTGATGGAGAAAAATATTCCATCTGGAAATTTCGTATAAGGGCATTGTTAAACGAAATAGATGTGTTGAAGGTTATAGACCAAGAAGAAGAAGAAGAAGAAGATTTGGTTGAATGGCAGAAAAAGGAGAAATGCGCAAAAAGCGTGATCATTGAGTACTTAAGTGACTCGTTTTTAGGTTTTGCTAAAAGTGAAGATACTGCAAAGCAGGTTTTCCAAAATTTAGATTCAATCTATGAGAGGAAGAGTTTGGCCTCACAGTTGTCTACACGCAAGCAACTGCTATCTTTAAAACTTAAGAGCGATTCTCAGTTATTAAGCCATTTCAATTTGTTTGACGAACTCATTGCCGAATTGCTAGCATCAGGTGCTAAAGTTGAAGAAACGGACAAGGTTTCTTATTTACTACTAACACTGCCATCTTCGTATGACGGCGTTATAACTGCAATAGAAACTTTAGCAGAAAACAATTTAACCTTGGCCTTTGTAAAAAATCGTCTGTTGGATCACGAGATCAAGCTAAAAAATATTAGCAAAGATACCAGTCTAAAGGTTATGCAGGCTGTAAAAAAGGACAGTAAGCCTCAATTTTCTTATAAGAAAAGTAGCAAATTTGCAACAAATAGAGTTTCAAAGTTCCAGAAAAAATGTTTTCATTGCGGCAAGAGTGGTCACATTAAAAAAGATTGCTTTGCTCTAAAAAGGGAAAAGGAGAAACATGGAAATGGCAAACAGGCGCAGATGACATCCACACAAAGCCAAGGAAATCATAATGGGATCGCAATTATAATGAGACGCGCAAATAGCCAACCAAACATTGGGTTCTTATTGGATTCTGGCGCATCAGACCATTTGGCCAACAATGAGAGTTTGTTTACAACTATCACTGAACTAGATGAACCTATTAAAATTTCTGTTGCCAAGAACGATGTATTCATTTATGCAGTTAAGAAAGGAACAGTGAAGCTGTACACAGATTCAAATGAGAAAATTGAGCTTAAAGATGTCTTATACTGTCCTGATATCCCTGAAAACTTGATCTCAGTTAAAAAAATGCAGGAGGCAGGCCTTACCATTGTATTTCACCCAGGAGGTGTAACTGTTAGAAAAGGTAAAATAATTGTAATGAATGGAAGTATATTTGGAAATGTTCCATTGGTTAATTTCTTTTCTAATAAACTAGCGTGTATTGCAAATGCAGCTAAAAATAATAATTATAGTTTGTGGCATGAGAGGCTAGGTCATTTGAGTAAGGGAAAGTTTTTAGAAATTAAAACCAAAAATATGTTTGACGAAACAGATTTGCTGAATAACATAAAACCAGAAAATGAATTATGTGAAGCTTGTGTCAAGGAAGAGCAGGCGAGATTAAGTTTTAATAAATTTAAAAATAAGGACCACATAAATCGACCATTATTTGTGGTACATTCTGATGTGTGTGGTCCAATAACCCCATCTACTGTTGATCATAAGAATTATTATGTAGTTTTTATTGATGAGTATACGCATTATTGTGTAACTTACCTGTTGAGTTATAAGTCAGAAGTTTTTAGTGTATTTCAAGACTATGTAGCTAAAACGCATGCTTTGTTTAATTTAAATATAGTTAACCTTTATATTGATAATGGTAGGGAGTATTTATCGAATGAAATGAAAGAGTTCTGTGTTCAAAAAGGCATTAGTTCCACATACTCCACAACAAAATGGTGTATCCGATAGGATGATTAGATCTATAACGGAAAAAGCTCGAGCTTTAGTTATAGGGGGCAAGATTCAGAAAACTTTCTGGGGTGAAGCAGTGCTAACAGCCACCTACCTTATTAATAGAAGCCCAACTAGTGCATTACATGAATGCAGAAAGACACCTTTTGAAACGTGGCACAGCAAAAACCCGTGCCTGAAGTACTTAAGAGTTTTTGGTTCGACAGTATACGTTCTCAATAAAACGAGAAAAAGAAAATTTGATGACAAATCATGGAAAGGTATACTTGTCGGGTATGAACCAAATGGATATAAAGTATGGGATGTGGAGAATAACAAATTTGTTATTGCAAGAGATGTAGTGTTTGATGAATCAAGCAGGATAATGTCTAGAGCTGTGGATGTTGATACCAACATGGATTTTCCCATTCTTGAAGAAAATATTGAACCTGCTTTTCAACACTCTGGTCTTATTGAGAGTGAAACGGTTCAGAAAAACACTGATATGGTAGTATCAGATGTGCAGCCTAGTGAAATTGAAAATGAAGTGGAGAATGAAGTGTAAAATGCCGATCCAGAGATATCTGGTGTTTTATCTGAAGGTGACTAAAAGAAAAGCCCAAATTGTCATATAGAGATATGATTAAAATTTGTGTTATGAATGCGCAAACTTTAACAGGTAGTGCTCCAATATCTTTTGATGAAATTAATAATAGGAGTGATAAAGAACAGTGGAGAGCAGCTATTGAAGATGAGCTTAATTCTCGTTAAATAAACAAAACATGGTCACTGGTAGAAAGACCTGAAAACAAAAACATAGTCGATTGTAAATGGATATTTACAATAAAACAGAACGAGTTTGGTAGACCAGTAAAATATAAAGACAGACTTGTAGCACGAGGATTTACACAGGAATATTTAATCGATTACGACGAAACATTGCCCCTGTGGCTAGAATTGCAAGTTTCAGACTTATAATGTCTTTTTCAAACCAGTATAGCCTTAAAGTACATCATATGGATGTAAAAACTGCTTTTTTAAATGGAGATTTAAAAGAGGAAATATACATGAGAGTTCCTCAAGGACTGTCTTGTAATAGCAGTCATGTTTGTAAATTGAATAAAGCAATTTATGGTCTTAAGCCGGCGGCTAGATGTTGGTTTAAAGTGTTTGAAAAGGCTTTAAAAGATATTGGTTTTAAAAATTCACCTGTAGATAGATGTATATATATTTTGGATAAAGGGACTATTTTAAAAAATATATATGTTTTGTTATAAGTAGATGACTTGGTTATTTGTACAGAAAACATTTTAACAATGAATAAATTTAAGTCATATATAATGAGCAAGTTTCAAATGACAGATTTAATGGAAATTAAGTATTTTATTGGTATTAAAATAGACACAAAAGAAAGTAAAGTGGAATTAAGCCAATCAGCTTGTATTAAAAATATTTTATTAAAATTTAAAATGGAGCAATGTAATTCTGTAAATTCACCACTTCCAAGTAAACTGAACTTTGATTTATTAGACTCTGATGAAAGAGACGATTCTCCTTGTCAAAGTTTTATTGGATGCCTTATGTATGTAATGCTATGTACAAGGCCAGATCTCAGTATATCTGTAAATCTTTTGAGTCGGTATAGTCAGAAAAATAATAAAGAGCTTTGGCTATGCTTAAAAAGGGTATTAAGATATCTGAAAGGTACTATTGATTTTGAGCTAACATTCACTAAAACTGAGAAGAATGACGACTTCTTTGTTGGATATGTAGATTCAGATTGGGGTGGAAGTCAATTGGATAGGAGAAGTACAACAGGATATCTTTTCAAGATGTTTAAAACAAACCTGATTTGTTGGAGTACTAGAAAACAGAATTCAGTGGCAGCATCATCAACCGAAGCCGAATATATGGCATTGTTTGAGGCTGTAAGGGAAGCCCTATGGTTAAAATCTTTACTAGAAAGTTTGAACATAAATCTAAAGCAACCTATTACAATTTTTGAAGATAATCAGGGCTGTATTAGTATCGCCAACAACCCCTCTTGCCACAAACGTTCAAAACATATAGACATCAAATATCATTTTTCACGTGAACAAGTTGAAAATAAACTAATAAAACTTGAGTATATTTCTACAGATCATCAACTGGCGGATATATTATCAAAACCACTCCCACCTCCACGCTTCGCACAACTAAGACAGCGTCTTGGCTTAACCGATTGATGGATGCAGACGACATTTTTTTTTATATACTTACATAAAAGTTGAAGACATAATTTAATTTATTATTTAAAAGAATAATTTTTTGAAACTATGTTATTGAATTTAAAATCTGTTATATTTTCTAGTTATTAAGTTTGGAAACAGAAGATATTCCTAATTACTTTATAATTTTCAAATTTATAAGATTACTTCCTGAAATTGCCTTTAATTGCTTTGTATGTTAATTTTGCATCACATCATTTTGTCATTTTGAATATTCATTTTTCTTTGTATTAATTTTAAGATTGACCTAATTGGGTTTTACTGGGTTTCCCCAATTCAAGCAACAAATGTTGGGTCAATGTGCACTCCCAGAAATATCTTGTCTTGCCAATTCAAATTTCAAATTTTTTATTAAACTTTAAATTTATAAATCATGATCATCAGACTTTTGAGGAGGTGTGTTGGAATATGACATTACTTCATATCGATAAGAATATCGTATAAGCAAAGGTATTCTGCTCACTACTGGTAACACTAATATCGTATTCGTTCCGATGAGCTGGTTCAGCTCTCACTTATTCCGCATAATTTTGAAGTGACAAGACGTGATCCAAGGAACTTAAAATATATATCTAAAACTATAGATAAAGTGTTTTTAACTTGGTTTGTGAGTTGGTGGGAAGTGTAGTATTGCGCCGAGCACATTTTACATGCTGTGGGAGGACCACAGGACGAATACAAGAGACAACACGTGAAACCTGGATTCTGACGAAATAGTGTGACGCTTCCAGGAAATCACACACACACATAAATAAATTGTGTGTATTCTTATAGATTTCCTGGGACCTTACCCTAGATCTCGAAATGGAATCATTGGCATATTCATAGTCCTTGATCATCTATCCAAATTTGTGTTTAGCAACCTGTGAAGAAGATTACTGCGGACGAGGTTGTAAAATATATGGAGACAGAGTTGTTCCACGTATCTGGCGTTCTGGATGCAGAACGAGTAAATCGTTCGGTGGTTTCGGCTATCCGCTCGTATGTTTAGGGAGACCAAAAGGATTGGAACAAGTATTTGTCACATACATACATATATGCTGCGCTTTGAGATCAGCAGTACATTCCAGTGTAGGGACCAGTCCGTACTATATGGCTTTTGGACAGCAAATGATTTACACGCTTCTACGGAAGTTGGGTTCATTAGAAGATCGTTCTTTGAACCTAATTCAAAAGGACTTTCTTGAAATAGTTCGCAGTCGAGCCGGGGAAATTATGCAACAACAGTACGAGAATAATGAGCGGCAATATAATCTAAGGGCTGTAGTAGTGAACTTTGTCGAAGATCAAGAAGTTTTCCGGAGGAATTTTAAGCAAAGTAATTTTGCCGATGACTACAATGCCAACCATGGCCCAAGATTTCTGAAAGCAAAGCGTCTTTTGGATCGGCCACAGCGGCAGCGGCAAGGCCATATCGAGGTTTTACCTCCAACATCGCAAAACTTTTGATCTCTGAAATCCACCAATCAATATTCCCTACCACATAAAGAATGTCAACATAGTTAGTTAAGTTAACTTCCTTAATATTGTTATTTGTATTTAAACCTAAGTCAAACAACGTTAAGAAAAAACAAAAGAACATTCGGTCATGTAAGGCGAACAAAACAAAAATAAAAATTAGGTAACAAGAAAGGTTTTGCGCGAGGCTTGTTAGGCGGGCGGTATTTTCTGATCTATTCACAGATGCGGCAGCCTCTTTGGAAGCGCTTTCATCGGAGGATGCGGCAACAAACTTTACGTGAGTCAAACTTTTATTTAATTTAAACATCTAAACACGAACGGTGAAATATTCGCAAAACGACGCCCCCTACCACAGGTGGGCAATTGACCACAACAACATCAGTAATCATGTCTAAATGTGAATAGACTACCATGGTACACACAATGACTAAAAAAAAAAAATCCTAGAAATAAATTCTATAAGCGCTACATAGAAAGCGATGATGCTGCTGATTTTGATCAGCTTTTAGCAAGTAGGTCCAGTGTTTGAAAGTCGAGGATTGTGTTTAGTGCTTCAGTGGCGGTGGTGCGGAGCGTTCCACTGATGCAAAGCTCTGCGCTTCTTTGGATCTTGTGAAGTATCCTGAGGTTACAATTCTTTTCTAGAGAAGGCCACCACACGATGTTTCCGTAGAGAAGAATGGGCCTGACTATTGCAGTGTATAGCCAGTGAACTATTACGGGGAAACCCCCCACTTCCTCCCTATAGTTTTTTACAAGCGAAGAGTGCTATGGCCGTTTTACGTTTGCGGTCTAAGATGTTGTCTGTCCAGTGGAGCTCTTTGTCAAGGATAACACCTAAGTAATTTGCTTGGTTGCTAAGGGTTAGGCGCTTTTGGTGTAGTTTTGGGAGAGTTTGACTTGGTATCTTATACTTGCTTGTAAATAGAACTAGTTCGGTCTTTTCTGGGTTAACTCCCAGTCCATAATCCGCTGTCCACCTTGAGAGGGTGGATAGGGCTGTCTCCATCAGATTGCAAAGAGTTTGCGAAATTTTACCCTGCAGTAGGATAACCACGTAATCCGCGTAGGCGCCTTCTATGTCTAGAAACGCTGCCAGAGAGTATTCCTTGTTGCGGAACTCTCTCTATACCAGATACTAGAGACTGGAGGGCGGTATCTGTTGATCTGCCTTTACGGTACGGATGTTGTGCGTCGGAGAGTAGGCTTGGGTTGATAGTTAGCCTTATATGGATGTCAATTAGCCTTTCCAGGGGCTTCAACAAGAAAGAAGAGAGACTTATCGGGCGGAAGTCCTTTGGGTTGGTGTGGGAGGGTTTGCCGGCTTTCGGTATAAAAATTACTTTAACGTCCAGCCACCTTGTTGGAATGTGGTTTAGAACAAGGCAGCCGTGGAAGATGGCTGTCAGCCAGGGTAGGGATATATCTAGTGTACATTGTAGTTGGGCCGGGAAAAACCCGTCCAGGCCGGGGAATTTGAAGGGCTTGTCGTCAAGGCTCTCCTCTATGTAGAGGTCCTCCACTGCTTGGGTGTTTTTAGGGTCTCTAACAAGAGTTCAAGGGTTTCCTGACTGTTTTCCGTCCAGCTGTCAGCATTGGTTTTTAAGTAGCCAATGGTTGCTGGAGATTTTGCTTAAATTCTTCCGAGTCTGGATGCCTCCGCAGTAGATTCTATGCTACTACAGAAATTAGCCCATGCCCTTCGTTTTGATATTCTTATTTCCTTTTTGTATAGGCTTAGCTTTGTATGGTATAAGTTCCACGAAGATTCTCTGTTGTTGTATTTAGCTCTATTGAAGTAAGTTCTGCACTCTCTTTTAGGATTCGCCAGAGTTGTGTTCCACCATGGAGGTTTGTGCTTTGCCTTGACTATTCTGCTTGGGCAAGCCCGTTTTATGGCCTCACCGCAGATGTCGGTGAAAGTATTAACTAGGTTTTCTAATTCTTGAGTACGTGCGTCGGTGGAGCATATAAGTTTCTATTGAGGAGATTTAAGTAGTATCCCCAGTTGGTTAATCTTAGATTAGTAATGTTCTCGGCGGGAGGACAGTCTAGAATTATTGTAAGTTCTATGTATCGGTGTTCTGAGAATGAGTGTTTTACCCCCACCTTTCACGCTTCGAGCTGGTTAAGTAGGGTATCAGATATAAGTGTAATGTCTAGGACTTCCCACCTATTTCTAGTTATGATAGTTGGGTCATTACCTTTGTTTCAGATGAATAGATTTGATTGAATGAGATAGTCGTAGAGTAACTCACCCCTTTCGTTTGTGTTTGTACTTTCCCATTGAGTGTGGTGTAAGTTAGCGTCCTAGGATGAGTTCTCCCAGTCGTAAATGACAGCATTCCAGCATGCGTTCTTTCATTATGAAATGGCATCAAAACGGTGTTCCGGAAGTGATGAGTCTGTCCATTCTTTTTACACGGGTGCGGGACAAAAAAGAATGCACCCGTTGCACGCTTCTGGAAGCATATATCTGGAATGCACCTGGAAGTAACAAACTAAACACATTCTGGGTGTACTCTTTTTGAATGCACCTGGAGGCAACATACTAAACACCTTCTGGGTGTATTCTTTTTTAATGCACCTGGAAGCAACATACTAAACACATTCTGGGTGTATTCTTTTTTAATGCACCTGTAACATGTACCCAGGAATGCACCTAGAAGCATTCAAAAACCAAATATCTGGAAGTTTTCCCCAGGAATACATACAACTGGATTTCAATTTCATTTTAATTTTTTTTTCAATATTCAAGAACGCAACTAATTTTTGATCGGAGTAACTCCCCTTCTGTACGGTGCTTTGGTGCTTCCTTCTTGTTTATGTACTTTTGTCATTTACGCAGTTCAGTCCTTGGTGTGCCCATTCATTTTTTGCGATTCTGAAAAATATAAAGCAAATTGAATATTATATATTTTGAAATATGTGTATATACATTACAAATATACATTATTTTTATTTTGTATGTACAATTTACATATAAATAGTTATTATTTTATTTGTTTAATATGTTTTTAGCTTGAATGTTCAGTTTACATGTACTGTGTTATTTTATTGTGTTCATCTACACTTTACTTATCTGTGAAAATATTGATGTAAAATTGGTGGCAGAAAGCAACAACGTTTTTCAAAACTCGTGGCACGAACTTCACTTTTCAGAACTAAAAATGCAACTGACGAGAAATGCAAGAGACAAGAAAAACCGCTCGCTTCCTTGCATGTTCCCTTTTGTCTTTATTATTTGTTTGTCAAGAGAACAGTTCCGAAAAAAAACGATTGTAAAAAAATGGGCATCGGCAACCTTCGCGTTTGAGTTTGGTTTTTTTTACATTCCCACTAAAATACACCTGGATGCACTATATTGAAATACACCCAGATGGCACCCAAAAGACTGCCCCCAGCACGCACATTTTGCTGGGTAAATTTGTTTTGCGTAAAAAAGATACGACCCAGAACTATTTTTTTCGGAATACGTTCCCGAATACCCGTTTGGGCATGCTTCTGGATGCATAGTTCTGAAACACATCTAGAAGGCACCGCCATAGAATGCACCCAGCACGCACATTTTCCTTGGTAAATTAGCATGCGTGCTGTTTTGCGTAAAAAAGATACGACCCAGAACTATGTTTTTTTAAAACACGTTCCCCAACTTACATCTAAAGCTTTAGATGAGTGTGCATGTATAAGTTGTTGTGTTGTGGTGTTTGGTAATGGCTCGTCATAGTGGTGAGCCAGATTGAATGATGCTATGGTGTTATGAGTGTGTTCGTTTAGCTCCAGTCTGGTCGTGGTGAGGTCGCCTTCGCTAAACTGTGGAATAAGACAAGCGTTAATGTGTGTCTTTGAATTTAGGAATCTGGTTTTCCCCTTACCCTTGGTGTAAAATAGCTTGTATAGGGGGCTGTTAAGCCACAGATGTTGTTACCAACAGTCCATGGCTCTTGAATGAGGACTACGTCTATTTTGCCTGTTGCCAGGCGAATGGGGAGGGCATTGGATGGTGCCTTGCTGTGGTGCAGATTAAACTGTAGGAGCTGCACCATCTTTAGGACCGTGATTGGGCTGGGTACCCTCCGCTTCCTCCGCTATGTCTTGGAGAACAGTGCGTCCTGGTCGGGTCGTGTCCTCAGTGCACAGCTGCTTCAGGCTTTCGGTGAGCTCTGAGTCAGTTGACACGTACCCTGTATGGGTGGCTTGCTCGAGTTCCATTTCGTCGTCACTCGGGGTTCATACGATGCGCAGTCAGCTAGGTTGCCTTCCGCTAGCTTGTCCGTGTCGCAGATGCGAAGCTGCACCTTGGCGAACCCATAATTCAACGGGTTTTGTTACGCTGCGAGGGGATCCAAGCAGGCCTGGCTCAGGAGAATTACCACGTTCATGATGACGCGCACGGTTTTCTCCACCTTAACTTCTTCTAACCATCTGTCGGAAGCTTCGGGTTGAACCTAGTCAGCAGGCTGAGGATAGCCCCTGGCTCCGACGGTTCAGAAGGCAGCCACACTTTCGCTGTCGGTCGAGAAGGGATGTCTGCAGCTTCGCGAACGGCCAGCTTGGCCCCGGGGTAGACCTCGCCGACCTTGTTGATGGCAGCCTTGTAAAGCACTGCCGATCTTTCGTCCTCACAGGCGATCAACTTTGCATTGCCCTGGTACCACCCCGCACCTGTGCAATCAGGTGGCGGACCTGGGTTTTCGTCGAGCACTTTCGAGGCCTCTTTCGCAAGGGCCCATCTAACCAGAGCCCATTGGTTTCTAGGAGTCCTACCGCCTTCATCGCTCTGGTCGATGACGCCAATGATCTTCCGATCCTTTACCACTTCCGCAAAGGAACTCGACCATGTGCCGCCGTTGGTTGTCTTGGCTTTCTTGCTCACTGGTTGCGCTGCTTCCATCGACCTCTCTTGCTTGTTGCTGTTGCTGGTGGTCATAGCGATGTCGAAGTCTGGGATTACCGCCTTTGTCCAGGCTATATCTTCTTGGATTTTCTGGTAATTTACTTTAGACGTTTGATCCTCACTTATGGGGTTGGTGGCCAGCCGTTTGAGGATACGGAATGCCTCCTTACGTCCCAGAGGTCCTGCCTGGTTAGGTGGTGTCCTGTTGAACTCCTTGGCCCTGGTGCTCACCACAAGATCAGCTTTGGCTCTCCCCTCAGGTTGGATTAGCTGGTTAGCAGTTCCTATGCTGGTGGGAGGCTTGGGCTGGTCTTTGTGGTGTTTTGGGCTTACCCGACTGCGTTGTTCGCTGGCCTTGGCAGGAGTTGAAATCACATGGACTTGGGCTTTCGGAGCAGTACTCTTGCTCGTCTTAAGACTTTTAAGAGTGTTGGGCTCTAGTTTGGTTTTGTTGTTGTTGTTAGTTATTTTTTCCATAATAAAATACCACGAGCTGCGGAGAAGGGACAGGTCCACACGGGCACAGATCCGCTATACCCAGGTAAGTCTGACTTAGAGCAGGCGGTCGCCACTTGCCTGAGCTCACCATTTGAGAATGAGTTATTTGTTGACTCAAACTCCCCGCCAGATTGACTCTCGGAACAATACGAGTGACACCTTAGGGGATGAGATGAGGAAGAGGGAAGGGAAGAGGTAGGTTTTACGGTGAGTGTGAGCTATTTGTCGGAGGCGGCAGCACAAGCGCGACGTCGGTACTGCTACGGCGCAGATACTCGCTGACTGTCCGGGGCTACTAAATAGTAGCCAAAGCAAAACCAAGTACACGTAAAGTACTAATTTGTATAGCTACATTAAGTTCTGCATTGGTCAATTTTGCCAAAGACATTATTTTGTGTGCACAAGGCAGGTGCTAGCGCTATGGGCGTTAAGGCATGCTTAATCTCTACTTTCTAGCTTTTATAGTTTCTTATATTAAGCTGAATGTTCTTAATTCAATAACGAAATGGTAAGAACTAATAAAGTGAAATAAGTTGGTTTTGTTCCATTTTCAAGTTAATTATACCCGTTACTCGTAAAGTAAAAGGGTATACTAGATTCGTCGGAAAGTATGTAACAGGCAGAAGGAAGCGTTTCCGACCCCATAAAGTATATATATTCTTGATCAGGATCACTAGCCGAGTCGATCTAGCCATGTCCGTCTGTCCGTCTGTCTGTCCGGATGAACGCTGAGATCTCGGAAACTATGGGAGCTAGGCTATTGAGATTTGGCGTGCAGATTCCTACGCTTCTTACGCAGCGCAAGTTTGTTTCAGTATTTTGATGCTAGAATAAAAATTTTAACTGAAATGTAATGTTCTCATCAATACCTATCGATTGACCCAAAAAAAAGTTTGCTACGCCCACCCTAACGCCCATAACGCTTAAATCTGTATACCGCCGGTAGGTGGCGCATTTTAATCTCGCTTTGCTACTTGCATATCTCTATTTAGCTGAGTAACGGGTATCTGATAGTCGAGGTACTCGACTATAGCGTTCTTCCTTGTTTTGGTCTTAATTCAAGAAAATTTTAAAATCAACTTTTTAAAAAAATTTTGCTTTTTTAAGTATTTTTTTTTTTTTAATCTTACTTGTTAAAAATCCCGTTGGGGATCGAGCCTAGTACCCGTGGGGATCAAACATGGGAGTTCTAACATCTCACCTGATCTCGCTTGTGAAAAAATAGAGACAAAGCTGTGCCTGTATCATCATTTTTTTAAGTTCTCAGGCTGTATCTGTTTTTTAAAGTAATTGGTTCCTAGTTATTATAAAATTGGGGGTTTTAGCGGAACAAGCTCAACCAAGAACTCCGCAGGCCCAAAATGATCCGGTTATGAAAGCCTTTAACAGTAGTTCGACAGAAGCGGAAGCCATGGCACCAGCAGATAACAAACCGGCTTCTGTTCCAATAGAACCGATGTGTAAAATGGTGTCCGGATACAGTCCTTCCGACAGCCAATACCCACAAGCTCCTGCTTAACTAACGAAGCCAGCATACTCTCAAGCTGAGCTTTCAGCAGCTCCCAACCAAAACTGCAGTGGACATAGTGCCTCAGTAACCCCTTTTTATTGCCTAACGCATCCGGAAACCGGGGTGAGCCTCAGAGCCTCCTGTCCAAGTTTTCATCCAGTTATTACAACCATGCCTTGGTACGAGCAACGGCGGCCGACGTCCTACATCGCTCTGCCGAGAACCCCACCTGAAATAGTAAGAAGTCATGGCCATTCCCTTTGGTCTTGATCAGGGTTCTATTAAAGGTTCTTTCGGAGGTGACTTTGGGTTTGTACGTACAACCAAATTCACCTAACTCTTTCCCCACAGTAACATTTATACCCGTCACTCGTAAAGTAAACAGGTATGTATATTAGATTCGCCGGAAATGTAACAAGTAGACCCCATAAAGTATCTATCACAGTATCACTAACTGAGTCGATCTAGCCATGTCCGTCTGTCGGTATGAACGCTGAGATCTCGGAAACAACAAGAGCTAGAATTTTGGGATTAAACACTCAAATTCTTGGACTTCCTGCGGAGCGCAAGTTTGTTTCATCGGAGCGACACGCCCACAAACGCCAATAACGCTAAATCTGTCTGTCTGGCGCCCACAGTTTTAATATTTTCTGAAGGTGTTAATGGGATTTTGCTTTTATTATCAATACCCAAATCGAATCACTCATTAAAGAGTTATTAATACAAAAAAATATATATAAATCGGAAACAGCCGATTTGCTGCATGCATTCCTTCGTCTCCCTCGCACTCCTTTAAGCTGGGTAACGGATATCTTATATGCGAAGCCATCGACCAAACCATTTTTTTAAATTATTTCACAGTATGCAGCACATTTATATTCAAATTGCAAATTGTAAATTTGTTTCCCAACATTGCTTAGAATCCCTTATATCCTATTCACATAGGGGGTTTTTCTTCTATAAGAAATACAAGCGTAGGAAAGAGATGGGAAAAAGTCGGTACAATTCGCAATAAATAAGAAGCCAGTTGAAGGCACATTCACCTCTCAAGTTGCTGCTTAAAAAGTGGATATAGTCAAAGAACCTTATGCTAGGAAGGTGTTATAAATGCTTAAAGGGGTCAAAACGGTTCTAACTTGCGAAAATTCTAGTGGCGTTACTGCTCAAAATAGTCCCTATTGAACTTTCACTGCGCTTGTCTCATCGTTGATTAATTTGCTTATAGCAATGAAATAGTCATTTGGCCCTGAAAACATTCCAAAAATGTTATTTAGTTTTGACTTGTTTTGCATTTTTTCAGAGCCACTGAATTTAGCCGTCCTTTCCCTTCAGACACGATTTGCCTATGCCAACCAGCTGCTCGTTTCAGCGAATCTCTTTCTGAACAGGAACCCGCTTAAAATTTAAACAGCGATTTTAAGCGGCTGTGTGCAGAGCCTATTAAAGACTACGTTCCGCCATACGATTTTTAGGCACCCAAATCGACCCAATGAACCGCCTTCATCGCTCTGGTCGATGACGCCAATGATCTTCCGATCCTTTACCACTTCCGCAAAGGAACTCGACCATGTGCCGCCGTTGGTTGTCTTGGCTTTCTTGCTCACTGGTTGCGCTGCTTCCATCAACCTCTCTCGCTTGTTGCTGTTGCTGGTGGTCATAGCGATGTCGAAGTCTGGGATTACCGCTTTTGTCCAGGCTATATCTTCTTGGATTTTCTGGTAATCCACTTTAGACGTTTGGTCCTCACTTATGGGGTTGGTGGCCATCCGTTTGAGGATACGGAATGCCTTCTTACGTCCCAGAGGTCCTGCCTGGTTAGGTGGTGTCCTGTTGAACTCCTTGGCCCTGGTGCTCACCACAAGATCAGCTTTGGCGCTCCCCTCAGGTTGGATTAGCTGGTTAGCAGTTCCTATGCTGGTGGGAGGCTTGGGCTGGTCTTTGTGGTGTTTTGGGCTTACCCGACTGCGTTGTTCGCTGGCCTTGGCAGGAGTTGAAATCACATGGACTTGGGCTTTCGGAGCAGTACTCTTGCTCGTCTTAAGACTTTTAAGAGTGTTGGGCTCTAGTTTGGTTTTGTTGTTGTTGTTAGTTATTTTCTCCATAATAAAATCCCACGAGCTGCGGAGAAGGGACAGGTCCACACGGGCACAGATCCGCTGTACCCAGGTAAGTCTGACTTAGAGCAGGCGGTCGCCACTTGCCTGAGCTCACCATTTGAGAATGAGTTATTTGTTGACTCAAACTCCCAGCCAGATTGACTCTCGGAACAATACGAGTGACACCTTAGGGGATGAGATGAGGAAGAGGGAAGGGAAGAGGTAGGTTTTACGGTGAGTGTGAGCTATTTGTCGGAGGCGGCAGCACAAGCGCGACGTCGGTACTGCTACGGCGCAGATACTCGCTGACTGTCCGGGGCTACTAAATAGTAGCCAAAGCAAAACCAAGTACATGTAAAGTACTAATTTGTGTAGCTACATTAAGTTCTGCATTGGTCAATTTTGCCAAAGACATTATTTTGTGTGCACAAGGCAGGTGCTAGCGCTATGGGCGTTAAGGCATGCCCAATCTCTACTTTCTAGCTTTTATAGTTTCTTATATTAAGCTGAATGTTCTTAATTCAATAACGAAATGGTAAGAACTAAAAAAGTGAAATAAGTTGGTTTTGTTCCATTTTCAAGTTAATTATACCCGTTACTCGTAAAGTAAAAGGGTATACTAGATTCGTCGGAAAGTATGTAACAGGCAGAAGGAAGCGTTTCCGACCCCATAAAGTATATATATTCTTGATCAGGATCACTAGCCGAGTCGATCTAGCCATGTCCGTCTGTCCGTCTGTCTGTCCGGATGAACGCTGAGATCTCGGAAACTATGGGAGCTAGGCTACTGAGATTTGGCGTGCAGATTCCTGAGCTTCTTACGCAGCGCAAGTTTGTTTCAGTATTTTGATGCTAGAATAAAAATTTTAACTGAAATGTAATGTTCTCATCAATACCTATCGATTGACCCAAAAAAAAGTTTGCTACGCCCACCCTAACGCCCATAACGCTTAAATCTGTATACCGCCAGTACGTGGCGCATTTTAATCTCGCTTTGCTACTTGCATATCTCTATTTAGCTGAGTAACGGGTATCTGATAGTCGAGGTACTCGACTATAGCGTTCTTCCTTGTTTTGGTCTTAATTCAAGAAAATTTTAAAATCAACTTTTTCAAAAAATTTTGTTATTTTAAGTATTTTTTTTTTTTTAATCTTACTTGTTAAAAATCCCGTTTGGGATCGAGCCTAGTACCAGTGGGGATCAAACATGGGAGTTCTAACATCTCACCTGATCTCGCTTGTGAAAAAATAGAGACAAAGCTGTGCCTGTATCATCATTTTTTTAAGTTCTCAGGCTGTATCTGTTTTTTAAAGTAATTGGTTCCTAGTTATTATAAAATTGGGGGTTTTAGCGGAACAAGCTCAACCAAGAACTCCGCAGGCCCAAAATGATCCGGTTATAAAAGCCTTTAACAGTAGTTCGACAGAAGCGGAAGCCATGGCACCAGCAGATAACAAACCGGCTTCTGTTCCAATAGAACCGATGTGTAAAATGGTGTCCGGATACAGTCCTTCCGACAGCCAATACCCACAAGCTCCTGCTTAACTAACGATGCCAGCATACTCTCAAGCTGAGCTTTCAGCAGCTCCCAACCAAAACTGCAGTGGACATAGTGCCTCAGTAACCCCTTTTTATTGCCTAACGCATCCGGAAACCGGGGTGAGCCTCAGAGCCTCCTGTCCAAGTTTTCATCCAGTTATTACAACCATGCCTTGGTACGAGCAACGGCGGCCGACGTCCTACATCGCTCTGCCGAGAACCCCACCTGAAATAGTAAGAAGTCATGGCCATTCCCTTTGGTCTTGATCAGGGTCCTATTAAAGGTTCTTTCGGAGGTGGCTTTGGGTTTGTACGTACAACCAAATTCACCTAACTCTTTCCCCACAGTAACATTTATACCCGTCACTCGTAAAGTAAACAGGTATGTATATTAGATTCGCCGGAAATGTAACAAGTAGACCTCATAAAGTATCTATCACAGTATCACTAACTGAGTCGATCTAGCCATGTCCGTCTGTCGGTATGAACGCTGAGATCTCGGAAACAACAAGAGCTAGAATTTTGGGATTAAACACTCAAATTCTTGGACTTCCTGCGGAGCGCAAGTTTGTTTCATCGGAGCGACACGCCCACAAACGCCAATAACGCTAAATCTGTCTGTCTGGCGCCCACATTTTTAATATTTTCTGAAGGTGTTAATGGGATTTTGCTTTTATTATCAATACCCAAATCGGATCACTCATTAAAGAGTTATTAATACAAAAAAATATATATAAATCGGAAACAGCCGATTTGCTGCATGCATTCCTTCGTCTCCCTCGCACTCCTTTAAGCTGTGTAACGGATATCTTATATGCGAAGCCATCGACCAAACCATTTTTTTAAATTATTTCACAGTATGCAGCACATTTATATTCAAATTGCCAATTGTAAATTTGTTTCCCAACATTGCTTAGAATCCCTTATATCCTATTCACATAGGGGGTTTTTCTTCTATAAGAAACACAAGCGTAGGAAAGAGATGGGAAAAAGTCGGTACAATTCGCAATAAATAAGAAGCCAGTTGAAGGCACATTCACCTCTCAAGTTGCTGCTTAAAAAGTGAATAAAGGGGTCAAAACGGTTCTAACTTGTGAAAATTCTAATGGCGTTACTGCTCAAAATAGTCCCTATTGAACTTTCACTGCTCTTGTCTCATCGTTGATTAATTTGCTTATAGCAATGAAATAGTCATTTGGCCCTGAAAACATTCCAAAAATGTTATTTAGTTTTGACTTGCTTTGCATTTTTTCAGAGCCACTGAATTTAGCCGTCCTTTCCCTTCAGACACGATTTGCCTATGCCAACCAGCTGCTCGTTTCAGCGAATCTCTTTCTGAACAGGAACCCGCTTAAAATTTAAACAGCGATTTTAAGCGGCTGTGTGCAGAGCCTATTAAAGACTACGTTCCGCCATACGATTTTTAGGCACCCAAATCGACCCAATGAACCGCCTTCATCGCTCTGGTCGATGACGCCAATGATCTTCCGATCCTTTACCACTTCCGCAAAGGAACTCGACCATGTGCCGCCGTTGGTTGTCTTGGCTTTCTTGCTCACTGGTTGCGCTGCTTCCATCGACCTCTCTCGCTTGTTGCTGTTGCTGGTGGTCATAGCGATGTCGAAGTCTGGGATTACCGCTTTTGTCCAGGCTATATCTTCTTGGATTTTCTGGTAATCCACTTTAGACGTTTGGTCCTCACTTATGGGGTTGGTGGCCATCCGTTTGAGGATACGGAATGCCTTCTTACGTCCCAGAGGTCCTGCCTGGTTAGGTGGTGTCCTGTTGAACTCCTTGGCCCGGTGCTCACCACTTGGTCTGGTCTTTGTGGTGTTTTGGGCTTACCCGACTGCGTTGTTCGCTGGCCTTGGCAGGAGTTGAAATCACATGGACTTGGGCTTTCGGAGCAGTACTCTTGCTCGTCTTAAGACTTTTAAGAGTGTTGGGCTCTAGTTTGGTTTTGTTGTTGTTGTTAGTTATTTTCTCCATAAATAATAAATAGTAGCCAAAGCAAAACCAAGTACATGTAAAGTACTAATTTGTATAGCTACATTAAGTTCTGCATTGGTCAATTTTGCCAAAGACATTATTTTGTGTGCACAAGGCAGGTGCTAGCGCTATGGGCGTTAAGGCATGCCCAATCTCTACTTTCTAGCTTTTATAGTTTCTTATATTAAGCTGAATGTTCTTAATTCAATAACGAAATGGTAATGGTAAAAAAGTGAAATAAGTTGGTTTTGTTCCATTTTCAAGTTAATTATACCCGTTACTCGTAAAGTAAAAGGGTATACTAGATTCGTCGGAAAGTATGTAACAGGCAGAAGGAAGCGTTTCCGACCCCATAAAGTATATATATTCTTGATCAGGATCACTAGCCGAGTCGATCTAGCCATGTCCGTCTGTCCGTCTGTCTGTCCGGATGAACGCTGAGATCTCGGAAACTATGGGAGCTAGGCTATTGAGATTTGGCGTGCAGATTCCTGAGCTTCTTACGCAGCGCAAGTTTGTTTTAGTATTTTGATGCTAGAATAAAAATTTTAACTGAAATGTAATGTTCTCATCAATACCTATCGATTGACCCAAAAAAAAGTTTGCTACGCCCACCCTAACGCCCATAACGCTTAAATCTGTATACCGCCGGTAGGTGGCGCATTTTAATCTCGCTTTGCTACTTGCATATCTCTATTTAGCTGAGTAACGGGTATCTGATAGTCGAGGTACTCGACTATAGCGTTCTTCCTTGTTTTGGTCTTAATTAAAGAAAATTTTAAAATCAACTTTTTCAAAAAATTTTGCTATTTTAAGTATTTTTTTTTTTTTAATCTTACTTGTTAAAAATCCCGTTGGGGATCGAGCCTAGTACCAGTGGGGATCAAACATGGGAGTTCTAACATCTCACCTGATCTCGCTTGTGAAAAAATAGAGACAAAGCTGTGCCTGTATCATCATTTTTTTAAGTTCTCAGGCTGTATCTGTTTTTTAAAGTAATTGGTTCCTAGTTATTATAAAATTGGGGGTTTTAGCGGAACAAGCTCAACCAAGAACTCCGCAGGCCCAAAATGATCCGGTTATAAAAGCCTTTAACAGTAGTTCGACAGAAGCGGAAGCCATGGCACCAGCAGATAACAAACCGGCTTCTGTTCCAATAGAACCGATGTGTAAAATGGTGTCCGGATACAGTCCTTCCGACAGCCAATACCCACAAGCTCCTGCTTAACTAACGATGCCAGCATACTCTCAAGGTGAGCTTTCAGCAGCTCCCAATCAAAACTGCAGTGGACATAGTGCCTCAGTAACCCCTTTTTATTGCCTAACGCATCCGGAAACCGGGGTGAGCCTCAGAGCCTCCTGTCCAAGTTTTCATCCAGTTATTACAACCATGCCTTGGTACGAGCAACGGCGGCCGACGTCCTACATCGCTCTGCCGAGAACCCCACCTGAAATAGTAAGAAGTCATGGCCATTCCCTTTGGTCTTGATCAGGGTCCTATTAAAGGTTCTTTCGGAGGTGGCTTTGGGTTTGTACGTACAACCAAATTCACCTAACTCTTTCCCCACAGTAACATTTATACCCGTCACTCGTAAAGTAAACAGGTATGTATATTAGATTCGCCGGAAATGTAACAAGTAGTCCTCATAAAGTATCTATCACAGTATCACTAACTGAGTCGATCTAGCCATGTCCGTCTGTCGGTATGAACGCTGAGATCTCGGAAACAACAAGAGCTAGAATTTTGGGATTAAACACTCAAATTCTTGGACTTCCTGCGGAGCGCAAGTTTGTTTCATCGGAGCGACACGCCCACAAACGCCAATAACGCTAAATCTGTCTGTCTGGCGCCCACATTTTTAATATTTTCTGAAGGTGTTAATGGGATTTTGCTTTTATTATCAATACCCAAATCGGATCACTTATTAAAGAGTTATTAATACAAAAAAATATATATAAATCGGAAACAGCCGATTTGCTGCATGCATTCCTTCGTCTCCCTCGCACTCCTTTAAGCTGGGTAACGGATATCTTATATGCGAAGCCATCGACCAAACCATTTTTTTAAATTATTTCACAGTATGCAGCACATTTATATTCAAATTGCAAATTGTAAATTTGTTTCCCAACATTGCTTAGAATCCCTTATATCCTATTCACATAGGGGGTTTTTCTTCTATAAGAAATACAAGCGTAGGAAAGAGATGGGAAAAAGTCGGTACAATTCGCAATAAATAAGAAGCCAGTTGAAGGCACATTCACCTCTCAAGTTCCTGCTTAAAAAGTGGATAAAGGGGTCAAAACGGTTCTAACTTGTGAAAATTCTAGTGGCGTTACTGCTCAAAATAGTCCCTATTGAACTTTCACTGCGCTTGTCTCATCGTTGATTAATTTGCTTATAGCAATGAAATAGTCATTTGGCCCTGAAAACATTCCAAAAATGTTATTTAGTTTTGACTTGTTTTGCATTTTTTCAGAGCCACTGAATTTAGCCGTCCTTTCCCTTCAGACACGATTTGCCTATGCCAACCAGCTGCTCGTTTCAGCGAATCTCTTTCTGAACAGGAACCCGCTTAAAATTTAAACAGCGATTTTAAGCGGCTGTGTGCAGAGCCTATTAAAGACTTCGTTCCGCCATACGATTTTTAGGCACCCAAATCGACCCAATGAACCGCCTTCATCGCTCTGGTCGATGACGCCAATGATCTTCCGATCCTTTACCACTTCCGCAAAGGAACTCGACCATGTGCCGCCGTTGGTTGTCTTGGCTTTCTTGCTCACTGGTTGCGCTGCTTCCATCGACCTCTCTCGCTTGTTGCTGTTGCTGGTGGTCATAGCGATGTCGAAGTCTGGGATTACCGCTTTTGTCCAGGCTATATCTTCTTGGATTTTCTGGTAATCCACTTTAGACGTTTGGTCCTCACTTATGGGGTTGGTGGCCAGCCGTTTGAGGATACGGAATGCCTTCTTACGTCCCAGAGGTCCTGCCTGGTTAGGTGGTGTCCTGTTGAACTCCTTGGCGCGGTGCTCACCACTTGGTCTGGTCTTTGTGGTGTTTTGGGCTTACCCGACTGCGTTGTTCGCTGGCCTTGGCAGGAGTTGAAATCACATGGACTTGGGCTTTCGGAGCAGTACTCTTGCTCGTCTTAAGACTTTTAAGAGTGTTGGGCTCTAGTTTGGTTTTGTTGTTGTTGTTAGTTATTTTCTCCATAAATAATAAATAGTAGCCAAAGCAAAACCAAGTACATGTAAAGTACTAATTTGTATAGCTACATTAAGTTCTGCATTGGTCAATTTTGCCAAAGACATTATTTTGTGTGCACAAGGCAGGTGCTAGCGCTATGGGCGTTAAGGCATGCCCAATCTCTACTTTCTAGCTTTTATAGTTTCTTATATTAAGCTGAATGTTCTTAATTCAATAACGAAATGGTAATGGTAAAAAAGTGAAATAAGTTGGTTTTGTTCCATTTTCAAGTTAATTATACCCGTTACTCGTAAAGTAAAAGGGTATACTAGATTCGTCGGAAAGTATGTAACAGGCAGAAGGAAGCGTTTCCAACCCCATAAAGTATATATATTCTTGATCAGGATCACTAGCCGAGTCGATCTAGCCATGTCCGTCTGTCCGTCTGTCTGTCCGGATGAACGCTGAGATCTCGGAAACTATGGGAGCTAGGCTATTGAGATTTGGCGTGCAGATTCCTGAGCTTCTTACGCAGCGCAAGTTTGTTTTAGTATTTTGATGCTAGAATAAAAATTTTAACTGAAATGTAATGTTCTCATCAATACCTATCGATTGACCCAAAAAAAAGTTTGCTACGCCCACCCTAACGCCCATAACGCTTAAATCTGTATACCGCCGGTAGGTGGCGCATTTTAATCTCGCTTTGCTACTTGCATATCTCTATTTAGCTGAGTAACGGGTATCTGATAGTCGAGGTACTCGACTATAGCGTTCTTCCTTGTTTTGGTCTTAATTAAAGAAAATTTTAAAATCAACTTTTTCAAAAAATTTTGCTATTTTAAGTATTTTTTTTTTTTTAATCTTACTTGTTAAAAATCCCGTTGGGGATCGAGCCTAGTACCAGTGGGGATCAAACATGGGAGTTCTAACATCTCACCTGATCTCGCTTGTGAAAAAATAGAGACAAAGCTGTGCCTGCATCATCATTTTTTTAAGTTCTCAGGCTGTATCTGTTTTTTAAAGTAATTGGTTCCTAGTTATTATAAAATTGGGGGTTTTAGCGGAACAAGCTCAACCAAGAACTCCGCAGGCCCAAAATGATCCGGTTATGAAAGCCTTTAACAGTAGTTCGACAGAAGCGGAAGCCATGGCACCAGCAGATAACAAACCGGCTTCTGTTCCAATAGAACCGATGTGTAAAATGGTGTCCGGATACAGTCCTTCCGACAGCCAATACCCACAAGCTCCTGCTTAACTAACGATGCCAGCATACTCTCAAGCTGAGCTTTCAGCAGCTCCCAACCAAAACTGCAGTGGACATAGTGCCTCAGTAACCCCTTTTTATTGCCTAACGCATCCGGAAACCGGGATGAGCCTCAGAGCCTCCTGTCCAAGTTTTCATCCAGTTATTACAACCATGCCTTGGTACGAGCAACGGCGGCCGACTTCCTACATCGCTCTGCCGAGAACCCCACCTGAAATAGTAATAAGTCATGGCCATTCCCTTTGGTCTTGATCAGGGTCCTATTAAAGGTTCTTTCGGAGGTGGCTTTGGGTTTGTACGTACAACCAAATTCACCTAACTCTTTCCCGACAGTAACATTTATACCCGTCACTCGTAAAGTAAACAGGTATGTATATTAGATTCGCCGGAAATGTAACAAGTAGACCCCATAAAGTATCTATCACAGTATCACTAACTGAGTCGATCTAGCCATGTCCGTCTGTCGGTATGAACGCTGAGATCTCGGAAACAACAAGAGCTAGAATTTTGGGATTAAACACTCAAATTCTTGGACTTCCTGCGGAGCGCAAGTTTGTTTCATCGGAGCGACACGCCCACAAACGCCAATAACGCTAAATCTGTCTGTCTGGCGCCCACATTTTTAATATTTTTTTGAAGGTGTTAATGGGATTTTGCTTTTATTATCAATACCCAAATCGGATCACTCATTAAAGAGTTATTAATACAAAAAAATATATATAAATCGGAAACAGCCGATTTGCTGCATGCATTCCTTCGTCTCCCTCGCACTCCTTTAAGCTGGGTAACGGATATCTTATATGCGAAGCCATCGACCAAACCATTTTTTTAAATTATTTCACAGTATGCAGCACATTTATATTCAAATTGCAAATTGTAAATTTGTTTCCCAACATTGCTTAGAATCCCTTATATCCTATTCACATAGGGGGTTTTTCTTCTATAAGAAATACACGCGTAGGAAAGAGATGGGAAAAAGTCGGTACAATTCGCAATAAATAAGAAGCCAGTTGAAGGCACATTCACCTCTCAAGTTGCTGCTTAAAAAGTGGATATAGTCAAAGAACCTTATGCTAGGAAGGTGTTATAAATGCTTAAAGGGGTCAAAACGGTTCTAACTTGTGAAAATTCTAGTGGCGTTACTGCTCAAAATAGTCCCTATTGAACTTTCGCTGCGCTTGTCTCATCGTTGATTAATTTGTTTATAGCAATGAAATAGTCATTTGGCCCTGAAAACATTCCAAAAATGTTATTTAGTTTTGACTTGTTTTGCATTTTTTCAGAGCCACTGAATTTAGCCGTCCTTTCCCTTCAGACACGATTTGCCTATGCCAACCAGCTGCTCGATTCAGCGAATCTCTTTCTGAACAGGAATCCGCTTAAAATTTAAACAGCGATTTTAAGCGGCTGTGTGCAGAGCCTATTATAGACTACGTTCCGCCATACGATTTTTAGGCACCCAAATCGACCCAATGAAGATACACCTATCCCTCGCTTTGCGTCGGGGATACGTTCTAAAAAAAATACGACGCAAATTGAAACGAAGCAAAGTGAATTAGGATTTTCTATAGCAAGCCATGTAAAGTTCGAACATGGGTTCCAGGGTCACACAAGTACTACTTTTTAAAAAGAAAATTGGGCAAAGTGATCATTAAAAAACAACAAAAAACCAATATAAAAACAATAAGAAACATTTAAAACAAAATAAATTCTTTAATTACATACTCAATTATGAAACATAAAATTAGAATTAATCACTCTCTGGCGAGTCTTTAGTGTCTGTTGTCGTAGGCCGGCTTTCTTTAAAAAAAATTGGTCCAATGTTAGCTGAACATTTTTTTTTAAGCGTGAAATACATTTCCTTTTAGCAATTGATATTCGTAGCACTTTAAGACACTTTAAGACTCCTTTCGCCATCGGGATCTTTTTCTAATAAAATATCCATACCTTCGTCAATCAAACACATCGCTTTGGAAATTTGTTGGGAGGTTAAATTTTGTTCTTTTGAGATTTCTATTGAACTGTCAGAGTCATCTTCTTCATTAGCAATTTGCAATTCCAGTTGCAAAAGTTCTTTATTGGAGAATTCTTGGTTGTGCGAGCTTAGCAATTCATTTATGTCAGTCTCCTCCATACCTTCAAAATTAGACTTTCTAGCTAAATTAGAAATTTCATGACGAACAGCTGGTGTATCATCAACTTCTACAGTGCATTTTCGCTGAACACATTCAGGCCATATTTTGCGCCAAACACCATTCATGCAAGATAGTTTAACCTCCTCCCATGAATCGAATATAATTTTTATGCCTTTCCAAAACTCTAGCATGGTAGGTTTATCTTGTCCATCAGTCTCACTTATAAGAAGTTGAAAGGTTCGTCGAAGGTATAACTTTTAAAAGTCGATATTATTCCCTGTTCAATGGGCTGAATAACTGATGTCGTATTAGGCGGAAAAAATACAAATTTCAAGTTTTATGACAACTCATCAATGTAAACTGGGTGGCCAGGAGCATTGTCTACTAAAACCAAAGCCTTGAAGCTTAAGTTTTCCTTATTGCAATAAGCTTTAATTTCTGGAATAGCACACCTTGAAACACGGTTTTGAAATAAAGATGCTGTCATCCATGCTTTCTTGTTTGCACGCCAATGGACAGGAAGAAGATTCTTTGAGCAACCTTTCGTAGCTCTTGGGTTTTCTGATTGATAAATAAGAATTGGCTTAAATTTAAATTCACAATTTGCATTAACATCAAGAAGAAGAGTCAGTCTATCCTTGCTATCTTTTAATCCTTTTATTTTTGGTAATTTTACCAACAGAGTTTTTAACACTCATTTGGATAAAAAATAAATTTATGTAAAAGATAATACAGCTTAATCAATAAATAAAATGGAAAAATATTTATCTTATTTTGTAGACTCGGGTTGATTTGATTTTATTTCACAAGTAACTTTATTTCGAGCGCGTTTCTCCCAAGTGACGCTTACGCTTCATCAAGCAAGCAAATTGAATAAGTGAGCCGTAACAAAAAAATGGAATTCCCACGTTTTAATTTCGTAGCGCAATTAAGATGTTAGGCCACACAAAACTTTCAAACGAGCACTACTTCAATCAAAACCAAACTTCACCTTGCCCCTTTTGCCAAGGCGACAATACCATACCCAACCTATTAAATTCATGCCCTTCACTCCTACCTACAAAACTATCTATCTTCAAAAACACAAACCCAATAAATCTCCTCAATGAACTCAACCCAGATAATTTAGAAAAATCTTACTTTTCTTAAAAGCTTCAAACCTATACCACAAAATTTAATAAAATACCCCAAATGTACATAATTAAAAATTTACCAACTAAGTAGCCAAAATACAACGAACAATATGTAATTAAACTAATAGACTTAATGTCATTAACCTTAAAAGCCGAAGGCCTTGTTGCCAGTGCTTTACCAACTAAGTTAGTATAGTTTTGTAAACTTCTCTGTCTTTAATAATAAATAAAAAAACCCCAATAAAAAGTTTGTCATGCCCACTTTAACGTCCACAAACCGCCCACAAACTTAAAAAAATCGTAAATATGAACGCGGATATCTCGGAAACTATAAAAGATAGAGAATTGGGATCTCAAATTTAGATTCCGTAGCCTTAAGCGCAGCGCAAGTTTATTACGCGAATATGCCAGCCCACTATAACGCCCGCAAACCGCCCACTCTAACGCCCATAAAGCCTAGTACTCACATCGACGAAAACCGCGAGCTAACCATAGGCGTGAGCGAGAGGCAAACAGGCGGCTAAACCTTTTCGTCGGGTCTGTTTTTCAGCGCGGTACTCAGATGAGCTAAGGAAATACCAGAAAAAATACCAGATATCGCCAGTGAATTTTCGATGAACGCCGTTAGCCGCGGCCCAAAGAATAAGAAATTAAATCTTTGGCGGTGTTCGTGCAAAAGCGGTGGGGAATTTAAAAATTCAAAATGAAAGAAGAACCCCAAAAACGCCTAAAGGAGGTCAGTGCAGATAAAAAAGGACACCTAACAGAAGATGTTGCCCATTATTGTGGGACTTGACCGACAGGAAGCAATACTACAACGGGGCAAATCCGCAGAATAGAATAGTTGAAGTACAGGAGGAGATACACTAGAGAAGCCTAGTGGGAAGGAACATGGGACATCGCTCGATCTCCGACGAGCTCTCCATTGACTAGTGAAACTCTTAGCCGATCTGAGTACTAGGCTTAACGCTTAAATCTGTCTACCGCCCACATAACCATATATTGAGCATTTCAGTCTCGCTATGCTGCTTGCATATCTCCATTTCCCTTTTGTCCCATTAGCTGAGTTACGGGTATCTGATAGTCGAGGTACTTGACTATAGCGTTCTTCCTTGTTTTTTTTGTTGTGTTCTGAAGTGTCGTCAGCAGGTGAGTACCACCATATATGTTGTGCAAGTGAAATACCTAATAATATGTGATATTCAGCCATGAACAGCAACAGGCACATACGTCGCTTAGTTAAAGAGGAGGAGGAGAAATAAAAAAAAGATTTGGGGAAGTAGAGCAAGCGCAGCCTCCAAATGAATTAGAAGTGTCTGATAGATGGGCATTCAATACCCCCAGTTCTGCAAAATAGTAGTTTGTTAAAATAGTGGTTTGTTAGATGAAAAGCTTCGCCAATGCACATTGGGCCAGCGAGCCGATTTTTCGACGAAAATTCAAATTTTTCATAGAAAGTAAACCTTTTTTAATAATAAAATTTGAATAGTATATACTTTGACTAAAATGAATCAAAAGATTTTAATTGTTTTGATGCATCCTTGAAATTTTGGCAGCCCTTCAAAGTCAGCTGTTTGATTGCATGCGTGCGAAACTAAAAAGAGCGGGAAAGATTTTGTTTACTTACGAGCGTGCCAAAATTGTTGTGGTTCAAAATTACTAAAGTACTAAAATTATGGAAAAGAAAGCCAAAGGTATGTAGAATATTCGTATTAAAAAAGTCTTTGTTCATGTTTGATAATGTGTTCTTTGTGTGCGTTTATTTGTGTTGTCCAAAAGTAGAAAAAAGCTAACCTGCTAACCCGTCTGTTGTAGATTATAACAAATGTTGTGCCAACTTGTGCCAAAAAGTAACTATGTGTCATTAAAGTGCAACTACTACTTTTATTAAGCTTTTTTGCTCGATTTTGCACCGATATGTATAAATCCCACATATTGTAGCCTATGAGCAACTGCTTGATATCTACATACAAAATAATCGTAGCGCATCTGCCGTTTCGAGTTGGATTTATGATGAACTGAAAGAATTCGACTTAAGCACGGAGAAAAAGGATGAAATCAACACCAAAGTGAGAAGCTTTCACCTTTACATACATAAGAACTTGGCAAAATGTAACAGAAGTATGACCAGATTTAAGACAAAGCATACCGAATGGCTTCTGTCCAATATGGCTATAACAGTAAGTTCATTCTTGTCTTCAAATCCAAAGCCGTAAACATCGAAGCCAGTTGGACGCCCACCCATTGAATATGTTAACGCCGGTCCCCGTCAGAAGAGAAAATTGGCATCCGATTTAGCTGTTAATCAGGGTCACAACACATCTCTTCTTGTGCATGCCGCTGCAATGTCGGCCGAAAAAACGAACGAGACCCCAATAGGGCTAGAAACTATTTTTTTACTCAAAAAAATTTCTCGGTTCGACTAACGGAGGATGAAGCTTTAGCATATCTGCTTGAAAATTCATTGACTAAAAGTCAGTACAACAACTTTCGCGAGCTCAGCATTTCCCGATCTTGTGAACTTTTTCCTGCTTACAACAAAGTCAGAGAAGCTAAGTCAAAATGAAGACCTTTTGATATTAATGTAACCGAGTCAGTTGCTGAAGTTCCGCTGCAAGGTCTTCTAGACCACACTAGTTGCCGTATAGTTCAAATGCAAGAAGATATATTTAAGCAGCTTGGCAATACTTTAAGTCTGACCCTTATTGCAAGCTATGGATTTGACGGAACAACCGGACAAAGCAGCTATAAGCAACACTTTTTTGTTTGTGATTCATTGCTTTCTGGTGACTCGCTTTTTGCGACAACAATAATCCCCCTAAAATTAATGGACCATATTGGAAATGTATTTTGAATGAATCGTACTCCTCAGTCGATTAGATTTTGTAGACCAGTCAAGCTTGAGTTTGTTAAATAGACAAAAGACCATATTCTTGATGAGAAAAAAAATTTTGATAGTCAAATAAAAGATTTGTCTTCATATGTCTGCTCCGTTGTAAGTGGAAAATCAATATCAGTTAAATATGATCTTCAAATGACACTTTTAGATGGAAAGGTTTTAAACATTTTGACTGAAACCAAATCTTGCCAATTGTGTCCGATATGTGGAGCGAGTCCAAAAGTCTTCATGGAAAATGCTGAAATAGACTCACCATAATTTAAGCAAAGACATGAAGCATTAAAATATGGCATAAGTCCTTTACATGGTTGGATTCGATTTTTTGAATTCGTTCTTAAAATTGCATATAGACTGAATCTTAACAAATGGCAAGTGAGGGATGAAAATGGAAAAAAAGAAATGGCGAAACAAAAAAAGAGGATTCAGAAGCAGATGTGGAATGCTATGGCCTTACATGTGGATAAGCCTAAGCAGAATAGCAATGGAAATACCAACGACGGCAATACAGCAAGGAGGGCGTTTGCACAACCTAAGCTACTAGCTGAAATCTTAGGTCTTGATTAATTTCTTATAGCATATTTTAACAATATTTTAATTGCCATTTCTTGCCACCTACCAATTGATCCAATAAAATTTAAAAAATATTGTCAGAAAACCATAACACTATATATGTCCTTGTATCCATGGTTTCCAATGTCGGCAACAGTCCATAAAGTGTTAATGCACGGCTACCAAATAATAGAAGCATCAATCCTTCCACTAGGTGTTCTCGGCGAGAACGTCTCAGAGGCTCGCAACAAATACTATAAGAGTGACAGGAGGTTACATGCTCGAAAGAGTTCACGGCAGAACAACATGGCAGACGTTTTCCACAGATCAATGGATTCCTCAGATCCTCTTGTGTCGAGCATCTATCTAACAAAAAGATTGGTTTAGCAAAATAAACTACCCCTACCAGCAGACGTAATACAACTTTTGGAGTCACCAAACTTGCTATATTCTTGTAACATGAACAATAATAACAATGTTCCCGATTTTAATACTAGCAATAGTGATAGTGACTCAGATTCTGACTCTTAAAATCCGTTTTCAATAGAAATTGATGTAGAAGACGACTGTTAGACACATTTTTAAATGTAAAATACTTATTCATAGTCATTTTAAATGCATTGTTATTTTTTACTTATTAATATTAAGGTTAAGTGTTTAAAAAATGAAATGAAAACATTTGTTGAATTAAACGAGTGCTAGCATTATTTATTACCGTACAAGTGTCAATAAGAGGAAACCTATCTCATATGGGCGGCTAGGAAGGGCGTGGTCAGATCGGTCTGAAACTTAGATATATTTTTATGTGCATCCACTCTATCATATGTACCAAATTTGAAGAACCTAGCTTTAAAACTTGAATTTTCGTTGAAAAATCGGCCGCCTGGCCCAATGTGCAATGGCACAATAAGCATAGGGACTCCCACGAATGCGCCAAAGACCTGATTAAAATGTTGCGGGAAGAAAATGTAGGCGTCACTTCTTTTTAAAAGTCTTTTTATCCCTCCAAGTCAATTATTTCGCGGGTAGCAGATGGCCAATATTTACATGTAGGAGTTAAAAATCAATTTATGAATTTATTAGACTGCTATCAGAGTGAAAACCAGTTAGTGATAGACATTAATATAGATGGACTGCCATAACTTAAAAGTTCCAGGGCTCAACTCTGGTCCATTTCCTTTGGTATGTATAATCGCATTAAGATCGAATTTGTTACGTCAAGAACATTCGTTTTATATTTCAGACGAACCTCTTCAACAGCCGTTATTGTGCGGAAGTTGTTGCGAAGTCAAGAAGCAAATTGCGGAAAAAATGTTAAAATTTTAAACTTTTTAACATTAAATTTTATTTTTGAGCTAAATCACGTACAGATATTTTTTTTTTGTTTAAGAAATATAAAATGGTTTAACATTACTTTAAAATTATTTTTTCAGTGATGTTTCCTTTCTTAAATGTATTTTTCCCTTGCTAAATGCCCTTATAATCAAATTTTAATTTCTTTTAGAAAAACTTGCGGAAATAATTCTTTCTCTTGCGGAGCAAAAAATTATTGTTTAGCAACTGGTACGGCAACGAGTGGAAGACACAAACGTGACGATATATTTTCCAATAAAAGATGAGGAGGCCCTATATATCGTCAACCGAAATATTAATAGTTGTGCAAAGGACTCCTACTTAAGTCTTTTTTTCTTAGATGTAAACGTTTTAATTAAATGTTCCATGAGATCGTTGTTACTGCCAGAAGGGGTTTTAAAAAACTTGCGGAGGGTTCACACAGATGAGTTTGCTGTGGGAATTAATGTTAAAGGCCTTTTTGGAAAAAAGCCCTTAACTCATATACACATTTCTATGGTGCACTTCAAGATAGGTTATTTTTGTTTAGAGTAAAGGGGTATACTAGATTCGTCGGAAAGTATGTAACGGGCAGAAGGAAGCGTTTCCGACTCCATAAAGTATATATATTCTTGATATGGATCACCAGCCAGGTCGATCTAGCCATGTCCGTCTGTCCGTCTCTCCGTCTGTCTGTCCGTCCGGATGAACGCTGAGATTTTGGAAACTATAAGAGCTAGGCTATTGAGATTTGGCATGCAGATTTCTGAGCTACTTATGCAGCGCAAGTTTGTTTCAGCAATGTGCCACGCCCACTCTAACGCCCACAAACCGCCCAAAACTGTGGCTCCTACAGTTTTGATGCTAGAATAAAAATTTTAACTGAAATGTATTAGTCTTGTTAATACCTATCGATTCCATCCGGGAGTTAAGGAAATTGCGGGGGGAAATCACAGAGACTTTATATTCCGCAGGGTTCGTCTTGGCTAAGTGGGCGTCGAATTGTACCATCAACGAACGACAGGTCGCCGAGTCAGAAGTCCTTATTGGAGAAGACGCCGATACGAAAACTTTGGGTCTCACTTGGAGTCAAAAACTGGATACTTTCAAATTCAACACCCAGAATCTACAGCTCGAAGGCCCACCCACAAAGCGATCCATGTTTTCATTGAAGCGCGGCTGTTCGATTCGTTAGGACTCATTTGCCCTATCGTTACCCTTGCAAAGATATTAATTTAAAAACTCTGGTCGCTACAAATTGGATGGGACGACGAAATACCCGCCGACGTACTGCATCGTTGGAAGACGGTGTCATCATGCTTTACAGATTTAGAAACGTTAAACATCCCTCGGCATGTCGGAACTCAGTTATTTGGCACTTATCAAATCCACGGGTTTGCGGACGCGTCAGAAGATGCTTTCGGATGTCGTCTGTACGAAAGGTCAGTGAACTCAGAGGGGATAAAAGTTAGGTTGCTTACAGAAAAATTCAGGGTAGCTCCGATCAATAGACTTAGTATTCCGCGACTAGAACTCTGTGCGGCTCACCTCATAGCGAAGTTATGGAGTGATGTGCAGACACTTAATCCTTACCGCGTCGAGCAGGTTACTATGTTTTCGGATTCTGAAGTTGTTCATTCGTCGCAAATAGTGTTTCGGCTATTCACGAACTGGCTCCAACTGCAGTCTGGCGAAACGTCCCGCCTAACTTCAATCCAGCGGACCTACCCTCTCGAGGAACTACGGTCAAAGATCTCTATACGACTCTTTTATCCATGGACTCGACTCATTGGCCAGTTAATCAGCACTTGGCTGACACGCGCCTTGAAAGCCAACTCGTAATGAAACCGCCAGTAATCGCCCATACGGTTGCTGTTGTCTCAATTCATCCGCTGCAACGAGTAGTTGAAAATTCTTCTTCCTATGTGAAGGTTGTGAGAGTTGCAACATTTATCTTTCGTTTTGCTTACGGCAGGTCCTGGAAATTGTGGAACGACCACGTCCAGCTACCGAGCTTTTTCGTTCTCTTAGAGGCTGTTCAGCGTGAATCGTTTGCAGACGAATTTAATAAATTAAAGAAAAGTTGCCATTACCCAGTTCTTACCAAAATCTTAAACCATTTATCAGCAACGAAGCTTTTGGAACCCGTACTTTAACATTGGTGCGAGTGGGTCGACTAGCGCACGCGGATCTAGAACCCAGTGCCAAAATTCCTATATTAATGCCTAAAGGGAATCGTTTTGTCAAATTGTACATCGAGCACCTGCACTACGCTAAATGCCATGCAGGTCCACGAGCTCTAGTCGGCCTGCTTCGGCAGACAATTTGGTTGATCAGTGCTGTTGTGCGCCGATGCACGCACAGTTTCCGGTATAAGCCACGGTTAATTACGCAAATAATGGGAAATCTGCCTCTTGACCGTGTCAGAATCAGTCGACCCTTTAGAATAAGCGGAGTCGATCTCTTCGGTCCAATCCGAGTGTCGCTAGGAGTGCGTGACAAGGCAGCTCTAAAAATGTATGTCGCATTATTCATATGTTTTTCAACGAAAGCGGTTCACCTAGAACTATTGAAGGATCTCACTTCTAACTCATTTATCCTCTTCCTCAGCAGAATTGTTGATCAATGCGGCCCGCTCGAACGGCTGTACTGCGACAATGCAACCAATTTTGTTGGTTCCGCACGGCTGCTCCAGGAGATGGCCTCCAATGTCCGCAGCACACTGGGAACGTACGACGTCCATCACCAGGTTGAGTTCGTCTTCATTCCGCCCCGGTCGCCTCATTTTGGGGGCCTATGGGAGGCCGCCGTCAAATCCGCCAAACACCTTCTTTTGAGGGCCGTCGGAAAAGCCTTGCTGAAGGAGGACGAAGTCCAGACGCTCCTGGTTGAAGTGGAAGCAGTGCTTAACTCGCGTCCGCTAGTAGCTGAGAGCAGCAACCCCAACGACGGAGAGGCAATTACTCCAGCCCATTTTCTGGTAGGCACTACGCTCGCTGCTTTACCCCCAGGATCGGCACCTCCTTATCCGGACACCATCTACAACGCTGGCAGCCTATATCAGGCATCAAACGACGGTTTTGGCGAGACTGGTCCCGTGACTATGTAGCGGGGCCGCAGCAAAGAGTTAATTGGACAAAGGAATCGGAATTGAATACCAGGAACCATCGTCGTCACCAAAGAGGATAATTTACCGCCCCAGAAGTGGCTGCTCGGCAGAGTCACGTAAGTAACGCAAGGATCGGATGACAAGGTGCGCGTTGCTCTAGTACAAACCAAGCAAGGCGTAAACAAGCGATCAGTACATCATCTGGCACCTCTTCCCATTAATTGAAGGCCTGCCGCGCTTCAACGCGGGCGATGTTTGGTCATTTCACTGTTTGTTTTGTTTACTATGTTCGATGCGATGCCCGACTATCGAAAGCTGCGAGCAGGGGCGTAGCAAAGCTGATCATCTCTAATAAATTACCCGCAACAGGTCGGCCAGCAACGATCATACTAAAATTACAATAAAATATTATATTAAGAATAATACCAGATTAGCATAAAATACTAACTCTTTATACCAATGTAATATGGAAAAGATTTGAAGAAAGAGAGTTGGTAACATTGTTGAATAGAAAATCTCTTGGAATAAACGCACAATTTTCACAGATGACGGCTAAGCAATGTTTTGAACAAAACCAGTGGGTTCGCGAAGTTGCAAATTTACTCCTGCTCCCTGAGCAAACATAGGATATATAATGACGTACAATTATTGTAAGTGAGCCTGGTTTTTTTTTTGTTTTTTTAATATGTTTATAACACTATGCATTGCCTTTTTCAAACATTTGTCCGGGCCAATATTCCTGAATAAAATATAAGCGCATATGTTTAAAAAATTTGATTTTCTTGTATATTTATATATTTTCCTTTAACCCCTTTCGGGATTTTATTTGGCACAAAACATTTTTTTTTTTTCATTAACGTACTTTTAAGTTAGATTAATGCAAAATACTTTAAACAAAAGGTATCACTCACCTGACATAATTGTGATCAACAGATAGCACTTTTTATAAAAAACTATTTGATTGATTTGAATTGCCTGCTTCCCTTTAAAAAACTCAAAAAGAATGTAGCATGTCTTCTCACCCCGTTACTTGATTTCTTTTTATCTTCACTGTTGGCGAAACATATCGGACGATTTAATTTTTAATCCTTGAGTAAAAACACAAAACGAAATTTTTAAAGAAGTTAATAATACCTATTTTAAACATTTAAATAAGTATAAATGGACCAAGGTTCTATAACTTTACTAAACATTTACATTGTATTGTACATAACATTAACATTACATTATAAGCAAACTCAAATGATTTTTTTTACTATGATCAAATACCTTAACTTTATAAAACAATATTAGTTGATTTATTTTAATATACAACCGTGCTTAAAAAATATTAGGGCATAAACAAGACGCTTGGTCTGCCTATCTTTCTTGCCCGACTGTTTGCGTCGGCAGTCTTCTGCGCCACTTTGCAGTTCTCGCGGGGGCCGGTGGCCCTATCGGGGTAGAAAAAGGATCGACCACCGAGTGGTCCCTTAAGGGACAATAGTCAATAAGTGGCTTGTGTATTTTTTGCAAATGCAAAAGAGTTATAGGAAAGTGAATACTCCTATATGAATTATACAATGACATTTTTGACAAGTAAAAAAATATTATAAGGACGAACACAACTTTATTCTGTTCACATAAAAAACAAATTTTTTTTATAAACAACAAAAGTTAAAATGATAAAATATAAAAAAATATACAAAAATTAATAATAAGATAAAATAAAATAATAAAATATAGAAATTTATTTATTTTATATAATTTATACTTAACAATGGGCCATTTAGCTGCAGCAATATTTTCAATATCGGTGGTTCAGCAGCAAAAAGTTTTCTTCCATTCCATAACAAGCGGATTTTATTGGTGCTTAAATATTTAAAATAAATATATAAGTACGCAACTATATATAAATATAGATAAACAAAAATACCATCAGCGAAATGTTTTTATTGCAATCGATTATTCGAAATCGGTAGGCGCCATGTTAGTCGTAACGGATTGCAGTCACTACCCCAACGTCGCTACCAAATTTTGAAACATTGTAATTAATTTTCATATTGTACATTTGAAGTGTTTTTATACCCGTTACTCGTAGAGTATATATGTTCTTGATCAGGATCACTAGCCGAGTCGATCTAGCCATGTCCGTCCGGATGAACGCAGAGATCTCAGAAACTTTAAGAGCTAGGTTATCGGGATTTGGCATGCAGATTCCTGAGCTTCTTACGCAGCGCAAGTTTGTTTTTAGCAGTGTGCCACGCCCACTCTAACGCCCACAAACCGCCCAAAACCGTGGTTCCTACAGTTTTGATGCTAGAATAAAAATTTAAACTGAAATGTATTGTTCTCATCAATACCTATTGATTAGCCCAAAAAACCTCATGCCCACTTTAACTCCCACAAACCGCCCACAACCTTAAAAAAAATCGTAAGTATGAACGCGGATATCTCGGAAACTATCAAAGATAGAGAATTGGGATCTCAGATTTAGATTCCGTAGCCTTAAGCGCAGCGCAAGTTTATTACGCGAATATGCCACGCACACTATAACGCCCGCAAACCGTCCAAGCCTGTGGCGCCCACAATTTTCATGCTAGATAAAAAAATTTTAACTGAAATGTATTGGTCTCGTCAACACCTATCGATTGACCCAAAGAAAATTTTGCCGCGCACACTCTAACGCCCATAACGCTTAAATCTGTCTACCGCCCACATAACCATATATTTAGATCAGGGGTTTGTGGCGCATTTCAGTCTCGCTATACTGCTTGCATATCTCATATTCTCCATTTCCCTTTTGTCCCATTAGCTGAGTTACGGGTATCTGATAGTCGAGGTACTTGACTATAGCGTTCTTCCTTGTTTTTATACCCGTTACTCGTAGAGGCAGAAAGAAGCGTTTCCGACCCCATAAAGTATATATATTCTTGATCAGGATAACTAGCCGAGTCGATCTAGGCATGTCCGTCTGTCCGTCTGTCTGTCCGGATGAACGCTGAGATCTCGGAAACTATGGGAGCTAGGCTATTTCTCAATATTTGGCGTGCAGATTCCTGAGCTTCTTACCCAGCGCAAGTTTGTTTCAGTAGAGTGCCACGCCCACTCTAACGCCCAGAAACCGCCAAAAACTGTGGCTCCTACAGTTTTGATGCTAGCATAAAAATTTTAACTGAAATGTAATGTTCTCATCAATACCTATCGATTGACCCAAAAAAGTTTGCCACGCCCACCCTAACGCCCATAAACCGCCCACAAACTTCAAAAAATCGTAAGTATGAACGTGGATATCTCGGAAACTATCAAAGATAGAGAATTGGGATTTCAGATTTAGATTCCGTAGCCTTATACGCAGCGCAAGTTTGTTACGCGAACATGCCACGCCCACTCTAACGCCCACAAACCGCGAAAACCTTTGTATGCTAGATAAAAAATTTTAACTGAAATGTATTGGTCTCGACAATAGCTATCGATTGGTCAAAAAAAAATTTGCCACGCCCACTCTAACGCCCAAAACGCTTAAATCTGTATGCCGCCGGTAGGTGGCGCATTTTAATCTCGCTTTGCTACTTGCATATCTCTATTTAGCTGAGTTACGGGTATCTGATAGTCGAGGTACTCGACTAAAGCGTTCTTCCTTGTTTTTGTTGTGTTCTGAAGTGTCGTGAGCAGGTGAGTACCACCATATATGTTGTGCAAGTGAAATACCTAATAATATGTGATATTCAGCCGTGAACTGCAACAGGCACATACATCGCCTAGTTAAAGAGGAGAAGGAGAAATAACTAAAAAGATTTGGGGAAATAGAGCAAGCGCAGCCTCCAAATGAATTAGAAGTGTCTGATAGATGGGCATTCAATACCCCCAGTTCTGCAAAATAGTAGTTTGTTAAAATAGTGGTTTGTTAGATGAAAAGCTTCGCCAATGGCACAATAAGCATAGGGACTCCCGCGAATGCGCCAAAGACCTGATTAAAATTTTGCGGGAAGAAAATTTAGGCGTCACTTCATTTTAAAAGTCTTCTTATCCCTCCAAGTCAATTATTTCGCTGGTAGCAGATGGCCAATATTTACATGTAGGAGTTAAAAATCAATTTATGAATTTATTAGACTGCTATCAGTTAATCAGAAAATCAGTTAGTGATAGACATTAATATAGATGGACTGCCATTATTTAAAAGTTCCAGGGCTCAACTCTGGTCCATTTCCTTTGGTATGTATAATCGCATTACGATCGAATTTGTTACGTCAAGAACATTCGTTTTCTATTTCAGACCTCTTCAACAGCCGTCATTGTGCACAAGTTGTTGCGAAGTTAAGAAGCAAATTTTGGAAAAAAATGGTAAAATTTTAAACTTTTTAACATTAAATTTTATTTTTGAGCTATAGCCTAGTACTCAGGTCGGCTAAGAATTTCACTAGTCGAAAAATCTTATTCTTTGTAGTGTGACCGAAGTTTTCAAAGTTCACCCGCAATGCATTTAGCATGGTCTTACTGTCAAGCAGCTGGGCTGGTTGCCAAACGGAAAACAAATTAACTGGAGGAATTTAAAAAAGAAGAGTCTGCTGATGCACAAATAAGTTAAAATAAAAATAAATGAAATGTTCAACTAATGTTTTTATTTATGTAAATTAGAGTTAGTTTAAGGCTTCCTTCTCGTCCCACTGATGCTTCGCTATCTTTCCCGCGCCATCTGCAGTCCAGCTCCGAGTCCCAATAGGCTGGCCAATAATAATGGCTGGTGGTGGCTCCTCCAGCTGTCCCTTAGCGGGCGACCATATTTTCTCCTACCTAAGGAAGCCGGCGCGTCCTGCATCTCCGCTTTAGTTGTCAAGTAGCTGGGGGAGGTGGAGTCCTTCCCACTGGGATTCTTTAGTGGATCTCCTCCAGTGCTTCAACTATTCTGCGGATTTGCCCCGTTGTGGTATTGCTTCCTGTCGGTCAAGTCCCACAACAATGGGCAACAGCTTGGATTAGGCGTACTTTTTCATCTGCCCTGACCGAGTGGAAGACACAAACGTGACGATATATTTTCCAATAAAAGATGAGGAGGCCCTATATATCGTCAACCAAAATATTAATAGTTGTGCAAAGGACTCTTACTTAAGTCTTTTTTTCTTAGATGTAAACATTTTAATGAAATGTTCCATGAGATCGTTGTTACTGCCAGAAGGGGTTTTAAAAAACTTGCGGAGGGTTCTCACAGATGAGTTTGCTGTGGGAATTAATGTTAAAGGCCTTTTTGGAAAAAAGCCCTTAAGTCATATACACATTTCTATGGTGCACTTCAAGATAGGTTATTTTTATACCCGTTACTCGTAGAGTAAGAGGGTATACTAGATTCGTCGGAAAGTATGTAACGGGCAGAAGGAAGCGTTTCCGACTCCATAAAGTATATATATTCTTGATGAGGATCACCAGTCGGGTCGACCTAGCCATGTCCGTCTATCAGTCTCTCCGTCTGTCTGTCCGTCCGGATGAATGCTGAGATTTTGGAAACTATAAGAGCTAGGCTATTGAGATTTGGCATGCAGATTCCTGAGCTTCTTATGCAGCGCAAGTTTGTTTCAGCAATGTGCCACGCCCACTCTAACGCCCACAAGCCGCCCAAAACTGTGGCTCCTACAGTTTGATGCTAGAATAAAAATTTTAACTGAAATGTATTAGTCTTGTTAATACCTATCGATTCCATCCGGGAGTTAAGGAAATTGCGGGGGGAAGTCACAGAGACTTTATATTCCGCAGGGTTCGTCTTGGCTAAGTGGGCGTCGAATTGTACCATCAACGAACGACAGGTCGCCGTGTCAGAAGTCCTTATTGGAGAAGACGCCGATACGAAAACTTTGGGTCTCACTTGGAGTCTAAAACTGGATACTTTCAAATTCAACGCCCAGAATCTACAGCTCGAAGGCCCACCCACAAAGCGATCCATTTTTTCATTGCAGCGCGGCTGTTCGGTCCGTTAGGACTCATTTGCCCTATCGTTACCCTTGCAAAGATATTAATTTAAAAACTCTGGTCGCTACAAATTGGATGGGACGACGAAATACCCGCCGACGTACTGCATCGTTGGAAGACGGTGTCATCATGCTTTACAGATTTAGAAACGTTGAACATCCCTCGCCATGTCGGAACTCAGTTAGGTGGCACTTATCAAATCCACGGGCTTGCGGACGCGTCAGAAGATGCTTTCGGATGTCGTCTGTACGAAAGGTCAGTGAACTCAGAGGGGATAAAAGTTAGGTTGCTTACAGATAAATTCAGGGTAGCTCTGATCAATAGACTTGGTATTCCATGACTAGAACTCTGTGCGGCTCACCTCATAGCGAAGTTATGGAGTGATGTGCAGACACTTAATCCTTACCGCGTCGAGCAGGTTACTATGTTTTCGGATTCTGAAGTTGTTCTCTTTTCGTTGCCCACTTGTCTGTCAAAATTTAAAACATTCGTCGCAAATAGGATTTCGGCTATTCACGAACTGGCTTCAACTGCAGTCTGGCGACACGTCCCGACTAACTTCAATCCAGCGGACCTACCCTCTCGAGGAACTACGGTCAAATATCTCTATACGACTCTTTTGTCCATGGACTCGACTCATTGGCCAGTTAATCAGCACCTGGCTGACACGCGCCTTGAAAGTCAACTCGTAATGAAACCGCCAGTAATCACCCATACGGTTGCTGTTGTCTCAATTCATCCGCTGCAACAAGTAGTTGAAAATTCTTCTTCCTATGTGAAGGTTGTGAGAATTGCAACATTTATCTTTCGTTTTGCTTACGGCAGGTCCTGGAAATTGTGGAACGACCACGTCCAGCTACCGAGCTTAGTTTTTCGTTCTCTAAGCAGCTCTAAAAATTTATGTCGCATTATTCATATGTTTTTCAACGAAAGCGGTTCACCTAGAACTATTGAAGGATCTCACTTCTTACTCATTTATCCTCTTCCTCCGCAGAATTGTTGAACGGTGCGGCCCGCTCGAACGCACGACTGCTCCAGGAGATGGCCTCCAATGTCCGCAGCAAACTGGGAACGTACGGCGTCCATCACCAGGTTGAGTTCGTCTTCATTTCGCCCCGGTCGCCTCATTTTGGGGGCCTATGGGAGGCCGCCGTCAAATCCGACAAACACCTTCTTTTGAGGGCCGTCGGAAAGCCTTGCTGAAGGAGGACGAAGTCCAGACGATCCTGGTTGAAGTGGAAGCAGTGCTTAACTCGCGTCCGCTAGTAGCTGACAGCAGCAACCCCAACGACGGAGAGGCAATTACTCCAGCCCATTTTCTGGTAGGCACTACGCTCGCTGCTTTACCCCCAGGATCGGCACCTCCTTATCCGGACACCATCTACAACGCTGGCAGCCTATATCAGGCATCAAACGACGGTTTTGGCGAGACTGGTCCCGTGACTATATATCGGGGCCGCAGCAAAGAGTTAATTGGACAAAGGAATCGGAATGGAATACCAGGAACCATCGTCGTCACCAAAGAGGATAATTTACCGCCCCAGAAGTGGCTGCTCGGCAGAGTCACGTAAGTAACGCAAGGATCGGATGACAAGGTGCGCGTTGCTCTAGTACAAACCAAGCAAGGCGTAAACAAGCGATCAGTACATCATCTGGCACCTCTTCCCATTAATTGAAGGCCTGCCGCGCTTCAACGCGGGCGATGTTTGGTCATTTCACTGTTTGTTTTGTTTACTATGTTCGATGCGATGCCCGACTATCGAAAGCTGCGAGCAGGGGCGTAGCAAAGCTGATCATCTCTAATAAATTACCCGCAACAGGACGGCCAGCAACGATCATACTTAAATTACAATAAAATACTATATTAAGAATAATACCAGATTAGCATAAAATATAACTCTTCATACCAATGTAATACGGAAAAGATTTGAAGAAAGAGAGTTGGTAACATTGTTGAATAGAAAATCTCTTGGAATAAACGCACAATTTACACAGATGACGGCTAAGCAATGTTTTGAATAAAACCAGTGGGTTCGCGAAGTTGCAAATTTACTCCTGCTCCCTGAGCAAACATAGGATATATAATGACGTACAATTATTGTAAGTGAGTCTGGTTTATTTTGTTTTTTTTTAATATGTTTATAACACTCTATGCATTGCCTTTTTCAAACATTTGTCCGGGCCAATATTCCTGAAAAAAATATAAGCGCATATGTTTAAAAAATTTGATTTTCTTGTATATTTATATATTTTCCTTTAACCCCTTTCGGGATTTTATTTGGCACAAAACATTTTTTTTTTTCATTAACGTGTTTTTATGTTAGATTAATGCAAAATACTTTAAACAAAAGGTATCACTTACTTGACAGTATTATGATCAACAGATAGCACTTTTTATAAAAAACTATTTGATTTCGATACGCACAAGTTGAATTGCCTGCTTCCCTTTAAAAAACTCAAAAAGAATGTAGCATGTCTTCTTCTCATCCCGTTACTTGATTTCTTTTTATTTTCACTGTTGGCGAAACATATCGGACTATTTAATTTTTAATCCTTGAGTAAAAACACAAAACGAAATTTTTAAAGAAGTCAATAATACCTATTTTAAATATTTCAATAATTATAAATGGACCAAGGTTCTATAACTTTACTAAACATTTACATTGTATTGTACATAACATTAACATTACATTATAAGCAAACTCAAATGATTTTTTTACTATGATCAAATACCTTAATTTTATAAAACAATATTAGTTGATTTATTTTAATATACAACCGTGCTTAAAAAATATTAGGGCATAAACAAGACGCTTGGTCTGCCTATCTTTCTTGCCCGACTGTTTGCGTCGGCAGTCTTCTGCGCCACTTTGCAGTTCTCCCGGGGGCCGGTGGCCCTTTCGGGGTAGAAAAGGGATCGACCACCGAGTGGTCCCTTAAGGGACAATAGTCAATAAGTGGCTTGTGTATTTTTTACAAGTGCAAAAGAGTTATAGGAAAGTGAATACTCCTATATGAATTATACAATGAAATTTTTGACAAGTATATAAATATTATAAGAACGAACACAACTGTTTGTGGGGAAGACAACAAATATGCCACCCTTATATTTATAATTAATAACGCACGAATAGGTTATATTAAAATGTATAGCGTTTATTCGAAGCGGCAGACGGACTGTGAATGTGTAAAAAGCTTGGCTCCAAGATCTTCATATAGACATATGCAGGCTTACAAAGTAGTTGCTGAATATAAGAAAGAAGGCGAAAGATAAGCAGAGAGCGATGCAGGTGCCGTCGTACACCTATGCGCGCATGACTAGGCGCTGGCGATCTGCTCCGAACATACTCCCCCCGTTGGAAGAGGTAAGGTTCCAACTATCTCGGAATCGATGGGCAGAACGGCTAGCTTGGCGACGGCTCTCTTGATCAGACCCGTAGCTGTACGGACCATAGCTACTCTGATGACTCCGTCCCCGCCGGGTATGACTTCTTGGATGCACCCAAGCTGCCATCTCAAGGGTGGAACGTTGTCCTCCTTAAGCAAAACTATGCGTCCAACCTTGATGTTAGACGTTTCGACGCGCCACTTGCTCCTCTCTTGAAGTAGGGACAAATACTCGCTGCTCCACCTTTTCCAGAAATGTTGCTGCATCTGGGTAACCCGCTGCCATCTGCTGAGGCGGTCTTCGCGGAGATGAGTAATGCCAGGCTCAGGAAACTTAGTGTAGCTGGAACCCTTCAGGAAATGCGCCGGTGTTAGCACCTCAAGGCTTTCAGCATTTTCTGAAATTGGACAGAGTGGACGGGAGTTAAGGATAGCAGAAATCTCATATGCAAGAGTTCTTAATTCATCGATGGCTAAGATGGATGCACCGGCGACTCTGTTGAAGTGAAATTTAGCTGACTTCACAGCAGCCTCCCATAAACCACCGAAGTGCGGAGCACGCCTCCGCGCTCCAGACTAAGTGAGCATAGCTCTATACTTAAGAATATATAGGCCGTCTCTCCGCTGCCGCTGTTGGCAGCGCCGCTATGAGACTTAGACCTCCTTAGCTCCTAAGTAAATTAAGTTTGTCAAGAAACTCTTTTGAGCTCAGAGCGGCAACAAAGGCTGCTCTGCTCCGAATAAAATACAAATAAAAATCATCCAAATGAATATCAAACCTAAATGAATTTGACTTATATTATTTGGCCATCGAATTTATCGGCAACACTACTTCGCATAAGCGAGCATTCTGCTCCAGAGTCAAAGCACATAGGAAAGATCTCACCCTGCTGTGTCATAGCTCCTTTTGGCTCAGCCACAAAACATTGGTTACATTTCTTCTCAGTAACTGCTCCAGATTTAGCTGCATTGTTCGTGCACCGATTTGCAAGATGCCCAAGTTGTCCACACCGGTAACAAGTCACATTCTGTAAGTCACGATGCTGCTTATTCTCCGATCCAGACCGCTTCAATTTACACTCCGCCATTTTATGTCCTGGTTTCTTGCATAAGTGGCACACGATTTTGGCTCGCTTGCAGTCGCCGCTATTACCATCATTACTTAAATGCTCTCAGTTCCATCTGGAGTTGACTTCTAGTTTGTACATTTGACGAAAACACCATACGCTGCAAACGGTTGTCAAAATTGGCCATTTGCGCAAGTACCGTGGATACAGCTATTTCCTCGGCTTTCATATTGCGCCATTTTGTGGTCAATGACGTCACCATACGGCTTGCGTACACTGCAGGGCACTCGTTGTGGGGTGGACGGCTGTTCAGCAGATTCAGGAACATAGCTGCCGGCGTTTCCTTAATCTCGAAACGCTGTATAAATAGTTCTTTAAACTGCTCCCAATTAATGCCGGGATAGCAGATCTGTGCAAGCCACGCTGAAGCACTGCCCTGCATGCAACTACTCAACATCATAATAAGTGCGCTGCCATCAATCTGCTGTTCGTCCATAATAATGCTTGCCGTTGCACACCATTGAGTCGCATCGGCTTCAGTTAAATCTGGGTTAAATTTTGGTAAAACCACTTGATTTTGTGGACGCACAGACGCTTTCATAGCTTTACACATTTCAACAAAATTGCGATTCTGCAGTTCCATAATAGTACGCCACTGATCTTCAGAAAATGCAGGAGTTGGCACCGATCCCACTTCTGATGTCGGTTATGGATTTGATTTTCCATATTTTGCGCAGATTGTATACGGCGAATATAATTGAGCACACCACAGTCGATTTGAGAATGCGCGCCAGCCTTCTTGCATACCCAAAAGTCCTCCCGAAAATGCTGCAACGAGCATACTTGTGTCTCTGTCTCTCGCAGTGGCTCAAGGATACACGCACAACAATCGTAGTGCGCATCTCTCTCTCAAACCTCTAACCTCTCACAATTTTCTTTCTCATGTTCGCATCGAACTATACTGACCACCTGGCGAATAGACGGAACAAAGCGTACTAACAAACAACCGTTAGAGTGCAGAGACGAGATTTGCCACTTGGTACACGCATTTGATTTAATGCTTTTACACTGACTACCATAATTTAAGATCCGACAAGTTCAACATCTTGAAACCCAATTTTCAGCCCAATCTTTCATGCCACAAGCGATATTCGGCGTCATTTGAAATTTTGGATGTATATACTTTACTATTTAAATAAAATTTCAGAATTGGTACATTATACTTACACATCCCTTTAAATGCACAGTCCATCCTGATTAAATTCGACGGACATTCCAGCATCTAGCATCTTCTTCATGTGTAGTAAATTGTGCGGGATTTCCTTGCAAAACAGCACATTTTGTAATGCAATGTTTTTCCCAGAACTGTTAAGACTAACTAGTCCTTTCGTAGTAGCATACACGAATTCTCCACGCTTTGCAATCTCAATCTCCACACTTGGATTTGTGTCCTTGCCAACTCTTTTTAGTTTGATTTCATGATCCAGAAGCCGTGTCTTTACAAAGGCTAATGTTAAATTGCTCTCAGAGAGAGTTTATATCGCTGTTATTACTCCATCATAGCTAGTTGGAAGTGTTAGAAGCAAATGAGACACTTTGTCCATTTCATCTATCTTGGCTCCTGCCGCAACTAACTCAGTAACCAAATCACCAAATAAACGAAAGTGGTTCACTAGCGGAGTATCACCCTTCAATTTTAGAGACAATAATTGTTTGCGTAATGAAAGTTGAGATGCCAGGCTTTTACGCTCGTAAATAGTATCCAAATTGTCAAAAATCTCCTTAGCCGAGTTCCCATTGTTGGCAAACACTTGTTACGTACGCCCTCCCCCATACCAAGATAAACCCCGGCAAAACAACTGCCATTAGTTGAGGGTAGGGGCCGTAATGACTAACCACACTCCGATTGATAAAATCAAAACAGCAAAAACAATTCGACAACTCATGGGGGTCGCGTGGCCAGAACAACGACCACGATCGACCTGCTCGTAACCGTACTCCAGTAAGGTGGCAAAGTGCACCAGCCGGCCATTGACTCCTAAAATAGGGAAAATGGAGAAACAGTACCCCTAGGTGGGAACACGTAGTTAATTCATCCAATATGGGGGCTAGCGAAAGCTCTAGTCCGGTATAAAAGACCCCAGCCAAATGGAGAAGGGACAGAAATTGTTCTGATCTCTCCCTGACAGTGGTCTAGAAGTACAACTCCTATCAACACAGACCACGACTGGAAGAAGGCTGGTGTCCAGAAGGATGTCTTGACGTTTCCCTAGGATTAACTTCACCCAGGAGAAAGTTCCGATAACCGGTCCTGCGATCGACCACAATCTGGAGGAAGTCAACCTGCAAAATCCCGAAGGACGAAAAGGAACTAGCGAACTAAGTGAATGGCCTAAAGACCCCAAGATGGGCGGCGAAACTTCCAAAGTGGCCGACAGCACCGCCAATGTGATTAATCACGTAGAGATCGTTGACCACAGGGACGATATTCAAGATGTCAACAGGACCCTGAAGCTCATAGCTGGACTACTACTGGTTATAGTGATCCTTAAAGTGGTCAAGATGTACAAGCGCTCTGTTCAGAGACGCCGCGACCAACATCACACCCTGGAGAAAGTGGTGACCCACATGGGAGCATAAGCCGAGTCGATACAGTGAAGTGAAACCACAAAAAGACAATAAAAGCAGCAAAAAGACAATAGAAACAATACAAATAATAATAAATAAATTGCACTCCAATATTATGAACAAAAAGTGAATCGCCCAGAAACAATCACAAACAATTTGCGAGTACATGCATTTCTGAATGCAAGTGTAAACAGAACCCCCAATTACATACGCTGAACAAGAAATTGGAGCTGCACCGACCAGCCCCCAGCTCGAGCATTTGGAACCGACGTGCGCCGCAGTGGAACTCGCATACGATGCATGCATACATACATATCTATACAGCGATAGTGTTATTTTTTTTGTGTAACATAATTTTTGTGTTTTGTTTTTGTAAACCGCCTTCAAGTCTTGCACGTATATATGTATATAAACCAATTATAAAATCTCCCAAAGCCCAGGATCCGGAGCGTCGAGATCTCATCGCCCAGGATTAAAAAGAGGGAAAGTTTGTCGGAACACGGTTCCTTTTCTTATACATACATATATATATATATCCGTGCACCATGATTACATCAGAAGCTTAGCAAAAACAATAGACACTGATCCACAATTTAACGTAAGAATTTTATACTTGTTATCAAAAGCGACCCTACCAATAACAGTGAATGAATTGGAATACTTATATATTGAGACCTTCCGTCTAGATTTTTCTCCACTTGCCCACTGTAATAAGACCGAAAATGCTATCATTATCTCTACCGTTCCAACGGTCATTGTTCTCTCCCGTCTGGATAAGAATTTGTTTTTGGGCAATGTTAATACTTTCCTAGTTAAGACAAAGAATTAATCTGTTAGGAATACATGTAATAATATATAATATCCACATATAATAATTGTTTCATATATATAATCATTTAGATATACTTTTCTTTTTATACCTTTTTTATACATAATAATTAAATGTTAATTTTTCAGCGGCGAGTATCAGCCTTGTAATTGTATGACAATTGCAAGAGCCCTCTGAGCGACGTTTGCAGTCGTGAATAGTCAGCATTTTGCTGATGTGTGCACCTTCACAGGTGGTCAAATCGATACTCTCCGCTAATACAATAATTGTCAATTAATTTAATCCCTATATGAATTAACCAATATTATGTTATTCAACACCGGCACACGCCGACATAAATATTATTTAATAAATTTATAATGTGAAAAGGAATTGAAAATCATGGTGCGCTAGAACTATAACAGCGGGGGTGTGCTGACGCGAGGAGTGAAGTAGGTCAAGAACAATGACATAACTTTCGACGGACAACCTTGACAATAGGGGATCGTATTGCGCGGCCCGCGACGATCCATTGGCACACGATTGTGTGAAGGGGTGGGAATATGGCCAAAACACAGCCCGATCGTATTGCGATCAAGCGACAGCTAAGCTTGGGCAGTGTGGACTGATGACTGACGAACTTGATGACTAATATTATTTTTCCAGGCACTTTTAATATTTATTCTCGTTATGTTGGAGAGGAGAGAGGCTTACCAAGACCCCACGACCCGAATACGACGTAGCTTATGCCGGCAAATGGTGCCTGAACATCGGACGCCTCTCCCTCGTCCCAAGTCCTTGTCAGGACTCGGGCACTAATATGCCCACGTAAGAGAATTGGCGCCCAACGATACGACATTTCATATTCCTTAAGGAATTTTACCAGGGTCCACAATCTCGATGCCTGCGGTATCGGAGTGGATATACCTAGGGATGGCATAGCTTTCATCTTTATTTGCCATGAGTAATTTGACTGTTTGATAGAACAGGGAGCTTAAATAATTTTAAATATGCGCATACTTATTTTGTCTTTAAATTAGTAACTTTAAAGTCCCCAACTTCTGTGACAGTCCGTGTTGAGAGGCCTCTCAATCAGAACTTTGTCTCAGAATAGTGGCTTGACTTTATAAAGTTTTAACCTTAGAAATTCTCTGTTTTATTCATGGACAAGTTTAACAGAATTTCCTTTAACCAAGAAGTATGAGGTATCCTTTTTATAATACTATACCTACAACTAAGTGCCGACTGACTATTTGTTGAAAGTAACGTAAATACAATTTATAGGTGCTTTCTGGCCGACCCCACACGACGTACTACGCATTTGCCCGGTCGTTTGAATTGGTTCGAGTCCAGAAAGAGCAGGAGCGCAAGCATTACATTTACGCATTTAGCAGTTGCGGTGCGGGTCTACTGTTCGTTTGTCGATCCAGGACAGAATGGGGGTGGGGGAACTGACAGGAAACGCAAAGCCGACGCCCTACAACGTACTAGGCATTGGTCCGGTCGTTTGCTTGGTTCGAGTCTTTGCCGTTTTCCTTGACATATTTGGGCGGTGGACGATTTTTAGTTTCTCTGGCCGACGCCCCACAACGTATTAGGCTAGTTGGTCAGGTCGTTTGCTTGGTTCGAGTCCAGAGAAATAGGAGACGGTTGTGGATCCCGAGAATGATCGGTCAAATAACTTGTTTTCCGACGACTGGCGGGAGGGGGTTTTTGGACAGATTCCTTATCTAGACACAGCCATTCCGTTTGGAACATTTGGGATGTCTAGAAAAAGGGAAAGTAAGGGCATGTTTGCTTAGCGGAACCGCGTTGTGTAGAAGCGGCTAACACCCCTAGTTAGGGAAATTTATTTGTTTTGTTTTGGGGCTTACATATCGGACGGTTCTTGACCGAAGAGAAACTTGAGAAGCAGGGGGAAGCACCCCCAGTTGATAAACATTCTTATTGTCGACTTATTCAGCGTTTACGTCGCTGACCGGGTATTTTGAAAAGAATCACGTAAAGCTTTTATACCAACCGTATAAATGAAGGGGGCCAAGAAGAAAGTCCTTTTCCAACCCAGCACCGGAAGAGTGACCCGGGCAACAACGCGCGGTGAAAATCACCAACCCCGCAGTGCAAGCGCGCCAAGGCTAGGAGACTCATCTGAAAGAGAGCCGTGGGAGCTCGCACAGAATCAGCCAGGACAGATAGATACCCTGTCCGAAGAAAACAATTTGGACCAATACACTGAAATGGAAGGAGCCGCCGGAGGGGAGAATCTACCCCTAGGACCGCCGAAAGGAAGATCAAGTATGCTTCCCCAATTTCAGAGGCACGAGGAGGACAACTTAGAGGCTGCCGAGTGACGTGAACAAAGATTGATGGAGCTCTTGAGGCAAAGCAATGAAATGCAGCGTGGAATGAGTGCCCAGATAGAAGCGCTGAAAGCCCAGATAACAGAAATGCAGTCTCCGACATCCAGGAGACCCGAACAGAAGGGACTGCCTTCGCCGCCCCATACTGTCCCGAATCCAACGGACAGCTTTTTGAGATACCAAGAGATCCCGCCTCTGGAACCGGTAACACAGGACATGCTCAATAGCCAGATGCACCGGTTAAGAACACCCAGGCGGATGGACACCCCATTACACAGGCAATTCAGAACAAACGAGAGGGAGTCGAGTCACCAACTGCATCCAGAGATCGATCGGAACTCGTCATTCCAAGGACCACGACCAAAAGATATCAGATTGGACAGATGAATCCTAAAGTTCGATGGAAGCGGACGCGGCATGACAGTTGAGAGTTTCCTATTCCGCGTGGACCGACTACAAGAATTGTATGACCTCAGCCGTCAACAAGTCTTTCGTGAATTCCATCTTCTGCTGGCAGGTGCAGCCACGAAATGGTATTGGCAGCTAATGGAAGACAAGGCAGAAGATTACGACTTTGACTACTACTCATTGACCCAAGAAATGAGACGGGCATTTTCCACTACCGGAAGTGACCTTATGAAAGTCAAAGAATTAATGGAACGCAAGCAAGGGCCACACGAAACCTTTAGCGATTATGTCTCGGATATGCATAACCTGCATTTCAAGCTCAAGCACAAAATCGCTGAAGATGAATTCGTTGAGCTCTTAAAGGATAACATGAACTCCCAGATGGGGGGATTACTGCTAACATCCCCAATCACCTCATTAGCGGAGCTCAAAAGAGAGGGTCTCAGAGTTGATCGCTGGCTGAGAAACACAGAAAGAAACATGCGCAGCCGAGCTGCAATCAACGAAATAGAGGAATTCCAGACACTGGAGGACTTGCCGGACGCGGTCACGGTGGAAGAATTCAACCGGCAGCGGAAAGATACGCGAGGGCGTTACGAGGATGGACAAGGATGCCGAGGCCCATTACACGCGCTGGTGTGTTATAAGTGTGGCAAAGGAGCAGACTTCTATAGGAAGCATCCTTCGAAGGAAGAATCCTGCCCTATCAAATTCCACGATGCCACCTGCAGGTTCTGCGAGAAAGTCGGGACGGATGCAGATGCTAACCCAGCGGCTTTTGCGCGGAGTCCGTCAGGCAAGACCGGGACAGCCGGGCGGACCAGGACCAACCCTTTCCGGTAAAAACACGGAAGCCCAACCAAACCTCCCCCCATAAGAGCCTAGAACAACGAGAGAGGGAGTACGAACTTGCTCGTGAACGTATCTTCAATGGGTCGGAAGATGCAGACAGCGAGACACGAACAACGCGAAAAATACTAAAATTATATGATGCCCTAGCAGACTATCGCCGGCTCAAGCAAAAGATGGTGGACACAGTAGTGAGCGTGCAAAATGACAAACGTTTCTTTGCCAAAACGAAGGTCGATGGAGAAGAGATACTCGCCTTACTGGACACAGGCGCCAGTGCGAACTGTATTGGCAGAGGAGCGCACGCTTTCTTAAAAAACCGGACGAGGCCGATAAGGAAGCTAAGTGAAGAATGTGTACGCACAGCCAGCGGTGGTGAAACCCAAGTAACCGGAGCCATAACGTTACCCGTGGAATGAGAAGGAGAAACCAAGGACCTAGAGTTTGTCTGACACAACGATTTTATTTCGGAATTAATTTCTGGGATACGTTCGGCCTCACATTCCTCGGTAAAGGTAGACGCGAGGTTGCCGCCGTTGAAACAACTCCGGATTTCGACCTTATGACCGGCGACCTAGACATGAACAATACGCTCAAGCCCGAGACCGCCTATACCCCACATCAGCTTACCCCAGAACAACATTGTAAGCTGCAACAAGTGATAGACACATACCCGTCTTGTCTAGAAAAAGGATTATTAAAGACCAGTTTAGAGCAACATATTATTGAAGTGACCAACGAGGACCTACCAATAAAGCAGCGACATTACCCGATATCCCCAGCCAAACAGAAGCTGGTGTACGCCGAGCTAGATCGCATGTTAGGTCTAGGCGTGATCGAAGAGAGCAACAGTAGCTGGAGTTCACCGGTAACACTGGTGCAAAAAGGGCCGAAAAATCGCCTCTGCCTCGGTGCGCGTAAAGTAAATTCCCGGACGATTAAAGATGCGTATCCACTACCACATATCGAGGGTCTGTTGAGTCGACTACAGGAAACGTATTACATTTCCGCAATTGATTTAAAAGACGCCTTTTGGCAAATACCTCTCGAAACCAAAAGCAGAGAGAAAACCGCGTTTACAGTGCCCGGCAGGCCACTGTATCAGTTTACAGTCATGCCGTTCGGCTTGTGCAATGCCGCGCAGCGAATGTGCCGACTAATGGATAAATTTATACCAGCGGCGCTACGCGAAAATGTATTTGTGCATCTGGATGACTTACTGGTCTGTTCACCTACATTTTAAGCCCACATTGATATGTTGAACCTGCTTACAGCGGGCAGAGCTAACAATAAATGTAGACAAGAACAAGTTTTGCTACAGCCAGGCAAGATATTTAGGGTATGTAGTTGGGGTAGGATGCATCCGAACGGATGATGCGAAAATACAATCGATCCAGGAATTTCCCCAACCTAGCTCCGCCAAACAGTTGCGGAGGTTCCTGGGAATGACAGAAGGTTCATCCAAAACTTCGCCCAGACAGCGGCACCGCTTGACGACTGTTTGAAGAAAGACCGCATAAAGAAATTTGAATTGTCAGAAGAGGCATTCAAGGTGTTTGAACTTTTAAAAACCAGCATGGCAACAGCACCTGTACTCGTCACCCCAGATTTTAAAAAACCATTTACCATTCAATGTGATGCCTCAACCACTGTAGTGGGGGAAGTTTTGTTCCAAGCCGATGACGAGGGCGGAGAACATCCCATTGCCTATATGTCAGCCAAATTGAACAAAGCACAGCGGAATTACAGCATTACCGAGTTGGAATGCTATGCCGCTATCCTCAGCATTACCAAAATTTCGTGCCTACGTAGATGGGATGCCCTTCAAAGTGATCACTGACCACGCTAGTCTAAAATGGCTGATGAGTCAGAAAGACTTAGCAGGCTTGCGCGATGGAGTCTGAAGCTACAAGCGTTTGACTTCACCATAGAACACAGGAAAGGATCACTAAATGTAGTCCCAGATGCTCTCTCACGAGTTCATATGGACGAGCTACAGAAGGCCGGTGCGGAAGAACTGGACATACACATCAACCTCGATTCGAGAGCGTTCCAGTCATCGGATTATGTCAGCCTAGTGCAGGCGGTGGACGAAAATTTAGGTAAAAGTCCAGACCTTCAAACATCAGAAAGCTATGTATATAAACGGATGGGATTCTGCCTAAACGACGCTGTGGATGAAGCCCGAGCATAGAAGCTCTGGGTTCCCGCCGAGCTGTGTCCTGATTTAGTCTGGAGAGCACATCATGCCATAACCGCGGGGCATGGGGGGTTGCACAAATCACTAGCCAAATTGAGACAGTTTTATTATTGGCCAGGCATGGCTGTAGATGTCCAAAAAGTAGTGAAGGAATGCGAGGTCTGTAAGATCACCAAAACCGCCAACAAAAATGACCGACCACCCATAGGAGAACAGCGGGTTACGGAGCGGGCTGGCCAAAGGTTGTTCATCGACTTTATGGGACCATACCCGAGGACCAAAGCTGGGAACTCGGTGATTTTTGTATGCCTAGACCATTTCTCCAAGTTTGTCTGGCTGCAGCCGATGAGACATGCAGTAGCTGCAGAAGTCATCAAATTCCTTGAGACCAAAATTTTCCATCAATTTGGAGTCCCCGAGTTTGTACACTCCGACAACGGCAAAAAATTTGTGTCTCAAATTTTTGGCGAGCTAATGACCCGCTATGGTATTCGACACGTAAAGACTGGACTTTACTCCCCGCAAGCGAACGCGGCTGAGAGGGTAAACCGATCTGTACTCCAAATTTTGCGAGCAACAATTGCCACTGATCAGCGAAATTGTTATACCCAACTAAGTCGAATAGAGTGTGCCCTTAGGAATGGCCTACACGAGTCAATAGGCATGGAACCATATTACGCCATGTTCGGAGCGCGGATGGTTACCCATGGAACAGCTTATCCGATTCTACGAAAACTGGGGGGAATACAGGCAGGAGATCCACAGATAAGTCTCCCAGACAAGATGGAACTTATACGACAAAAAGTGACCCAAGGATTAAACCGAACTCATGAACGCGCAGAAAAGGCATATAACACCCGTAGCAAGCTCGTAGAGTTTTCCGTAGGACAAGTTGTCTATAGGAAAAACTACAAGAAGAGTAACAAAGCTGACGGATATAATGCCAAACTTGGCCCGAATCGAATTCGCTGTGTTGTACTCCAGCGTAAGGGCAAAGCGCTATATGAGCTGGGCAATGCAGTGGGGAAAAGTGTCGTGGTATTCCATGCTAAAGACCTGTATGTCGCCTGAACCTCTGAACGTAATCCGACGACTCCAGAAGGCGACAAACTTAGAACTGTGGGATAGCACGAGTTGATAGAAGGTCCCGATCACCTGATGAGGTGAACACGTAATCAGAAGCGCTGGATACAACTCCTTTCGGCGCCTCAAAACCGGGAGACGATGGAGCAGGAGATCGGGCAAAGGACCCAAAACCAGGAAAACGAGCGTAGACAGTTGCTCCAAGTACAGGAGCAACTTGTACGGACACAAAAACAAATAGTCAAGATACAGGAGAGCCAACAGAGGGTGGGGCGGCGCATGAACCGCCTCGCCAGAAGATTGGCAAGAAGGAGCCCGCGCCTGGGAGTCCTAGCGCGGGAAGATATCCTGCTTATAATAAAAAAACCTTAACTTAAGAACGATGTCTAGTACTAAGATAAATATATAGTAAATAAGTAAAACAAAAAAAAAAAAAATAAATAATAATAAAAATAAAAAAAAAAAGAAACCAAAACAGAACAAAAAAAAACAATTCTTATACTGTTTAATATATTTTTCTTCGGGAAATGGGAAAACTTTTTACCTTTCAGCTGAGTAGCCCCCGGTTAAAAACCGTGGTTACAGCACACTCAGCAATTTTATTCTCAACTTTTTAACTTTTACTCACTTCTGATTTTTTTTCTATTTATATATTATTTTTCATGAGCCATATTTTTATTTACAGGTATAAATATGTATGTATGTATGTTTCCGTGCGAGGCCGGAAAGCTTTTCTTTTTCAGCATATGTATATAGTAATAACATAATAAAAAAGTACAATAATTAAATAATAAAATAATAAGCCCGACTAGCTCATCTGAGACTGGGTTAATGTTGTGGGTCGAAGCCACATGTAAATGGGCGCCTAAAAAAAGGAATAAAGGAGAAGGAGATCTAAAGAGATGGTCGTACGAAGATTCCTTTTGCGAAGTCATTCCATGCGTAGCCGCATCGATCACTTCGAGCCTGTTACGTACGCCCTTCCCCCATACAAGATTAACCCCGGCAAAACAAAGGCCATAAGTTGAGGGTAGGGGCCCTAATGACTAACCACACTCCAAATCAGCAAAAACAATTCGACAACTCATGGGTGTCGCAAGGCCAGAACAACGACCACGATCGACCTGCTCGTAACCATACTCCAGTAAGGTAGCAAAGTGCACCAACCGGTCGTTGACTCCATAAATAGGGGAAATAGAGAAACAGTATCCCTAGGTGGGAACACTTAGTTAACTCATCCAATATGGGGAGCTAGCGAAAGCTCTAGTCCGGTATAAAAGACCCCAGCCAAATAGAGAAGGGACAGAAATGGTTCTGATCTCTCCCTGACAGTGGTCTAGAAGTACAACTCCCATCAACACAGACCACGACTGGAAGAAGGCTGGTGTCCAGAAGGATATCTTGACGTTTCCCTAGAATCAAATTCACCCAGGAGGAAGTCCCGATAACCGGTCCTGCGATCGACCACAATCTGGAGAAAGTCAACCTGCAAAATCCCGAAGGACGAAAAGAACTAGCGAACCAAGTGAATGCCCTAAGGACCCCAAGATGGGTAGAAAAACGTCTAAAGTGGCCGGCAGCACCGCCAATGTGATTAACACAGTAGAGATCGTTGACCACAAAGATGATATGCAAGATGTCAACAAGACCATGAAGCTCATCGTTGGACTACTCCTGGTTATAGTGCTCCTTAAGGTTGTAAAGATCTACAAGCGCTCTGTTCAGAGACGCCGCGACCAACATCATGCCCTGGAGAAAGTGGTGACTCACATTGGAGCATAAGCCAAGCAGATACAGTGAAGTGAAGCAGCAAAAAGACAATAGAAACAATAAAATAATAATAAATAAATTGCACTCCAATATTGTAAACCAAAAAGTGAATCGCCACAAACAATCACAAACAATTTGCAAGTACATGCATTTCTGAATGCAAGTGTAAACAGAACCCCCAATTACCTACGCTGAATAAGAAATTGGAGCGGCACCGACCAGCCCCCAGCTCGAGCATTGGAACCGACGTGCGCCGCAGTGGAACTCGCATACGATGCATGCATACATACATATCTATACAGCGATAGTGTTTTTTTTTTTGTGTAACATAATTTTTGTGTTTTGTTTTTGTAAACCGCCTTCAAGTCTTGCACGTATATATGTATATAAACCAATTATAAAATCTCCCAAAGCCCAGGATCCGGAGCGTCGAGATCTCATCGCCCAGGATTAAAAAGAGGGTAAGTTTGTCGGAACGCGGTTCCTTTTCTTATACATACATATATATATATATCCGTGCACCATGATTACATCAGAAGCTTTAGCAAAAACAATAGACACTGATCCACAATTTAACGTAAGAATTTTATACTTGTTATCAAAAGCGACCCTACCAATAACAGTGAATGAATTGGAATACTTATATATTGAGACCTTCCGTCTAGATTTTTCTCCACTTGCCCACGGTAATAAGACCGAAAAAGCTATCATTATCTCTACCGTTCCAACGGTCATTGTTCTCTCCCGTCTGGATAAAAATTTGTTTTTGGGCAATGTTAACACTTTCCTAGTTAAGACAAAGAATTAATCTGTTAGGAATACATGTAATACTATTTAATATCCACATATAATAATTGTTTCATATATATAATCATTTAGATATACTTTTCTTTTTATACCTATTTTATACATAATAATCAAATGTTAATTTTCAGCGGCGAGTATCAGCCTTGTAATTGTATGTACAATTGCAAGAGCCCTCTGAGCGACGTTTGTAGTCGTGAATAGTCAGCATTTTGCTGATGTGTGCACCTTCACAGGTGGTAAAGTCGATATCAATTAATTTAATTATACCCGTTACTCGTAGAGTAAAAGGGTATACTAGATTCGTCGGAAAGTATGTAACAGGCAGAAGGAAGCGTTTCCGACCCCATAAAGTAAATATATTCTTGATCAGGATCACTAGCCGAGTCGATCTAGCCATGTCCGTCTGTCCGTCTGTCCGTCTGTCCGTCTGTCCGTCTGTCCGTCTGTCCGTCTGTCCGTCTGTCCGTCTGTCCGTCTGTCCGTCTGTCCGTATGAACGCTGAGATCTCGGAAACTATGAGAGTTACAATACTGGGATTAGGCACGCAGATTCCTGAGATTCCTGCGCAGCGCAAGTTTGTTTCAGTAGAGTGCCACGCCCACTCTAACGCCCACAAACCGCCCAAAACTGTGGCTCCTACAGTTTTGATGCTAGAATAAAAATTCTAACTGAAATGTAATGTTCTCATCAATACCTATCGATTGACCTAAAAAAAAGTTTGCCACGCCCACTTTAACGCCCACAAACCGCGAAAACCTGTGACGCCCACAATTTTTATGCTAGATAAAAAATTTTAACTGAAATGTATTCGTCTCGTCATTACCTATCGATTGACTCAAAAAAAAGTTTGCCACGCCCACTTTAACGCCCACAAACCGCAAAAACCTGTGACGCCCACAATTTTCATGCTAGATAAAAAATTGTAACTGAAATGTATTGGTCTCGTCGATACCTATCGATTGATCCAAAAAAAAATTTGCCACGCCCACTCTAACGCCCATAACGCTTAAATCTGTATACCGCCGGTAGGTGGCGCATTTTAATCTCGCTTTGCTGCTTGCATATCTCCATTTAGCTGAGTAACGGGTATCTGATAGTCGAGGTACTCGACTATAGCGTTCTTCCTTGTTTTTATATGAATTTGCCAACATTATGTTATTCAACACCGGCACACGCCGACATAAATATTATTTTAATAAATTTATAATGTGAAAAGGAATTCAAAACCATGGTGTGCTAGAACTCTAACAACGGGGGTGTGCTGACGCAAGGAGTGGAGTAGGTCAAGAACAATGACATAACTTTTGACGGACAACCTTGACAATAGGGGATCGTATTGCGCGGCCCGCGACGATCCATTGGCACACGGATGTGTGAAGGGGAGGGAATATGGCCAAAACACAGCCCGATCGTATTGCGATCAAGCGACAGCTAAGCTTGTTGGGCAGTGTGGACTGATGACTGACGAACTTGATGACTAATATTATTTTTCCAGGCACTTTTAATATTTACTCTCGTTATGTTGGAGAGGAGAGAGGCTTACCAAGATCCCACGACCCGAATACGACGTAGCTTATGCCGGCAAATGGTGCCTGAACATCGGACGCCTCTCCCTCGGCCCAAGTCCTTGCCAGGACTCGGGCACGAATATGCCCACGTAATAGAATTGGCGCCCAACGCTAGGACATTTCATATTCCTTAAGGAATTTTACCAGGGTCCACAATCTCGATGCCTGCGGTATCGGAGTGGATGTACCTAGGGATGGCAAAGCTTTTATCTTTGTTTGCCATGAGTAACTTGACTGTTTTATAGAGCAGGGAACTTAAATAATTTTAAATATGCACCTACCTATTTGTTTTTGTCTTTAAACTAATAACCGTAAAGTCCCCAACTTCTGTGACTGTCAGTGTTGAGTGGCCACTCAATCAGAACTTTGTCGCAGAATAGAGGCTTGACTTTGAGATGATTTGTAACCTTAGAAATTCCCTGTTTTGATCATGGGCCAATTTACCAGAATTTCCTTTAACCAAGAACTATGAGTTATCCTTTCTATAATACTATACCTACAACTAAGTGTCGACCGACTATTTGTTGAGATTAACGTAAATACAATTTATAGGTGCTTTCTGGCCGACGCCCCACGACGTACTAGGCATTTGTCCGGTCGTTTGATTGGTTCGAGTCCAGAAAGAGCAGGAGCGCAAGCATTACGGTAACGCATTTAGCAGTTGCGGTGCGGATCTACTGTTCGTTTGTCGATCCAGGACAGAATGGGGGTGGGGGAACTGACAGGAAACGCAAAGCCGACGCCCCACAACGTACTAAGCATTTGTCCGGTCGTTTGCTTGGTTCGAGTCTTTGCGGTTTCCCTTGACATATTTGGGCGGTGGACGATTTTTAGTTTCTCTGGCCGACGCCCCACAACGTATTAGGCTAGATTGGTCAGGTCGTTTGCTTGGTTCGAGTCCAGAGAAATAGAAGACGGTTGTGGAGCCCGAGAATGATCGGTCAAATAACTTGTTTTCCGACGACTGGCGGGAGGGGGTTTTTTGGACAGATTCCTTATCTAAACACAGCCATTCCGTTTGGAACATTTGAGCTGAATAGAAAGGGAAAGTAAGGGCATGATAGCTTAGCGGAACCGCGTTGTGTAGAAGCGGCTAACACCCCTAGTTAGGGAAATTTATTTTATTTTTGTTTGGGGCTTACATATCGGACGGTTCTTGACCGAAGAGAAACTTGAGAAGCAGAGAGAAGCACCCCCAGTTGATAAACATCCTTATTGTCGACTTATTCAGCGTGTACGTCGCTGACCGGGTATTTTGGAAAGAATCACGTAAAGCTTTTATACCAATCGTATAAATGAAGGGGGCCAAGAAGAAGGTCCTATTCCAACCCAGCACCGGAAGAGTGACCCGAGCAACAACGCGCGGAGACAACCGCCAACCCCGGAGTGCGAGCGCGCCAAGGCTAGGAGATTCACCTGAAAGAGAGCCGTGGGAGCGCGCACAGATTCAGCCAGGACAGGTAGATACCCTGTCTGAAGAAAACAACCTGGACCAATATTCTGAAATGGAAGGAGCCGCCGGTGGGGAGAATCTACCCCTAGGACCGCCGTAAGGAAGATCAAGTATGCTTCCTCCATTTCAGAGGCACGAGGAGGAAAACTTAGAGGCTGCCGAGAGACGTGAACAAAGATTGATGGAGCTCTTAAGGCAAAGCAATGAAATGCAGCGTGGGATGAGTGCCCAGATAGAAGCGCTGAAAGCACAGATAACAGAATTGCAGTCTCCGACAGCCAGGAGACCCGAACAGAAGGGACTGCCTTCGCCGCCCCGTACTGTCCCGAATCCAACGGACAGCTTTTTGAGATACCAAGAGATCCCGCCTCTGGAACCGGTAACACAGGACATGCTCAATAGCCAGATGCACCGGTTAAGAACACCCAGGTGGATGGACACCCCATTACACAGGCAATTCAGAACAAACGAGAGGGAGTCGAGTCACCAACTGCATCCAGAGATCGATCGGAACTCGTCATTCCAAGGACCACGACCAAAAGATATCAGATTGGACAGATGGAACCTAAAGTTCGATGGAAGTGGACGCGGCATGACAGTTGAGAGTTTCCTATTCCGCGTGGACCGACTACAAGAATTGTATGACCTCAGCCGTCAACAAGTCTTTCGCGAATTCCATCTTCTGCTGGCAGGTGCAGCCACGAAATGGTATTGGCAGCTAATGGAAGACAAGGCAGAAGATTACGACTTTGACTACTACTCATTGACCCAAGAAATGAGACGGACATTTTCCACTACCGGAAGTGACCTTATGAAAGTCAAAGAATTAATGGAACGCAAGCAAGGGCCACACGAAACCTTTAGCGATTATGTCTCGGATATGCATAACCTGCATTTCAAGCTCAAGCACAAAATCGCTGAAGATGAATTCGTTGAGCTCTTAAAGGATAACATGAACTCCCAGATGGGGGGATTACTGCTAACATCCCCAATCACCTCATTAGCGGAGCTCAAAAGAGAGGGTCTCAGAGTTGATCGCTGGCTGAGAAACACAGGAAGAAACATGCGCAGCCGAGCTGCAATCAACGAAATAGAGGAATTCCAGACACTGGAGGACTTGCCGGACGCGGTCACGGTGGAAGAATTCAACCGGCAGCGGAAAGATACGCGAGGGCGTTACGAGGATGGACAAGGATGCCGAGGCCCATTACACGCGCTGGTGTGTTATAAGTGTGGCAAAGGAGCAGACTTCTATAGGAAGCATCCTTCGAAGGAAGAATCCTGCCCTATCAAATTCCACGATGCCACCTGCAGGTTCTGCGAGAAAGTCGGGACGGATGCAGATGCTAACCCAGCGGCTTTTGCGCGGAGTCCGTCAGGCAAGACCGGGACAGCCGGGCGGACCAGGACCAACCCATTCCGGTAAAAACACGGAAGCCCAACCAAACCTCCCCCCATAAGAGCCTAGAACAACGAGAGAGGGAGTACGAACTTGCTCGTGAACGTATCTTCAATGGCTCGGAAGATGCAGACAGCGAGACACGAACAACGCGAAAAATACTAAAATTATATGATGCCCTAGCAGACTATCGCCGGCTCAAGCAAAAGATGGTGGACACAGTAGTGAGCGTGCAAAATGACAAACGTTTCTTTGCCAAAACGAAGGTCGATGGAGAAGAGATACTCGCCTTACTGGACACAGGCGCCAGTGCGAACTGTATTGGCAGAGGAGCGCACGCTTTCTTAAAAAACCGGACGAGGCCGATAAGGAAGCTAAGTGAATAATGTGTACGCACAGCCAGCGGTGGTGAAACCCAAGTAACCGGAGCCATAACGTTACCCGTGGAATGAGAAGGAGAAACCAAGGACCTAGAGTTTGTCTGACACAACGATTTTATTTCGGAATTAATTTCTGGGATACGTTCGGCCTCACATTCCTCGGTAAAGGTAGACGCGAGGTTGCCGCCGTTGAAACAACTCCGGATTTCGACCTTATGACCGGCGCCCTAGACATGAACAATACGCTCAAGCCCGAGACCGCCTATACCCCACATCAGCTTACCCCAGAACAACATTGTAAGCTGCAACAAGTGATAGACACATACCCGTCTTGTCTAGAAAAAGGATTATTAAAGACCAGTTTAGAGCAACATATTATTGAAGTGACCAACGAGGACCTACCAATAAAGCAGCGACATTACCCGATATCCCCAGCCAAACAGAAGCTGGTGTACGCCGAGCTAGATCGCATGTTAGGTCTAGGCGTGATCGAAGAGAGCAACAGTAGCTGGAGTTCACCGGTAACACTGGTGCAAAAAGGGCCGAAAAATCGCCTCTGCCTCGATGCGCGTAAAGTAAATTCCCGGACGATTAAAGATGCGTATCCACTACCACATATCGAGGGTCTGTTGAGTCGACTACAGGAAACGTATTACATTTCCGCAATTGATTTAAAAGACGCCTTTTGGCAAATACCTCTCGAAACCAAAAGCAGAGAGAAAACCGCGTTTACAGTGCCCGGCAGGCCACTGTATCAGTTTACAGTCATGCCGTTCGGCTTGTGCAATGCCGCGCAGCGAATGTGCCGACTAATGGATAAATTTATACCAGCGGCGCTACGCGAAAATGTATTTGTGCATCTGGATGACTTACTGGTCTGTTCACCTACATTTTAAGCCCACATTGATATGTTGAACCTGCTTACAGCGGGCAGAGCTAACAATAAATGTAGACAAGAACAAGTTTTGCTACAGCCAGGCAAGATATTTAGGGTATGTAGTTGGGGTAGGATGCATCCGAACGGATGATGCGAAAATACAATCGATCCAGGAATTTCCCCAACCTAGCTCCGCCAAACAGTTGCGGAGGTTCCTGGGAATGACAGACTGGTATAGAAGGTTCATCCAAAACTTCGCCCAGACAGCGGCACCGCTTGACGACTGTTTGAAGAAAGACCGCATAAAGAAATTTGAATTGTCAGAAGAGGCATTCAAGGTGTTTGAACTTTTAAAAACCAGCATGGCAACAGCACCTGTACTCGTCACCCCAGATTTTAAAAAACCATTTACCATTCAATGTGATGCCTCAACCACTGTAGTGGGGGAAGTTTTGTTCCAAACCGATGACGAGGGCGGAGAACATCCCATTGCCTATATGTCAGCCAAATTGAACAAAGCACAGCGGAATTACAGCATTACCGAGGTGGAATGCTATGCCGCTATCCTCAGCATTACCAAAATTTCGTGCCTACGTAGATGGGATGCCCTTCAAAGTGATCACTGACCACGCTAGTCTAAAATGGCTGATGAGTCAGAAAGACTTAGCAGGCTTGCGCGATGGAGTCTGAAGCTACAAGCGTTTGACTTCACCATAGAACACAGGAAAGGATCACTAAATGTAGTCCCAGATGCTCTCTCACGAGTTCATATGGACGAGCTACAGAAGGCCGGTGCGGAAGAACTGGACATACACATCAACCTCGATTCGACAGCGTTCCAGTCATCGGATTATGTCAACCTAGTGCAGGCGGTGGACGAAAATTTAGGTAAAAGTCCAGACCTTCAAACATCAGAAAGCTATGTATATAAACGGATGGGATTCTGCCTAAACGACGCTGTGGATGAAGCCCGAGCATAGAAGCTCTGGGTTCCCGCCGAGCTGCGTCCTGATTTAGTCTGGAGAGCACATCATGCCATAACCGCAGGGCATGGGGGGTTGCACAAATCACTAGCCAAATTGAGACAGTTTTATTATTGGCCAGGCATCGCTGTAGATGTCCAAAAAGTAGTGAAGGAATGCGAGGTCTGTAAGATCACCAAAACCGCCAACAAAAATGACCGACCACCCATGGGAGAACAGCGGGTTACGGAGCGGGCTGGCCAAAGGTTGTTCATCGACTTTATGGGACCATACCCGAGGACCAAAGCTGGGAACTCGGTGATTTTTGTATGCCTAGACCATTTCTCCAAGTTTGTCTGGCTGCAGCCGATGAGACATGCAGTAGCTGCAGAAGTCATCAAATTCCTTGAGACCAAAATTTTCCATCAATTTGGAGTCCCCGAGTTTGTACACTCCGACAACGGCAAAGAATTTGTGTCTCAAATTTTTGGCGAGCTAATGACCCGCTATGGTATTCGACACGTAAAGACTGGACTTTACTCCCCGCAAGCGAACGCGGCTGAGAGGGTAAACCGATCTGTACTCCAAATTTTGCGAGCAACAATTGCCACTGATCAGCGAAATTGTTATACCCAACTAAGTCGAATAGAGTGTGCCCTTAGGAATGGCCTACACGAGTCAATAGGCATGGAACCATATTACGCCATGTTCGGAGCGCGGATGGTTACCCATGGAACAGCTTATCCGATTCTACGAAAACTGGGGGGAATACAGGCAGGAGATCCACAGATAAGTCTCCCAGACAAGATGGAACTTATACGACAAAAAGTGACCCAAGGATTAAACCGAACTCATGAACGCGCAGAAAAGGCATATAACACCCGTAGCAAGCTCGTAGAGTTTTCCGTAGGACAAGTTGTCTATAGGAAAAACTACAAGAAGAGTAACAAAGCTGACGGATATAATGCCAAACTTGGCCCGAATCGAATTCGCTGTGTTGTACTCCAGCGTAAGGGCAAAGCGCTATATGAGCTGGGCAATGCAGTGGGGAAAAGTGTCGTGGTATTCCATGCTAAAGACCTGTATGTCGCCTGAACCTCTGAACGTAATCCGACGACTCCAGAAGGCGACAAACTTAGAACTGTGGGATAGCACGAGTTGATAGAAGGTCCCGATCACCTGATGAGGTGAACACGTAATCAGAAGCGCTGGATACAACTCCTTTCGGCGCCTCAAAACCGGGAGACGATGGAGCAGGAGATCGGGCAAAGGACCCAAAACCAGGAAAACGAGCGTAGACAGTTGCTCCAAGTACAGGAGCAACTTGTACGGACACAAAAACAAATAGTCAAGATACAGGAGAGCCAACAGAGGGTGGGGCGGCGCATGAACCGCCTCGCCAGAAGATTGGCAAGAAGGAGCCCGCGCCTGGGAGTCCTAGCGCGGGAAGATATCCTGCTTATAATAAGAAAACCTTAACTTAAGAACGATGTCTAGTACTAAGATAAATATATAGTAAATAAGTAAAACAAAAAAAAAAAAATAAATAATAATAAAAATAAAAAAAAAGAAACCAAAACAGAACAAAAAAAACAATTCTTATACTTTTTAATATATTTTTCTTCGGGAAATGGGAAAACTTTTTACCTTTCAGCTGAGTAGCCCCCGGTTAAAAACCGTGGTTACAGCACACTCAGCAATTTTATTCTCAACTTTTTAACTTTTACTCACTTCTGATTTTTTTTCTATTTATATATTATTTTTCATGAGCCATATTTTTATTTACAGGTATAAATATGTATGTATGTATGTTTCCGTGCGAGGCCGGAAAGCTTTTCTTTTTCAGCATATGTATATAGTAATAACATAATAAAAAAGTACAATAATTAAATAATAAAATAATAAGCCCGACTAGCTCATCTGAGACTGGGTTAATGTTGTGGGTCGAAGCCACATGTAAATGGGCGCCTAAAAAAAGGAATAAAGGAGAAGGAGATCTAAAGAGATGGTCGTACGAAGATTCCTTTTGCGAAGTCATTCCATGCGTAGCCGCATCGATCACTTCGAGCCTGTTACGTACGCCCTTCCCCCATACAAGATTAACCCCGGCAAAACAAAGGCCATAAGTTGAGGGTAGGGGCCCTAATGACTAACCACACTCCAATTGATAAGGGCAAATCAGCAAAAACAATTCGACAACTTATGGGTGTCGCGAGGCCAGAACAACGACCACGATCGACCTGCTCGTAACCATACTCCAGTAAGGTAGCAAAGTGCACCAACCGGTCGTTGACTCCATAAATAGGGGAAATAGAGAAACAGTATCCCTAGGTGGGAACACTTAGTTAACTCATCCAATATGGGGAGCTAGCGAAAGCTCTAGTCCGGTATAAAAGACCCCAGCCAAATAGAGAAGGGACAGAAATGGTTCTGATCTCTCCCTGACAGTGGTCTAGAAGTACAACTCCCATCAACACAGACCACGACTGGAAGAAGGCTGGTGTCCAGAAGGATGTCTTGACGTTTCCCTAGAATCAAATTCACCCAGGAGGAAGTCCCGATAACCGGTCCTGCGATCGACCACAATCTGGAGAAAGTCAACCTGCAAAATCCCGAAGGACGAAAAGAACTAGCGAACCAAGTGAATGCCCTAAGGACCCCAAGATGGGTAGAAAAACGTCTAAAGTGGCCGGCAGCACCGCCAATGTGATTAACACAGTAGAGATCGTTGACCACAAAGATGATATGCAGGATGTCAACAAGACCATGAAGCTCATCGTTGGACTACTCCTGGTTATAGTGCTCCTTAAGGTTGTAAAGATCTACAAGCGCTCTGTTCAGAGACGCCGCGACCAACATCATGCCCTGGAGAAAGTGGTGACTCACATTGGAGCATAAGCCAAGCAGATGCAGTGAATTGAAGCAGCAAAAAGACAATAGAAACAATAAAATAATAATAAATAAATTGCACTCCAATATTGTAAACCAAAAAGTGAATCGCCACAAACAATCACAAACAATTTGCAAGTACATGCATTTCTGAATGCAAGTGTAAACAGAACCCCCAATTACCTACGCTGAATAAGAAATTGGAGCGGCACCGACCAGCCCCCAGCTCGAGCATTGGAACCGACGTGCGCCGCAGTGGAACTCGCATACGATGCATGCATACATACATATCTATACAGCGATAGTGTTATTTTTTTTGTGTAACGTAATTTTTGTGTTTTGTTTTTATAAACCGCCTTCAAGTCTTGCACGTATATATGTATATAAACCAATTATAAAATCTCCCAAAGCCCAGGATCCGGAGCGTCGAGATCTCATCGCCCAGGATTAAAAAGAGGGTAAGTTTGTCGGAACGCGGTTCCTTTTCTTATACATACATATATATATATATCCGTGCACCATGATTACATCAGAAGCTTTAGCAAAAACAATAGACACTGATCCACAATTTAACGTAAGAATTTTATACTTGTTATCAAAAGCGACCCTACCAATAACAGTGAATGAATTGGAATACTTATATATTGAGACCTTCCGTCTAGATTTTTCTCCACTTGCCCACGGTAATAAGACATGGCAACAGCACCTGTACTCGTCACCCCAGATTTTAAAAAACCATTTACCATTCAATGTGATGCCTCAACCACTGTAGTGGGGGAAGTTTTGTTCCAAACCGATGACGAGGGCGGAGAACATCCCATTGCCTATATGTCAGCCAAATTGAACAAAGCACAGCGGAATTACAGCATTACCGAGGTGGAATGCTATGCCGCTATCCTCAGCATTACCAAAATTTCGTGCCTACGTAGATGGGATGCCCTTCAAAGTGATCACTGACCACGCTAGTCTAAAATGGCTGATGAGTCAGAAAGACTTAGCAGGCTTGCGCGATGGAGTCTGAAGCTACAAGCGTTTGACTTCACCATAGAACACAGGAAAGGATCACTAAATGTAGTCCCAGATGCTCTCTCACGAGTTCATATGGACGAGCTACAGAAGGCCGGTGCGGAAGAACTGGACATACACATCAACCTCGATTCGACAGCGTTCCAGTCATCGGATTATGTCAACCTAGTGCAGGCGGTGGACGAAAATTTAGGTAAAAGTCCAGACCTTCAAACATCAGAAAGCTATGTATATAAACGGATGGGATTCTGCCTAAACGACGCTGTGGATGAAGCCCGAGCATAGAAGCTCTGGGTTCCCGCCGAGCTGCGTCCTGATTTAGTCTGGAGAGCACATCATGCCATAACCGCAGGGCATGGGGGGTTGCACAAATCACTAGCCAAATTGAGACAGTTTTATTATTGGCCAGGCATCGCTGTAGATGTCCAAAAAGTAGTGAAGGAATGCGAGGTCTGTAAGATCACCAAAACCGCCAACAAAAATGACCGACCACCCATGGGAGAACAGCGGGTTACGGAGCGGGCTGGCCAAAGGTTGTTCATCGACTTTATGGGACCATACCCGAGGACCAAAGCTGGGAACTCGGTGATTTTTGTATGCCTAGACCATTTCTCCAAGTTTGTCTGGCTGCAGCCGATGAGACATGCAGTAGCTGCAGAAGTCATCAAATTCCTTGAGACCAAAATTTTCCATCAATTTGGAGTCCCCGAGTTTGTACACTCCGACAACGGCAAAGAATTTGTGTCTCAAATTTTTGGCGAGCTAATGACCCGCTATGGTATTCGACACGTAAAGACTGGACTTTACTCCCCGCAAGCGAACGCGGCTGAGAGGGTAAACCGATCTGTACTCCAAATTTTGCGAGCAACAATTGCCACTGATCAGCGAAATTGTTATACCCAACTAAGTCGAATAGAGTGTGCCCTTAGGAATGGCCTACACGAGTCAATAGGCATGGAACCATATTACGCCATGTTCGGAGCGCGGATGGTTACCCATGGAACAGCTTATCCGATTCTACGAAAACTGGGGGGAATACAGGCAGGAGATCCACAGATAAGTCTCCCAGACAAGATGGAACTTATACGACAAAAAGTGACCCAAGGATTAAACCGAACTCATGAACGCGCAGAAAAGGCATATAACACCCGTAGCAAGCTCGTAGAGTTTTCCGTAGGACAAGTTGTCTATAGGAAAAACTACAAGAAGAGTAACAAAGCTGACGGATATAATGCCAAACTTGGCAAATCAGCAAAAACAATTCGACAACTTATGGGTGTCGCGAGGCCAGAACAACGACCACGATCGACCTGCTCGTAACCATACTCCAGTAAGGTAGCAAAGTGCACCAACCGGTCGTTGACTCCATAAATAGGGGAAATAGAGAAACAGTATCCCTAGGTGGGAACACTTAGTTAACTCATCCAATATGGGGAGCTAGCGAAAGCTCTAGTCCGGTATAAAAGACCCCAGCCAAATAGAGAAGGGACAGAAATGGTTCTGATCTCTCCCTGACAGTGGTCTAGAAGTACAACTCCCATCAACACAGACCACGACTGGAAGAAGGCTGGTGTCCAGAAGGATGTCTTGACGTTTCCCTAGAATCAAATTCACCCAGGAGGAAGTCCCGATAACCGGTCCTGCGATCGACCACAATCTGGAGAAAGTCAACCTGCAAAATCCCGAAGGACGAAAAGAACTAGCGAACCAAGTGAATGCCCTAAGGACCCCAAGATGGGTAGAAAAACGTCTAAAGTGGCCGGCAGCACCGCCAATGTGATTAACACAGTAGAGATCGTTGACCACAAAGATGATATGCAGGATGTCAACAAGACCATGAAGCTCATCGTTGGACTACTCCTGGTTATAGTGCTCCTTAAGGTTGTAAAGATCTACAAGCGCTCTGTTCAGAGACGCCGCGACCAACATCATGCCCTGGAGAAAGTGGTGACTCACATTGGAGCATAAGCCAAGCAGATGCAGTGAATTGAAGCAGCAAAAAGACAATAGAAACAATAAAATAATAATAAATAAATTGCACTCCAATATTGTAAACCAAAAAGTGAATCGCCACAAACAATCACAAACAATTTGCAAGTACATGCATTTCTGAATGCAAGTGTAAACAGAACCCCCAATTACCTACGCTGAATAAGAAATTGGAGCGGCACCGACCAGCCCCCAGCTCGAGCATTGGAACCGACGTGCGCCGCAGTGGAACTCGCATACGATGCATGCATACATACATATCTATACAGCGATAGTGTTATTTTTTTTGTGTAACGTAATTTTTGTGTTTTGTTTTTATAAACCGCCTTCAAGTCTTGCACGTATATATGTATATAAACCAATTATAAAATCTCCCAAAGCCCAGGATCCGGAGCGTCGAGATCTCATCGCCCAGGATTAAAAAGAGGGTAAGTTTGTCGGAACGCGGTTCCTTTTCTTATACATACATATATATATATATCCGTGCACCATGATTACATCAGAAGCTTTAGCAAAAACAATAGACACTGATCCACAATTTAACGTAAGAATTTTATACTTGTTATCAAAAGCGACCCTACCAATAACAGTGAATGAATTGGAATACTTATATATTGAGACCTTCCGTCTAGATTTTTCTCCACTTGCCCACGGTAATAAGACCGAAAAAGCTATCATTATCTCTACCGTTCCAACGGTCATTGTTCTCTCCCGTCTGGATAAAAATTTGTTTTTGGGCAATGTTAACACTTTCCTAGTTAAGACAAAGAATTAATCTGTTAGGAATACATGTAATACTATATAATATCCACATATAATAATTGTTTCATATATATAATCATTTAGATATACTTTTCTTTTTATACCTTTTTTATACACAATAATCAAATGTTAATTTTCAGCGGCGAGTGTCAGCCTTGTAATTGTATATACAATTGGAAGAGCCCTCTGAGCGACGTTTGTAGTCGTGAATAGTCAGCATTTTGCTGATGTGTGCACCTTCACAGGTGATAAAATCTATACTTTCCGCTAATACAGTAATTGTCAAATAATTTAATCCCTATATGAATTAACCAATATTATGTTATTCAACACCGGCACACGCCGACATAAATATTATTTTAATAAATTTATAATGTGAAAAGGAATTCAAAACCATGGTGTGCTAGAACTCTAACAACGGGGGTGTGCTGACGCAAGGAGTGGAGTAGGTCAAGAACAATGACATAGCTTTTGACGGACAACCTTGACAATAGGGGATCGTATTGCGCGGCCCGCGACGATCCATTGGCACACGAATGTGTGAAGGGGAGGGAATATGGCCAAAACACAGCCCGATCGTATTGCGATCAAGCGACAGCTAAGCTTGTTGGGCCGTGTGGACTGATGACTGACGAACTTGATGACTAATATTATTTTTCCAGGCACTTTTAATATTTATTCTCGTTATGTTGGAGAGGAGAGAGGCTTACCAAGATCCCACGACCCGAACATCGCGAGCACATGGTGCCTGAACATCGGACGCCTCTCCCTCGGCCCAAGTCCTTGCCAGGACTCGGGTACGAATATGCCCACGTAGCAATTCGTCGGAAAGTATGTAACAGGCAGAAGGAAGCGTTTCCGACCCCATAAAGTATATATATTCTTGATCAGGATCACTAGCCGAGTCGATCTAGCCATGTCCGTCTGGCTGTCCGGATGAACGCTGAGATCTCGGAAACTATGGGAGCTAGGCTATTGAGATTTGGCGTGCAGATTCCTGAGCTTCTTACGCAGCGCATGTTTGTTTCAGTAGAGTGCCACGCCCACTCTAACGCCCACAAACCGCCCAAAACTGTGGCTCCTACTTTAACTGAAATTTTAACTGAAATGTAATGTTCTCATCAATACCTATCGATTGACCCAAAAAAAAGTTTGGCACGCCCACCCTAACGCCCATAAATCGCCCACAAACTTCAAAAAATCGTAAATATGAACGTGGATATCTCGGAAACTATCAAAGATAGAGAATTGGGATTTCAGATTTAGATTTCGTAGCCTTATAGGCAGCGCAAGTTTGTTACGCGAATGTGCCACGCCCACTCTAACGCCCACAAACCGCGAAAACCTGTGACGCCCACAATTTTTATGCTAGATAAAAAATGTTGACTGAAATGCAGCAGCTAACAACATCTACGTTCGCTGACGACACCGCAATTTTAAGTCGCTCGAGGTGCCCAGGCCGAGCCACAACACAGCTAGCAAACCACCTCCTCGTAGTAGAGAGGTGGCTATCTGATTGGCGGATTAAAATAAATGAACAAAAATGTAAACACATAACGTTTACTCTCAACAGGCAAACATGCCCTCCACTATTATTAAATAATACGCAGATTCCCCAAGTCAACGATGTAACGTATCTCGGCGTCCACCTTGACAGACGACTAACCTGGAGAAGACACATCGAACGCAAGAAAGTACATCTAAAACTAAAGGCCAGCAGCTTCCACTGGATTCTTAACGCTCGTTCGCCCCTGCGTCTGGACTACAAGGTTTTGCTCTACAACTCCACTCTCAAGCCCATCTGGACATATGGCTCCCAGCTATGGGGGAACGCCAGCAGAAGCAACATAGACATTATACAGCGCGCTCAATCGAAAATCCTGCGAACTATCACTGGGGCACCATGGTATATTCGCAACCAAAACATCCACAGGGACCTAAGCACTCTTACCGTTAAAGATGAAATAGACAAACAAAAGGCGTCCTACAACGAAAAACTCTCTGTGCACCCCAATCGCCTCCCAAGAGGCTTGACTTGGGTTTCCAGCCGATCCCGTCTACAACGCAACGACCTGCCAAGCCAGCTATAACTTTCGGGCCCCTTTAGCACAACATCAGTCATACGACTGTGAGTTAGATTAATTAGTCTAAGATTTGATACACTTATTGTTAGTATCCAAAGGGAGAAGATTCAATAAATAAATAGCAAAGCATTTAAAAAAAAAAAAAAAAAACTGAAATGTATTGGTCTTGACAATACCTATCGATTGGTCAAAAAAAAGTTGCCACGCCCACTCTAACGCCCATAACGCTTAAATCGGTATACCGCCGGTAGGTGGCGCATTTTAATCTCGCTTTGCTACTTGCATATCTCTATTTAGCTGAGTAACGGGTATCTGATAGTCGAGGTACTCGACTATAGCGTTCTTCCTTGTTTTTGTTGTGTTCTGAAGTGTCGTGAGCAGGTGAGTACCACCATATATGTTGTGCAAGTGAAATACCTAATAATATGTAATATTCAGCCATGAACAGGAACAGGCACATACGTCGCTTAGTTAAAGAGGAGAAGGAGAAATAACAAAAAAGATTTGGGGAAACAGAGCAACCGCAGCCTCCTAATAACTTAAAAATAATAATAATATAAAATATCAACTCAATGTGACTAGCGCGATAATTATAAGTGTGCACTTGTAGCGCTAGGATATAAATAAATAAATAAATAAAATAAAAATACCGCAGCCTCCAAATGAATTAGAAGTGTCTGATAGATGGCCATTCAATACCCCCAGTTCTGCAAAATAGTAGTTTGTTAAAATAGTGGTTTGTTAGATGAAAAACTTCGCCAATGGCACAATAAGCATAGGGACTCCCGCGAATGCGCCAAAGACCTGATTAAAATTTTGCGGGAAGAAAATTAAGGCGTCACTTCTTTTTAAAAGTCTTCTTATCCCTCCAAGTCAATTATTTCGCTCAGATCGGCTAAGAATTTCACTAGTCGAAAAATCGTATTCTTTGTAGTGTGACCGAAGTTTTCAAAGTTCACCCGCAATGCATTTAGCATGGTCTTACTGTCAAGCAGCTGGTCTGGTTGCCAAACCGAAAACAAATCAACTGGAGTAATTTTAAAAAGAAGAGTCTGCTGATGCTCAAATAAGTTAAAATAAAAATAAATGAAATGTTCAACGAATGTTTTTATTTATGTAATTTAGAGTTAGTTTAAGGCTTCGTTCTCGTCCCACTGATGCTTCGCTATCTTTCCCGCGCCATCTGCAGTCCAGCTCCGAGTCCCAATAGGCTGGCCAATAATAATGGCTGGTGGTGGCTCCTCCAGCTGTCCCTTAGCGGGCGACCATATTTTCTCCTACCTAAGGAAACCGGCGCGTCCTGCATCTCCGCTTTAGCTGTCAAATAGCTGGTGGAGGTGGAGTCCCACAACAATGGGCAACAGCTTGGATTAGGCTTATTTTTTCATCTGCCCTGACCTCATTTCGCAACTGGTACGACAACGAGTGGAAGACACAAACGTGACGATATATTTTCCAATAAAAGATGATGCCCTATATATCGTCAACCAAAATATTAATAGTTGTGCAAAGGACTCCTACTTAAGTCTTTTTTTCTTAGATGTAAACATTTTAATGAAATGTTCCATGAGATCGTTGTTACTGCCAGAAGGGGTTTTAAAAAACTTGCGGAGGGTTCACACAGATGAGTTTGCTGTGGGAATTAAAGTTAAAGGCCTTTTTGGAAAAAAGCCCTTAACTTATAAACACATTTCTATGGTGCACTTCAAGATAGGTTATTTTTATACCCGTTACTAGTAGAGTTAAAGGGTATACTAGATTCGTCGAAAAGTATGTAACGGGCAGAAGGAAGCGTTTCCGACTCCATAAAGTATATATATTCTTGATCAGGATCACCAGCCGGGTCGATCTAGCCATGTCCGTCTGTCCGTCTCTCCGTCTGTCTTGGAAACTATAAGAGCTAGGCTATTGAGATTTGGCATGCAGATTCTGGAGCTACTTATGCAGCGCAAGTTTGTTTCAGCAATGTGCCACGCCCACTCTAACGCCCACAAACCGCCCAAAACTGTGGCTCCTACAGTTTTGATGCTAGAATAAAAATTTTTACTGAAATGTATTAGTCTTGTTAATACCTATCGATTCCATCCGGGAGTTAAGGAAATTCCGGGGGGAAATCACAGAGACTTTATATTCCGCAGGGTTCGTCTTGGCTAAGTGGGCGTCGAATTGTACCATCAACGAACGACAGGTTGCCGAGTCAGAAGTCCTTATTGGAGAAGACGCCGATACGAAAACTTTGGGTATCACTTGGAGTCTAAAACTGGATACTTTCAAATTCAACGCCCAGAATTTACAGCTCGAAGGCCCACCCACAAAGCGATCCATGTTTTCATTGCAGCGCGGCTGTTCGGTCCGTTAGGACTCATTTGCCCTATCGTTACCCTTGCAAAGATATTAATTTAAAAACTCTGGTCGCTACAAATTGGATGGGACGACGAAATACCCGCCGACGTACTGCATCGTTGGAAGACGGTGTCATCATGCTTTACAGATTTAGAAACGTTGAACATCCCTCGGCATGTCGGAACTCAGTTATTTGGCACTTATCAAATCCACGGGCTTGCGGACGCGTCAGAAGATGCTTTCGGATGTCGTCTGTACGAAAGGTCAGTGAACTCAGAGGGGATAAAAGTTAGGTTGCTTACAGAAAAATTCAGGGTAGCTCCGATCAATAGACTTAGTATTCCGCGACTAGAACTCTGTGCGGCTCACCTCTTAGCGAAGTTATGGAGTGATGTGCAGACACTTAATCCTTACCGCGTCGAGCAGGTTACTATGTTTTCGGATTCTGAAGTTGTTCTCTTTTCGTTGCCCACTTGTCTGTCAAAATTTAAAACATTCGTCGCAAATAGGATTTCGGCTATTCACGAACTGGCTTCAACTGCAGTCTGGCGACACGTCCCGACTAACTTCAATCCAGCGGACCTACCCTCTCGAGGAACTACGGTCAAATATCTCTATACGACTCTTTTGTCCATGGACTCGACTCATTGGCCAGTTAATCAGCACCTGGCTGACACGCGCCTTGAAAGCCAACTCGTAATGAAAGCGCCAGTAATCGCCCATACGGTTGCTGTTGTCTCAATTCATCCGCTGCAACGAGTAGTTGAAAATTCTTCTTCCTATGTGAAGGTTGTGAGAGTTGCAACATTTATCTTTCGTTTTGCTTACGGCAGGTCCTGGAAATTGTGGAACGACCACGTCCAGCTACCGAGCTTAGTTTTTCGTTCTCTTAGAGGCTGTTCAGCGTGAATCGTTTGCAGACGAATTTAATAAATTAAAGAAAATGTTGCCATTACCCAGTTCTTACCAAAATCTTAAACCATTTATCAGCAACGAAGCTTTCGGAACCCGTACTTTAACATTGGTGCGAGTGGGCGGTCGACTAGCGCACGCGGATCTACAACCCAGTGCCAAAATTTCTATATTAATGCCTGTTCACGCCAAAACGTCGTTTAATTTCAGGAGGCAGTGTCGAGCGGCAGTTTTACCCAGATTTCTATATCTCGCGCGCTCGCACTGCCGTCCGCTCTCCCTCTCCATCTCTCCCCTAAGTCTCTGTCTGCGCTGGAGCGCTTAAGTTAAGCTAGGCTTAAGCAGTTCTTATTTCAAAGTGATCCAATAAACACCTACGCACGTCGCGTAAAAACCCTAAAGTACCCCCCGTGTTTTTATGCGTACCATTCGATCTTGGGGCTTCAACTATTTCATCGATAAAGCCGCACCGCCCCAACATCTTTGGACTTTTCTCTCCTGGAGTTTCCTTTGATTTTGTCCCAGCAGGCTTAAAACACTCCAGATAAGTTCCACTTACTATAATTGCCGGTCATACGCCAGTTTTTCGAACCCTATTTCGACTAACTTTCTGTATGATATATTGTCTAAATCCACAAGTGATTAATCCGACGCAACGGCATTTAATATATGTACTTCAATTCCGTTACTTGGGCCCGACAATATTCCAGTTTCCTTTGCCCACAATTGTATACTTGAAACAATTTCAGAAGATATTTCAGTGCTACTATTCAACAAAAATATTTCTCAAAAATATTTTTAATTCCTATTGTGTGTAAAATATAACTCAGCCACAGTAAAAAATTCCCGATCATAAAGATTGTCCTTAAGATTTGCACTCTTTATTTTTTACTGTGTTCCAGCTGCGTGTGTATATTTACATAAATATTCTAATACAGTCCACTCTAACTACTCTTTCTAATACAGTCCACTCCAACTACTTTTCTCGACCTACAAATACGGCTAAACTATTTCCAATATTAAGAACAAAGTTACAAATTCCACAAATTTACTCCAGCAAATCGTTTGCAATTTAGTTGTGCAGGTGACAAACAAACTCACCGACACACAAACATAAGTGAAGTCTTTCCCATTCCCGCAACGTTATTCTGCTATTCGCACCCCACATATGTACACACATACATACGTATATCGATATTTTCGCCAGTGCACAGTGGGTCAAGAGCTCACAATAAATGTTCCTTCCAAACATTCAATATTAAAGTCCGTAATTCTTTACTTAAGTCCGACCATCCGATGTAATAAATATTTATTGACTCTGCCTATCCGACAGTGTGACCGTATATATTTACAATCTTAATTGGTTCCTAAATTCGAATTTGATTCCAATCCGTTTCCTCACTTCGGAATAAAACTTCTAAATTATTTAACGTCATGGCAACATCAGTAAAATCCGCTTTAACCCGATTTATGGCTACAGCTGTCTGTCTGATCCACTTTGAGGCCACTGTGAACGCTCCAGGTGCTCCTACCCCAACGTTATCCGCCTATAAAATCCGTCGCGGTCACCTCAATTCCTTGTGGCAAACGGTAAAGGCAGCATACGACATATGCTCCGACTGCATTATAGCTGCAGGCGAGAGCGCCGCAGAAACAAAATCCATACTAAAGTCCAAGTATTACCAAACGTACTCCACTTATGAAATATTTGTCGCGCATGTGATGGAACAAATCAAAAAAGGCTCCTCCCAAATACCTTAAGCTCCAGTAACTCCGTCCCAAAAATCCACGTCTTATGGCTGTCGACTCCCCCCTATCGACACAGAGGTTTTCTCTGGCGATTATCTTCGCTGGCCGACTTTCCGGGACCTTTTTACGGCAATATACATAGACAATCCGAGTCTAACGCCCGTTGAAAAATTATTCCACTTAAATTCAAAAACAAGTTGCGAAGCTCATTCCATAGTTTCAAGATCCCCACTCACCAATGATGCCTTTCGGTCAGCCTGGACTAACCTAAGTGAGCGTTTCGAAAATAAGCGATTGCAGGTGAACAGTCACCTGAAAACACTTTTCAATGTGCAATCCATAGCACAGGAGTCGGGAGCAGCCTTAAAGGAACTTCAACGCACTTTTCAAGGTTGCTTAACTTCCTTACAATTTTCCGGTGTTAATATTGAGAATTGGGACCCTATCCTGGTTTATATGTGCTCGACAAAACTACCAAAGCTCACTCTCTCATTATGGGAGCAATCCATCCAAAATAAAGCCGAAATTCCTACGTGGCTCGCCATCTAACTCTTGAGGCCGTCGATAGCTTCCGGTCTGCCAATTTCCACCACGTCCAGTCCAAAGACACAAATCAAGTGGCAGAACTTCCAAAAATAAATTCCTTAAACACAAGGCTAGTTCCGATACCGAATGTTCACGCCAAAAGGGCGTTTAATTTCAGGAGGCAGTGTCGAGCGGCAGTTTTATCCAGATTTCTATATCTCGCGCGCTGGCACTGCCGTCCGCTCTCCCTCTCCATCTCTCCCCTAAGTCACCGCTCTGCTCTGGAGCGCTTAAGTTAAGTTAGGCTTAAGCAGTTCTTATTTCAAAGTGATCCAATAAACACCTACGCACGTCGCGTAAAAACCCTAAAGTACCCCCGTGTTTTTATGCGTACCATTCGATCTTGGGGCTTCAACTAATTTATCGATAAAGCCGCACCGCCCCAACAATGCCTAATGGGAATCGTTTTGTCAAATTGTACATCGAGCACCTGCACTACGCTAATTGCCATGCAGGACCACGAGCTCTAGTCGGCCTGCTTCGGCAGACAATTTGGTTGATCAGTGCTGTTGTGCGCCGATGCACGCACAGTTTCCGGTATAAGCCACGGTTAATTTTGCAAATAATGGGAAATCTGCCTCTTGACCGTGTCAGAATCAGTCGACCCTTTAGAATAAGCGGAGTCGATCTCTTCGGTCCAATCCGAGTGTCGCTAGGAGTGCGTGACAAGGCAGCTCTAAAAATGTATGTCGCATTATTCATAAGTTTTTCACGAAAGCGGTTCACCTAGAACTATGGAAGGATCTTACTTCTAACTCATTTATCCTCTTCCTCGGCAGAATTGTTGATCAATGCGGCCCGCTCGAACGGCTGTACTGCGACAATGCAACCAATTTTGTTGGTTCCGCACGGCTGCTCCAGGAGATGGCCTCCAATGTCCGCAGCACACTGGGAACGTACGGCGTCCATCACCAGGTTGAGTTCGTCTTCATTTCGCCCCGGTCGCCTCATTTTGGGGGCCTATGGGCCAAATCCACCAAACACCTTCTTTTGAGGGCCGTCGGAAAGCCTTGTTGAAGGAGGACGAAGTCCAGACGATCCTGGTTGAAGTGGAAGCAGTGCTTAACTCGCGTTCGCTAGTAGCTGACAGCAGCAACCCCCAGGCTTCGGCACCTCCTCATCTGGACACCATCTACAACGCTGGCAGCCTATATCAGGCATCAAACGACGGTTTTGGCGAGACTGGTCCCGTGACTATGTAGCGGGGCCGCAGCAAAGAGTTAATTGGACAAAGGAATCGGAATTGAATACCAGGAACCATCGTCGTCACCAAAGAGGATAATTTACCGCCCCAGAAGTGGCTGCTCGGCAGAGTCACGTAAGTAACGCAAGGATCGGATGACAAGGTGCGCGTTGCTCTAGTACAAACCAAGCAAGGCGTATACAAGCGATCAGTACATCATCTGTGCCGTGTCCTGCTTTTTGCGCAGTGTAGATGCCGGCTAGTCATCGTCCGTCCCAGGGAGGGGAACAACCAACAATGTTGTCTACGCAGCAGACACAACAAAAACAAAACGGAAATTCACACTCGGACAACGGCAATCTTCACGACGGATTTTTCTGGACATCAGGACTGGACAACACAGCTCTTCGATCAACTGCAGTCTTTCCAGGTATTCAGGACTCTCAAATTCCGTTGTTTCAAAATCGAAGAACTCTACTTCGGCGGTTTCATTCGGCCGAGATAGCATATCGGCCTCGATGTTGTCCTTCCCTTTCCTATGCTCTATGTTAAAGTCGAATGCCTGTAACGCTAACGACCACCGCGCCAGCCTCCTGTTCAAATCCTTAAGCGTCATAAGCCATTGCAGGCTTGCATGGTCGGTAACGATCGTGAACGGCATCAACTCCACATAGGGACGGAATCTTTCCACGGCTTTTACTGCTGCGAGACACTCTTTTTCCGTTACAGTGTAATTTAGTTGTGCTCCTCTCAGCTTTGCCGTCCTTCTACGTCTTGCTGGTATAATACTGCCCCAATTCCTACATGGCTGGCGTCACACTGTATCCAGAAGTGTTTTCCAAAGTCTGGATGAGCTAATACCGGCGCACAGGTAAGTGCTTTCTTCAGCATTTCGAATGCCGTAGTTGCTTCCTCCGTCCACATAAATTTTTTTGTTTTTATTTTTAAGGCAGTCCGTGAGCGGCTCATTTACTCCGGAGAAATTTTGAATGAACCTGCGATACCAGCCTGCGGTTCCTAAGAAGCTGCGTAGTTGTCGCGTATTTTTGGGCACCTCTATCTTCATAATCGCCTCAACTTTCTTCGGATCCGTCCTCAAGGCCCCATCACCGATTATGAATCCCAAATATCGCAAGTATTTAAAACAACATTTTGACTTGTGCAGGCCGATCGTCAAATTTGCTTTATTTAGACACTCTGCCACTTCTTTCAGCAACATGCAGTGTTCTTCGAAAGTCTTGGATATCATCAGTAAGTCATCCAAGTATACAAAGACGCGGCTGCGAAGACGCTGTGGAATTACCTTGTCCATTACCCTACACAACCTTTGAGCCGAATTACATAATCCGAATGGCATTCGAAACTAATAGAGTTGCCTTCCAGGTATTGTGAAAGCGGTCAAGGGACGACTCTTCTCATCGAGTTCCACTTGCCAGAACGCATGTTTCAAATCGATACTACTGATGAAAATCGTCTCATCCACCCGGCTTAAAATCGACTCAATGTTCTGTAGTGGGTAAGCATCCTTCACTGTAAGTGTGTTCAGTTTTCTCGCGTCTAAGCACAGCCTATTCTTTCCCGGCTTCTGTACCAGAGTCGTTGGGTTGTTCCAGGGACTTTCACTTAACTCGATGACTCCTAACCGTAGCATCTCATCGACTTCGGCGAATAGCAGTTGTTGTTTCGCCGGAGACACTGGAAAGAATCTCTCCTTGACGGCTCCTTCAACTAACTGGATCGAGTGTTCTTCTACCTTGGTGAGTCCTAATCCTTGACTTTCGTAGGTCAGAAAACGTCCTTTTGCTTCTTCCAGTTGCTCAGTCTGTTCGGGGGATAGGATATGTGCCTCTATCGGTTCGCCTTTGGCCATAAATTCGGATTCCACCTGGTGTAAAGATTCTACACCCACCACCTCTGGTGCCAATTCGAATTTTCTCCAGAAATCTATACCCAGGTACAATTTTTGTTTCAAGGAAGGACATAGGAGTATCGGCAATCGATGTGTGAACCCATTACACGAGATGTTGGGTTGAATCTTCCCCACTACTCGATGCTGCGTACCTCCTGCTGATTTCATTATTGATTGTGATCTCTCTAATCTCAGTCCTAGCCTTTCCACTGTTTCTAGGCAACCTTCTCCAAGCAAGCTTACTGATGCCCCGGAATTCAAGAGACCCACGACCTCCAGGTCTTCGATCTTTACCTGTGCGAATGGTCTGTTGTCGCCTTCCACCGCCGCTCTGATGGCCGAACAAATCATCCTTCTTTCTGCCTTTCGCTGTTGACTTCTCCTCCGGGCTCTTGCAATTTTTGGCGAAATGTTCCGGTCCGGATCATGTTTCCCAAATATTCGGTTCCTGACCTCTTGGTAATTTGCTTCCCGGACTGCTATAGGTTCACGTTTCGACCATTGAATGGTATGTACTGCTTTATTTATATTTATCAGTATCTTACTAATTTTATTCTCCTTACAGCTATCCTTATCATTAGGCATGCAATTTGACAAGGATTTCACTTGTTCGTGGCAAACGGATTGGAGCGTGGTTCCTCGTTCTTGCCCAAGCTCCTTTCACCGTTTCCCGTTTGGCATCGAGTACATCTTGGAGTCCTCACACCGGGTAGCCCACACTTGAAACAGAACACCTTTAACACCTCCGATTCACACGCGTTGAATGGGTGTCCCATGGTTCCACAATTCCAGCATGTAAGTGGCTGTCGTTCCCTGTTGTTCTCCCAGTGTCTAGCTAATACCTCCACTTCCTCTTGTTCTCCAGGTAAACTCTCTTCTCCGACTGATTCTGGACAAAGCTCATCGATCCTCGGACGATCTTTATATCCTCGGTGAGTTTCGAGGTTGCTTGGATGTCGGGTCCATCGAGTCGCCAATCTTCTCTCCGCATAGTGGCATTCATGTCGGAGTTGATCCATGTTCGTGATGTATATCGGGTATATAATTCTCGAAATCTGATCCCTAATGTTCATTTTTATCACTTTTATCAGGTTGAAGTCGGAAAACGGCATCTCTAGTCGAGATCTCAGGTCTGCGACCAATTACTTTTGCCCTTTCATCACCCTTGCTAGTTTTACTTTTCCAAGCCTCTCTCCGCCAAAAACCAATCAAACTTTTCGAATTTAAGCCTTGGTTCATTTTGGAGTTATCCGGTTTAAGGAACCAGTTCCATGACTTGAACAAGCTGCACAACTCCCTGAGCTCACGAGTCGTCGATAGTCGTGTATCGATTTTTCGCCTATCGTTATCTGCCATAATGTAAACATCTTTGCTAAATTCACAATTGGTGCATAATTTTGTCGTTTAGCACATAACACCTGGCACCTCTTCCCATTAGTTGAAGGCCTGCCGCGTTTCAACGCGGGCGATGTTTGTTTTGTTTACTATGTTCGATGCGATGCCCGACTATCGAAAGCTGCGAGCAGGGGCGTAGCAAAGCTGATCATCTCTAATAAATTACCCGCAACAGGTCGGCAAGCAACGATCATACTAAAATTATAATAAAATACTATATTAAGAATAATACCAGATTAGCATAAAATACTAACTCTTAATACCAATGTAATATGGAAAAGATCTGAAGAAAAAAGTTGGTAACATTGTTGAGTAGAAAAGCTCTTGGAATAAACGCACAATTTACACAGATGACGGCTAAGCAATGTTTTGAATAAAACCTTTACTCCTGCTCCCTGAGCAAACATGGGATATATAATGACGTACAATTATTGTAAGTGAGCCTGGTTTTTTTTTGTTTTTTTTTTAATATGTTTATAACACTATGCATTGCCTTTCTCGAACATTTGTCCGGGCCAATATTCCTGAAAAAAATATAAGCGCTTATGTTTAAAAAATTTGATTTTCTTGTATATTTATATATTGTCCTTTTAGAAATGTATCCATGTATGTAACCCCTTTCGGGATTTCATTTGGCACAAAACATTATTTATTTTTCATTAACGTACTTTTTTTTTTTTTTTTTTTTAAATGCTTTGCTGTTTATATATTGAATCTTCTCCCTTTGGATACTAACAATAAGTGTATCAAATCTTAGGCTAATTAATCTAACTCACACTCATATGACTGATGTTGTGCTAAAGGGGCCCGAAAGTTATAGCTGGCTTGGCAGGTCGTTGCGTTGTAGACGGGATCGGCTGGAAACCCAAGGCAAGCCTCTTGCGAGGCGATTGGGGTGCACAGAGAGTTTTCCGTTGTAGGACGCTTTTTGTTTGTCTATTTCATCTTTTACGGTAAGAATGCTTAGGTCCCTGTGGATGTTTTGGTTGCGAATATACCACGGTGCCCCAGTGATAGTTCGCAAGATTTTCGATTGAACGCGCTGGATAATGTCTATGTTGCTTCTGCTGGCGTTCCCCCATAGCTGGCAGCCATATGTCCAGATGGGCTTGAGAGTGGAGTTGTAGAGTAAAACCTTGTAGTCCAGACGCAGGGGCGAACAAGCGTTAAGAATCCAGTGGAAGCTGCTGGCCCTTAGTCTTAGATGTACTTTCTTGCGTTCGATGTGTCTTCTCCAGGTTAGTCGTCTGTCAAGGTGGACGCCGAGATACGTTACATCGTTGACTTGGGGAATCTGCGTATTATTCAATAATAGTGGAGGGCATGTTTGCCTGTTGAGAGTAAACGTTATGTGTTTACATTTTTGTTCATTTATTTTAATCCGCCAATCAGATAGCCACCTCTCTACTACGAGGAGGTGGTTTGCTAGCTGTGTTGTGGCTCGGCCTGGGCACCTCGGGCGACTTAAAATTGCGGTGTCGTCAGCGAACGTAGATGTTGTTAGCTGCTCGTTCGTGGGAATATCCGATGTGTATAGGAGGAACAGAGTAGGCCCTAGCGCGCTTCCTTGCGGGACTCCAGCTTTGATAATGTAGTCGTCGGATGTTGTTGTATTGCACCTTACTGCGAAGGTCCTGTTGTATAGATACGACTCAAGAAGCTTGTGAGTGTAATCAGGCAAGTGTGTTTTGATTTTGTGCATGAGGCCATCTAGCCATACTCGATCGAAGGCTTGAGATACATCGAGGAATATTGCGCTGCAATATGTTGTATTGCGAGTTAGAAGGCATTTTTCGAACAGCTTAGACAGACACGATAATAAACTAATTGGTCTGTAGGATGACGGAATTGTGTGGTCTTTTCCGGGCTTCGGTATCATAATGATAATAGATTTTTTCCATTTTTTCGGATAGTAGCCGAGAGTTATAATCCCATTGAAGAGCTTACAAATAACCTCAATGGCAGAGTTTGGAAGTTCAATTAACATTTTTGGGGTTATTTGGTCACCGCCAGGGGCCTTTTTCGGTTTCAGTTCCCCAATGGCTTTCGCGACCTCCTTGGCTGAAACAGTGGTGGTAGGGAAATAGATTCAGATTCGCTTTGTGGTAGGAAAAATGAACCAGTGGCAGGGTTCGGCTGGAAGACGTTTCTTAGATGTAAAGCAAAAGTTTCGGCTCTATCTTCCTCGCTGCGGGCCCAGATGCCAGATGAGTTTCTTATCGGAGTGACTGTTTCGATTGGAGAGCTCAGATTTGGGTGAGCCCTCCACAGAGGATGTTTTGTACTGGTTGGCGATAGTTTTTTAATGTACTGCAGCTGTGCATTTTCTGTTTCTTGCTTTTGCGCTTATTATATTGCGGGGAATGTTTTTTGTCACCGCAAAGTCCATTAGGTCTGGAACTTTCCTGGGGTCTGTTGGCCAGTATGTGGGGCTGCCAGGGGAAACATAGGCTAATTTGTTGTTCGGTTTTATGATTGCATTGTATAATTGCCTTCCTTTGGGAGTCACAAGGCGTGATCCCCAGTGCGTGTGTTTGGCATTATAGTCCCCTGCAGCTATAAAGCGGTCTCCAAGCGAGTTGTAGAAGTCCATGAATTGTCCTTCAGAAATTGTAAAGCGAGGCGGGCAGTAGACAGCGGCTATAGTGAGGTTTCCGTTGCCTGACTGCACTTTGATAGACGTGGCTTGCAAGTAATTAGTTGAAAACCTTTGGTGAAAGTGGTGCTTGATGCGTTCCCTGATTAGGATGCCGGTTCCGCCGTGGGCTTTACCATCTGGGTGGTCTGTGCGGTAGAAAGTGTAGCCTCTTATTTGGAAGTTGTATTTGTTTGTGAGGTGCGTCCCTACCAGTAGCATAATGTCGATATGATTTTCATTCAGGAACTGTGTTACTTCAAGGTTGTGCCGTGAAACGCCATTGGCGTTCCACATTGTTATTCGTAGATTTGCCATCTGATTATTAGGACTGCTTAGCTGCAAGTAGCTGTAACACCATGTTCTGGTTTTGAACCAGTGTTTGCATGGTCGTTTTCATGAATGACATGAGTTCCATCATACTTTGTTGCATGGTGACCATCATAGTTTCCAGAGTGGTATTTGGATACTGCTCGGAAATGTTCTTCAGATTTGGTCTGTAGCTTGGTTTCATGGATATCCCCTTTTGTGACCGGAACAACATGAAAGTTTCCGTCTCCGGTCAGCGCAACAATTTTTGTTGACCAGGGCGTTCGAGATTTTCTCCCTAATGTAAATTGGTGGGGGCTTAGGTTTCGGTTGGGTCTCCTGAGCCCGTCCTGATTCATTTTCTGCTAGAAGCGCAAATCGATTGCTGTCGGATCTCCCGGGTAATATATCTTCTACTTGGACACTGTTTATTTTTGACTTGTTACCTACCGCGGTGTTCTGCGTGCTAAGCTTACGCTTGATGTGGATGTACCGATCTAGTCCGGTCTGTATGGCCGGACCCCCTTGCTGAATTTTGTTTTGGTTTTGATTTGTTGTCGTGGTTTTTGTTGCCGTTGTATTTAGAGCTGCGGTTTCAGTCGATTCCGAAATAATAGTCGTAGCTGTGGTTGTCGTTGTTTTTTTTTCCGTAGCTGTATTTGTTGCTGACAAATTTAGTGCGGATGTAGAAGTTTTACCGTTGCATGTTGTTGGTGCGCCAGGGGTCGAAACTGATGGTGGGGGGGTTTTGCATTGTTGACTCCACGCCGTCGGAGTACGGGTAGCCGTAAGTAAGCATGGTGAGCAAGATCGTGCTCTTTGGCTATCGACCGACAGTAGGGTCGTTTCTTGCACTTCGCTATCACGCGTTGAGACATACGAAAAGTAACCGTCTCTTCGGCTCACGGAGCTGAGTCGCTCTTTATTCTGTTCGTAGCTCATTGAGCTTTTATTAGCGTGGCACTTATTTATTATTATAAGATGAAAAAATGTATGTGCTAGTTAAAGTCATTACACCGATTTTGTGTTGAAACCAAAATTTCTTTGGGTTTTAGCGTCTTTTCGCTTATTTGAAATTCACCAGTTTAGTTTTTGTGTTTATCAACTTTCTTGCACTTTTCGCGGAGCTCGCACAAGACACGTCCACTCTCTTCAGCGGTCGTTTTTTTGACGTACTTTTAAGTTAGATTAATGCAAAATACTTTAAACAAAAGGTATCACTTTCTTGACAGTGTTATGATCAACAGATAGCACTTTTTATAAAAAACTATTTGATTTCGATACGCACAAGTTGAATTGCCTGCTTCCCTTTAAAAAACTCAAAAAGAATGTAGCATGTCTTCTCACCCCGTTACTTGATTTCTTTTTATCTTCACTGTTGGCGAAACATATCGGACGATTTAACTTTTAATCCTTGAGTAAAAACACAAAACGAAATTTTTAAAGAAGTCAATAATACTTATTTTAAATATTTAAATAATTATAAATGGACATTATAAGCAAACTCAAATGCTTTTTTTTACTATGATCAAATACCTTAATTTTATAAAACAATATTAGTTGATTTATTTTAATATACAACAATGCTTAAGAAATATTAGGGCATAAACAAGATTCCTTTGGTCTGCCTATCTTTCTTGCCCGACTGTTTGCGTCGGCAGTCTTCTGCGCCACCCTGCAGTTTCCGAGGGGGTCGGTGGCCCTATCGGGGTAGAAAAGGGATCGACCACCGAGTGGTCCCTTAAGGGACAATAGTCAATAAGTGGCTTGTGTATTTTTTACAAGTGCAAAAGAGTTATAGGAAAGTGAATACTCCTATATGAATTATACAATTAAATTTTTTTTTATAAATATTATAAGAACGAACACAACTTTATTCTGTTTACATAAAAAACAATTTTTTTTCATAAACAACAAAAGTTAAAATGATGAAATAGAAAAAAAAATACAAAAATTAATAATAAGATAAAATAAAATAATAAAAGATAGAAATTTATTTATTTTATATTATTTATACTTAATAATGGGCCATTTAGCTGCAGCAATATTTTCAATATCGGTGGTTCAGCAGCAAAAACTTTTCTTCCATTCCATAACAAGCGGATTTTATTGGTGCTTAAATATTTAAAATAAATATATAAGTACCCAACTATATATAAATTTTGATAAACAAAAATACCATCAGCGAAATGTTTTTATTGCAATCGATTATTCGATATCGGTAGGCGCAATGTTAGTCGTAACGGATTGCCGTCACTACCCCAACGTCGCTACCATCTCTCATCCAATGCTTGCGCCAAATTTTGAAACATTGTAATTCATTTTCATATTATTCGCGTGCTGACTGTTGCATGCAACGGAGGTGTTTGAGCAGTGTGTGATACTAACCGATTTGTGCATTTTCTGTTTTTTTCAAAACAAAAATATAACGAAATATATACGTTTAAATACTTTTTATAAATATTTGTTTATGGTTATTGGTTAAATAAATAATCAATTACGGGTAAAGTACTCCAAGAAAAATGGCCTCCTCCGAGGCCAAGGGTAAAAACCCTTACTCGGAGTTGAGCAACGTTAAAAGTCCGAAATTATCGAGATGAAAGAAGTCAATGACCCTGTAAGTCATCCGAGTCCAACCAGCCAAGTAAGTGGTAGAGCTATAACGGATCCTGCTAGCAAAGAAGAGAAGAGAGAAAGTGGAAACTTGGAAAACAACGGATACTCGTACAGCAGCGCTCACAAGGGACCCTTTGTGGTCTACATAGACAAAATTGGTGAAACCAATGGCGAAAATCGACCCACTTGAACTAAATGCTGTCTTGCTAAAATTAAAAATTAAAGATATAATTTCAGTAAATAAGATTGGTTATGGGCGCTGCAAGGCTGAGTGCAAGTCAGCAACGGCAGCTATTAGCATCCTGTCCTCAAATCTTAAAAGTAATGGTTACGAACCTAAAATTCTTAAGCATTTCAATTTTAAAATTGGTATTATTTTTAATATTCCAACAAAATTTTCCGACTCTGAACTTAAGGAGTACATTTCTTCTCCAGTTCCTGTACAAGAAATAAATCGTGTGAAGACTAAGGACCGAGACAATAAAGATTTTTTTATCAACACTCCTAGGGTTAAGATTTTGTTTAAAGTGTAACGTGCAACCTTTTGTAGCACAGTATTGTACACAGATCTGTCCTCGCGGGGCACGCTATAGTATCCGGCTCTAGCTTGTCGGCGTTGGGGGTGGAGGTCTTGCTAATCCAGATCTGCTACTTGGCTATTATTATTAATCAAGAAATTGAGCGTGCTTGCGACGATATACGAAATTAGATCGTAGACGATGGGGAGAAACCGGGAGAATGTAAGTTAATTCCAGTAGAGAGATAGATTCAACTAAGAGAAGGGAAAAGGAACATTCGGTAAACGAGACGCCGATGTAATTGCGCCTGTCGCCCGCCCTACCTAAGATCACTGTATCCAATTGTTTATTCGCGTGATCCCTTTTCAATACCTTTACGACCGCATCATCGCCCGCAGAGTCTCAGCGAAATAATTACTCCATGGTTTTGTTTAAATTCATTTTAATAATCCAAATTAAATTTCAGGCTTATGTTGCCAGGGCGGGTTACTCCCTTTTTTCCATTGGGAAAAGACATAAGTGGAATACAATTGCAAATGTCAATAGCCGAAGGAATAAGAAGAGGCTATGTATACTATCGATGTCTAATTACCCTAAAAAAATCCAATAGTTTGTTCTCCATAGACAGATATAATTACTAGGTTCGGATAATATGAGGTAATCTTAAGTTTTAATAAGGGGTCTTAATATACAATATATAAAATGTAGAGAAATTTCATTGTTAATTCCATAGATAAGTTTTTACTCTTCTATTATTTCGTTCTAAATGTTGTTCTTTTTTTTTTTTCTCAGTGTATTCACAGCTTAATTTTATTATTTTTCTTTTTTTCTATTATTATTATTATTATTTATTTATTTATATTTTTTTACAGTACTTCTACAAATGAATCGCGTTCGGCTTTAGGACTACTAATGTTCATATAAATCTCCAATTTAATCAGCTTTTAAGGGGGTGCTTGTTCTCTATTACTTTTGTTTGACCATTTTTTTTTTTATTAAAATTTGAATTCGAATGCCGAGTATAAATTAACCAAAAATATAAAATTTTATATTAACTCACTTGGTGTATTCTCCACGACGAAAGATCGATCTCCCGAGCGGTGACTGTAAAAGAATAGCGACTCTGGTTCGCAAAGGGTTAAATAAATACAGAGCATTCATATGTTTTAGTCAACCAACTATTTTCTTAACTAATAATTCCTAAAACCGAACCCGTTACATGATTATATTTTTTTTCTCTTTCGTTCGGTTCTACCTACGCCTATCTTTTCTGTTTCTAAAAATAATTTTATCTTACTTAATATATTATTTTATTTAACTTCCAACTTTTCTCTCAGTGCGTCATTCTGTGCGTATTTAGTGACTCTGGCCGATCTAGCACTTATTTGGGGTGGGTTCAATGTTAAGGAAATTCTAACACTGTGCGAATTTGTATGCCCTTACATTAATTATAAAAAAATCGAATCAAGGATTTAAGCGTCGAGGCGCGGCTGTTCTCCATTCACTAGGGTATCGACGATGGGCAAACCTCGGCTGCGAATTTACTTTCCGGCTCTCCCTAACCCCGTTGGAAAATTTCCGATGTGCACGTGATCGAACCCTAAAATTCGTATTTTGGCCAATTTAAACACTGTGCGGATTTTTCTGGAATCCTGAGGGACTACATTTTGCTCTATCGAGCTATTGCTGCTCTCGGTTGTTGCCTATTTAATTGCTGCTGATCAGTTAACCGCCGAGGGAGAGCCGCTGAAGCGGTTACAAACGGAGCTGCTTTTCTGTTCGCTAAGATTAAATGAACGCTGTGGGGCTCTAGGCCTTAGATCGCAATGGGAAACTGCTGGTGCTTGACTATGGTTGACTATGGAGGGTGCTCCGGTGGACGCAGTAGGCGGCCGCGTGGCTTCAAACGAGGCTGCCAGGGGGTGCTCCCGTGGACACTACGGGGATCCGTCGACCTTCCGGCGACTTTTCAGGGCGCGTCCCTCGATGCCCGTGCTGCCCAGCACTTGCGGTAGCTGCGGGTGAACGATGCGGCTCGCTAATCCACAAGGATTGAAGAAAATCTGCGAGACGAACGCCGTCAGAAACCCGCTTAAGGTCGGCTATCATTTTTCAGCTTACCCAGGCAACCGCCAACATGCATAAATATTCAACTCGATTTTCAGAACACTTATTTGTATGGTTTTTCGGACTTAGTGTGCCGCACTCGAATTATACGCGTGTGATCGCTTTGAATACTATAAAAGAAAAGAACGTGTCCGGAATTCGGATGTGGGTCTGTAAAGTTGGCCGCGGTGTGAAAGCCGAGCTTTGTATTGCGACTCTGTTACAGCTGATTTATGCCAGCTGATCTAATGCAACTGCAGCTGTGGTCCACTGATTTGGTAACGCAAAGCTAAGTGCATATGTACCTATGTATTTATAGAGCCTACTTTAAGGCTGACTGTATGAATACGTGCTCGCACAAACGCTTCAGGCGCTGTTACAAAAAACCCCCCGCCAAAATCCAGCTAGGGTATTTGCACCAGATACCCTAGATGGATACCGCCTGAAGCTAGGTCACTGTCGGATATCCTTAGCATGATAAGTGCCTAACAACCGACCCTGTGGATCTTCCAATTCGTAATAGCAGTTACCCAACTTCTTGCGCACCCGGGCCTTGACAAATGAAGGGCCAAACTTGGCATTGTATCCAGATTGGAAGCAACTCTGCTTAAAATTACGTCGAAACACCTCTTGACCGACTTTGAAAGATACTACTTTCGACCGAAGGTTGTATCGCTTCTCATTTTCCTCATGCATCTTCTGCATACGTTTCTTAGCTTCAGTATGAACAATCTCGAAAGAGTCCGGACGGTTAAACATTACGGAACGATCATCGAGCAAGCTAAGCTTTCTAAGCAGAGAATAATTTGCACCCGATGTGACCATATGTTAACCATAGACCATGTAGTAAGGTGACGTTCCGATACTGGAATGCATCGAGGAACGCAAAGCGCAACTAATCCTACTCAAATTTTCGTCCCAGTCCTTTTGGTCAGAACTTACATAAGCCCTGATTCCTGAGATGACAGAGCGATTAACGCGTTCCGAAGCGTTAGCCTGAGGGGCATGCACAGCTGTTAATACGTGCGTTACTCCGTACTGTTGCATTAGTTTTTTAAAACCTTCAGCACGAAACTGGGAGCCGTTATCTGAAACAATGGACTCTGGCACCCCGTATGTCATAAAAAGATCACTCTCGAGATAGTTTACTACTACAGCAGTATTTATTTTTTTTACAGGTTTCAGGAATACATATTTCGAGAAGTGATCGAGCACTATAAAAATGCCAATACTTCCGCTTCGAGAGCGCGGATAGGGCCCGAGGAAATCAATAAAAAGTCGCTGGAAGAACCGTTGTGTTTCCGGAGCTTTTCCTAACGGCGGACGCAGAGACGGTGACTTGGTGGATTTGCACACTTCGCAAGCATTTACATACGCTTTTACGTCTTTTACTAATCCGGGCCAATAGTAGTAACGCCTAAGCCTCTCGATAGTCTTATGTATCCCGCCGTGCGAGCATAAAGGACTGTCATGAGCGCGAACAAGGACTTCTGGAATCATTTCTTTGGGTACCCATAGCTTCCATGCATACTCATCATGAAGGGTTTCTCCCGTCAGATGCTCTGCCTTCCTATATAAATACCCACTATCGACTTTCAAATCAGGGAAATTGGCCTCGTTAGCTCTAACACTATCGACTAATTCCTTGTAACCGGCAGACTTGAAATGACTAGAGTTTATATCGACAAGAAGCCCATCTTGTAAATCTATAGCAGCAAGCTCGTCTTCGTTGACCCTAGAAAGTGAATCGGGAACCACGTTCAAAGAACCTTTGCGGTGATCGATACGAAACTTGAAAGGTTGTAAAGCTATCGCCCATCGACCCAGTCGAAAATTTAAGTCGCGATTGGCCATAAGCCACTTAAGAGAAGCGTGGTCGATCACAATTTGGAAGCTGTGACCTTCGACGTACGCTCGGAAATGTTTTAGAGCAACAATCGCAGCCAAACACTCTTGTTCCGTGACAGTATAGTTTCGTTGAGCCTTGTTCAACTTTTTCGACACGAAAGCAATCGGACGCTCGTCTCCCTCTTCCGAAACCTGAACCAAAACTGCTCCTACTCCGCTCTTGCTGGCATCACAATGTATCGCGAAAGGCTTTGAAAAATCTGGATTGCGCAATACAGGCGCTTCTGTTAAACACTTCTTTAATTCTTGAAAAGCCTTTATTGCATCAGGGGTTAAGCTAAATTTACGCTTCGTCGTCATCAGGTCTGTTAAAGGGGCCGACAGAGCTGCAAAATTTGGAACGAACTTTCTATACCAGCCACAGAGTCCCATAAAGCTTCTTAGACCGCGGAGGGTTTTCGGAATCGGAAAATCTGTGATAACCGCCACTTTCTCCGGATCGGTGCGTATTCCGCCATCACCAATGATGTGGCCTAAGTACCGTACACGTCTCTTGCAAAAATGGCTTTTGCTAACGTTGATTGTTAAGCCTGCTCTTTGGATGCACACAGCTAACTCTCTGAGCACCTCCAAATGAGTCTCGAAACTTGACGAAACCACCAGTAGGTCGTCTAAATAAACGAAAACTTCATTCCGGTAATGCGGCGGTACCACCTTGTCCATCAGTCTAGACATAGTACTCGTCGCATTGCAAAGGCCGAATGGCATCACCTTGAATTGGTAAAGCGGCTTACCAGGAACAGTAAAGGCCGTTTTGTCGCGAGAGTTGACTTCTAACGGCACCTGCCAATAGGCATCCTTCAAATCTAAACTAGTAATGTACTCTGCCTTGGGAAGTCGACTCAAAATCCCGTTTATCTGAGGCAAGGGGTAAGCGTCTTTTTCTGTGAAGCTGTTTACCTTTCGGCAGTCAAGACAAATTCGGATTTTTCCAGGCTTGTTTACCATAACTATTGGCGAAGACCAAGCACTTTGCGACTCCTCTATAACGCCTAACTGTAACATTCTATCTATTTCGGTATACATAGCCTTTTCTACGGCCGGCGAAACCGGAAAATGACGTTGTTTTATGGGTTTTGCACTACCCACGTCTATTGAGTGTGTGATTAAATTAGTCTTCCCAAGACCTTCCTCCGTGAAAGATGGAAAACAATTGATAACTTCCGAAAGTTTTTTTCCCTGGTCTTCGGATAAAACATGGGTATCGGCACTACTGCTGTCACTGGATTCAACTCCAGCTAACTCTACTTCCTCTATCGCTAAACTTTTGGGAAGAAGGTCGTAGTGCTTCCAGAAGTCTATCCCCAGGTATAAGTCGTGTTTCAGCGAAGGCACAATGTATATGATAACCATTTCTTAACATTTGCGTGTTCTATCTCAACCTTGATCCGCCCTATTATACGCTGAGGACTTCCATCAGCCGTTACAGCATTCCTTTCCATCGCCCTAAAAGGCACATTCCCTGCCTCTACTTCGGCTGCCCTGAATCGAGTAAGCCATACACAGTACGATCCAACAGACGAACTGGAATAAATGGTCGAGGATCTCGAGCTGCATACGGATTAGCACAAATGTATTCTAGGCCGAGCTCGCAACGTTTCACGGTTTGCCAGAAGGTTTTCATACGCCTTGCACTACGCAATTTTCGCTTTTGTAAATCATGTAAATAATTGATTTTGTGAACAGCTTGTGTTCTTCCTAATTTATGAATTTTGTGATGGAGCAGAGAACTATTATTACTAACTAATGCATCTAAAGAAATGGGATTATCGACTTTCAGCACCGCCCTTCTTACTCCACCGTTGCCACTTGATTTCGTAAGGCACTCGAAGGCGTCTGTCTGAACGGCGACCTCGACGTGCCGGCTTTGGAGTTTTTTGTACATTTAGCACAACTTGGCTTATATGTGTTGGGAGTTCCACAGCCATAACAGAAAACTCTCCTCTCGGACAAACAGTCCTGGTATCTATGGCCCTCTTTCCGACAGTTCCAACACACAAGTGAAAACGCCTCTATTTCTAATTCTGTCTCTGCTTCTTGCTCGCTTCGTTCCTTAGGGTCTTGACTTATTTCTGATTTCTCTCGCCTGAATGGGCTGGCTTTTGCATACCCATGTATCTTCTTGACTTCATCCAAGAAGACCTCGCGTCTTCTGCAGGTTTCTCTCAGCTCTTGAACCGTTCTGATCTCTACGTTAAGAATTTCATGCCTAATCTCCGGGCGTAAATTATTCTTTAGGACTCGTACAAGCCTACGAGCAGGCCAAGGAACTTCTAATTGATCCACCAATCCCGATATGGTATCGTAAAAGCTGTCGAAAGATTCATTGGTCTTCTGCTTCCTATTTCTAATGAGCTCTTCAACATCTACATCGTCCCTTTCCTCCCGAAATTGTGTACGTAAGGCGAAACACAACATATCCCATTGTACTCTGCTGACGGACTTGTGGTAGCGCCAATAGAACTCGTAGGCTTTACCTTCGAAAAGAACGCTGGCATTTCTGCACAGTATTGCGAAGTTTCCCTCTAATGTCTGGTGTGTAAGTGCCTCAACTCTATATATAAAGTTGTCCACTGACACTCCGACTCCCGAATACTTTAACTTCCACCCATTCAGGATCTGAACAACCTTATCAGGCCGGTTGTTCAAGTCAGATCCAATACTCCTATGAGATATGGGTGATCCAGCATTGTTTACTGCTGCGTTATCGTTTCGATTGTTTAAATTCCTCTCGTAAGGTCTATTTTGACCTTCCGTAGCGCGTGAAGGCGAAGTAGGTCTTATTTCGCTATTAGCATTTTCAATTGTTGGGGTTGCGGCCAATCCTCGAAAACTTTCTTCTACCGAACTCTGAACTAACTCTACTAGTTTATCTGAAAGAGTCGTGAGCAATCTCCGCTCCATTTGTAACCAACTACTCGTCCTTTCAACATGGGGTTGGCTTGTCTCACTTCTCTCTCTCTCTTTGCTTTTACTACTCCGGGCCTTCTCTGCGGCTGAGGGTTGGATCAGACCCTCTTCCAAGATTAGCCCTTTAGCACGCGTTTGTGGCCCAGCTGGCCTACAAGGCACTAGGCAAACGGGACAGTTTTCGCTTCCCTTGAAATGACTCTCAATACATTTCTTGTGATACTCGTGTTGACATGAAGTAATATACGAGTCCGCTGCACCTCTCACTTCCTTCTCGCACAAAGGGCACACTGGTGCCGAAGCGCCCACTGGAGAATGCAACATTTTAGAAAAGAGCAACTAACGATCGAATAAAGACAACACTATAAATTGATGCTAAACGCGTACTTTAACTAAAGCGAAAAGGATAACTGATTAACAATCAAAAGATACTGATTGAACTCTGCGCTAGATGTCCAGCGTGTCGAAAGGTATGAATCTTTAATGTTTACCGAAATTCTCTTCGTTGAGATTTAGATTTGAGGAGTTTTAGTAGGATAGTAAAAGATGATTGAAGATAGTTTGAAGATAATCTATTGAATTATTCCGGACAGAACGCTGTTTACGATAAACACTGTCTGCATTCCGGCTTTCTTCAAATCAAGAAAACTTCATGCAAAAGCAAACAAAAAAAAATTTTAACAACTTTCCTCAACTTTGAGTGGTTATGACACTCTCGCAAGACAGGTCGTTTATTTTCCAAATCTCTCCGTTTTCGGAAAAGTTGCGTTAGACTGACCGTGGGTTAATTGCTCGTGGCCAGTAGACCGACAAAAGTTCCTTACTGTTTTCCGCAAACAATTTAAGGTCCAACCGCTAGTTCTATCAAAGTAGGTAAAAGAGAGTCGAATTTTTACCGCCTGTTTTTAGCTCTGGTCAATAAGATCAACTAAAATTGTACTCCTCTTGCGTTCCAAAACATAAACAGATTACACGGTGAAAATCAGCTGATTCGACATAACGGTATTAAAAAAAATGAAAAGTAAAGGAAATTCTGAAATCTATTTACGATGAGTCTTACCGAGTGCAAGAAGTTACACCCGTTAAGACCCCACGTTGGGCGCCACTTTTATTAATAATAATAATTAATTATAACTGTAACGTGCAACCTTTTGTAGCACAGTATTGTACACAGATCTGTCCTCGCGGGACACGCTATAGTATCCGGCTCTAGCTTGTCGGCTTTGGGGGTGGAGGTCTTGCTAATCCAGATCTGCTACTTGGCTATTATTATTAATCAAGAAATTGAGCGTGCTTGCGACGATATACGAAATTAGATCGTAGACGATGGGGAGAAACCGGGAGAATGTAAGTTAATTCCAGTAGAGAGATAGATTCAACTAAGAGAAGGGAAAAGGAAAAGGAACATTCGGTAAACGAGACGCCGATGTAATTGCGCCTGTCGCCCGCCCTACCTAAGATCACTGTATCCAATTGTTGATTCGCGTGATCCCTTTTCAATACCATTACGACCGCATCATCGCCTGCAGAGTCTCAGCGAAATAATTACTCCATGGTTTTGTTTAAATTCATTTTAATAATCCAAATTAAATTTCAGGCTAATGTTGCCAGGGCGGGTTACTCCCTTTTTTCCATTGGGAAAAGACATAAGTGGAATACAATTGCAAATGTCAATAGCCGAAGGAATAAGAAGAGGCTATGTATACTATCGATGTCTAATTACCCTAAAAAAATCCAATAGTTTGTTCTCCATAAACAGATATAATTACTAGGTTCGGATAATATGAGGTAATCTTAAGTTTTAATAAGGGGTCTTAATATATATAAAATGTAGAGAAATTTCATTGTTAATTCCATAGATAAGTTTTTACTCTACAAAGGAAATATCTTCTATTATTTCGTTCTAAATGTTGTTCTTGTTTTTTTTTTTTCTCAGTGTATTCACAGCTTAATTTTATTATTTTTCTTTTTTTCTATTATTATTATTATTATTTATTTATTTATATTTTTTTACAGTACTTCTACAAATGAATCGCGTTCGGCTTTAGGACTACTAATGTTCATATAAATCTCCAATTTAATCAGCTTTTAAGGGGGTGCTTGTTCTCTTTTACTTTTGTTTGACCATTTTTTTTTTATTAAAAATTGAATTCGAATGCCGAGTATAAATTAACCAAAAATATAAAATTTTTTATTAACTCACTTGGTGTATTCTCCACGACGAAAGATCGATCTCCCGAGCGGTGACTGTAAAAGAATAGCGACTCTGGTTCGCAAAGGGTTAAATAAATACAGAGCATTCATATGTTTTAGTCAACCAACTATTTTCTTAACTAATAATTCCTAAAGCCGAACCCGTTACATGATTATATTTTTTTTCTCTGTCGTTCGGTTCTACCTACGCCTATCTTTTCTGTTTCTAAAAATAATTTTATCTTACTTAATATATTATTTTATTTAACTTCCAACTTTTCTCTCAGTGCGTCATTCTGTGCGTATTTAGTGACTCTGGCCGATCTAGCACTTATTTGGGGTGGGTTCAATGTTAAGGAAATTCTAACACTGTGCGAATTTGTATGCCCTTACATTAATTATAAAAAAATCGAATCAAGGAATTAAGCGTCGAGGCGCGGCTGTTCTCCATTCACTAGGGTATCGACGATGGGCAAACCTCGGCTGCGAATTTACTTTCCGGCTCTCCCTAACCCCGTTGGAAAATTTCCGATGTGCACGTGATCGAACCCTAAAATTCGTATTTTGGCCAATTTAAACACTGTGCGGATTTTTCTGGAATCCTGAGGGACTACATTTTGCTCTATCGAGCTATTGCTGCTCTCGGTTGTTGCCTATTTAATTGCTGCTGATCAGTTAACCGCCGAGGGAGAGCCGCTGAAGCGGTTACAAACGGAGCTGCTTTTCTGTCCGCTAAGATTAAATGAACGCTGTGGGGCTCTAGGCCTTAGGTCGCGATGGGAAACTGCTGGTGCTTGACTATGGTTGACTATGGAGGGTGCTCCGGTGGACGCAGTAGGCGGCCGCGTGGCTTCAAACGAGGCTGCCAGGGGGTGCTCCCGTGGACACTACGGGGATCCGTCGATCTTCCGGCGACTTTTCAGGGCGCGTCCCTCGATGCCCGTGCTGCCCAGCACTTGCGGCAGCTGCGGGTGAACGATGCGGCTCGCTAATCCACTAGGATTGAAGAAAATCTGCGAGACGAACGCCGTCAGAAACCCGCTTAAGCTCGGCTATCATTTTTCAGCTTACCCAGGCAACCGCCAACATGCATAAATATTCAACTCGATTTTCAGAACACTTATTTGTATGGTTTTTCGGACTTAGTGTGCCGCACTCGAATTATACGCGTGTGATCGCTTTGAATACTATAAAAGAAAAGAACGTGTCCGGAATTCGGATGTGGGTCTGTAAAGTTGGCCGCGGTGCGAAAGCCGAGCTTTGTATTGCGACTCTGTTACAGCTGATTTATGCCAGCTGATCTAATGCAACTGCAGCTGTGGTCCACTGATTTGGTGACGCAAAGCTAAGTGCATATGTACCTATGTATTTATAGAGCCTACTTTAAGGTGACTGTATGAATACGTGCTCGCACAAACGCTTCAGGCGCTGTTACAAAAAGCACTCAAATTCCCAACGAGATTGTTTTTCTGTACACTAAAATTAATGTTAGTCCATTTGTTCCTTTTAGTCAATGTTTTCGTTGTTTTAGATTTAATCATTTTGCTCGACATTGTAAGCAAACTGAGCAAAAATGCAGTAAATGTTCTCTTTCGCATTCAAGAGAGCAACAATGTAGTCAACTCGTTTGTACCAACTGCACACAAAATCACTCAGCCACCTCTCTTGAGTGCCCTGCTCGTAAGAGAGCGTACGCTATCCAGCTATGTATGACTCTTGAAAATTTATCACGAAATGAAACGAACATTAGGTACCCCTCTCTCTTCCAAATTTTAGATGAAGTCGACACCAACGACTTAACCCATTTCCCCCAGCCAACATGGCAAAGAAAATCTGCCATTCCAGTGTTACAAAATAATACCAAAATAGCTACCCAACAAATATTTGCACAAAACCCTTTTAATAAGCTTGTTAAGAACTCTCTTAACAAGAAAAACGAAGAGAAAAATTCACGCGACACTATGATCAGCTGGAAAGCTGCTCTTCATGAACATGAGTACACTCTAAACGAAAAGTTTTCTCACATTCATTCTAATCCACCTAGTTCCCCACCCTCTAATCAACCTTTCTCAGACAATCCAACTCTTGAAGCTGCGGAGAATAGTTTAAATCAATTAGCTTCTGAAATTTCCTTATTTCTAGTCAACAAAACAACCAATTTAGTACCTGAATCAAGAAACTTTTTAGAGAATTTAAGAAACAGAATAGCAATTACAAACTCACAAATTGATTTGTTCAAAATTAATCAACTTGTTTAATTTTGAATAATGACCATTTTATTTATTTATTTATCTATTTACTTATTATTATCTGCTACTTTTCTCTTTTATTTGTCTATCTGTTTTCATTTGAAAATAAAACATAAAATTATATTATTTAAATGACAATAAAAATCCTACAGTATAATATTCAGAGCTTAACTGCTAATAATAACAAACAATTATTAGAATTATTCTTAGTAAACAACAACATAGACATAGCAATTTTATCAGAGATATGGGTCTCCAATAACTCCAAGTGTAGCTTGGCAAATTATAATTTTGTATGTAAGCCGCGTAACGATGGTTATGGAGGCGTTGGAATTTACTTAAAAAAACATATACGCTTTAGACAAATCATCTGTGATATTAGATTAGAAGTCATTGGTATCCGTACAATTAACCTAAGAAATAATATTAATATTTTCAGTGTCTATGCTGCTCCCAGCACAGACATTAGTTCTTTTCAACAAGGTTGCGATGATCTATTTACTATTGCTGCTCAATCGAGTGGTCTAACTGTCACTGACTGACTGACTGACTTTAATGCCAAATCCAGCATTTGGGGTATTAATACTCAAGATGCCAGAGGCGGCATTTTAGAAAATTCCCTCTTACACTCAGGTTTCTTTTGGCTTAACAACGGCTCTCCAACTTACTCTCATAACCCATCCTATAGTTCAACACTCCATCTCACTTTCATTAATAGTAGCAATCTTTGTTCTAACTAGTCCTCAATAAATTCTAAAATATCAAATAGCAATCATTTTCCAATCTTAATTGAAATAGACCAAATTTCTGCTTCGACTAATATTATTAAATTTAACCATAATAAAATAATCAAAGACTTTTCCAAAATTCAAATTACAACGTTAGATAGCATTTCCAACTCATCCCAAACAATACACTCTAATAATTCAATTAAAATAAATACAAGCAATAGATATGTTCCAAAAAAGTATTGGGACGAGGTCTGTGAAAAATTTATTAGACTAAGAAACGCGTGCAGACAAAGATATTTTAAATCCAAACTACAACCTGATGCTATTGCCTTTATTAACAGTAATAAAAAACTTAACAACTATTTTTATAAAATGAGAAAAGAAAACCTCAGTAAGCTGGCAGAAGACATTTCCAACCCCTCTTCTCTGAAAGATATGTGGAACAAAATCAAAAATCTTAAACTTTATAAACAAATTAAACCGTCCAACAGTGCAATATCTGACTCAGAACATAGAGACTTTCTCAATCAAATAGCCACAGCACCCAAAACTGCGATGTGTCCTGACGTATCTTTTTCTCCTGATCTGCTGATCTTTCGCGTGAACTTCTTGACTTCCTAAACTCTCGTAACCCAGACTCGGCTAAGGGTCTTGACAACATTTCATACAGAATGCTTCTAGCTCTACCATTAAATCAAATAGAAAAACTGGTTACCCTGCTAAACATTACTTTAGACAATGGTGTTATTCCAGAACAGTGGCGGAAAATAAGGGTTATACCTGTTCCCAAAAAAAATCTTGACTCTTCAATTATTACCAACAACAGACCTATCTGCCTTCTTAGTGTGACTTTTAAGTGCTTAGAAGGTTTGATTAAACAGCGTATGGAAGAGCACATTAATAAAAATAAAATTCTGCCACCAAGATCCTATGCGTTCAGATAAAACTATTCTACTGTCCAATGCATTAACGATGTACTAAATAACATAGCCAACCTAAAAGCTCGTGGTTTCCACGTTACCGCAGCTGTTTTAGACTTAAGTAAAGCCTTTGATGCCGTCAATATCCCTATTCTGGGTAGCAAATTAGTTAGTTTGGGTTTCGACCACAATCATATTTATTTCATTATAAACTTCCTTAGTAAAAGAGTTCTCACTATGGGTACTGCAGAGGTTACTGTAAACAAAGGAGTTAGTCAAGGTAGTAGATCCTCTTTAATTTATATACAGCTGAGCTTCACAGCTTAAGTAATGACCATGACAGTATTCTGTTCCAGCACGCTGACGACTTCTTTCTAGTCTGTTATGACAAAGTCTTTTCGATGGCTGAAGAGAAATTAGAACAAAAAGTAAATAGATTTATGGAACTGTGCAATATTAATAATCTTACTTTTAATCCAGACAAATCAGCCACCATTCATTTTAATTTAAGGAAAAAACCTTTAGTGTCTTGTGCAATAATATTATTTTAAAAAATGTAAATAGCGTAAATTTTTTTATGTAGAGTCAAAAGCTCAAACAACTCGTCTGTTCAGCATGTAAATAAAACGATCTCTAAATCTAATCAAACGAATATGTTTATTCAAATGCTCAATGGCTGCCGCTTCGGAGTACATCCAAGCAAGTCACTACTATTTTATAAAGCTTTTATTAGAACTAGATATGAATACGCCTGCTCCTCTTTTTCAAACATATCAAAATCAGTACAAAACAACATAAATAAGCATGCTAATTTCCACCTTAGAAAGGCCTTAGGACTTATTAAATCGACTCCAATTAATATTATTTATAATCTTGCAGCTTAACTTCGCTACAGCGAAGGAGTTGGCCAAAACGTTCGCTCATGGACTACCATCTGCGTCGCTTCTGTCAAACTCCTTTGTAGCCAAAAATACTAGTTACAGTAGAATTTATGCTGAATTTAAAAATATCCTGGATAGTATTGCTCCTATTTGTCCTTATTCTCTGTCCACACGAAAGATTTCAGTTGATACAAATTTCTTTAAAGGTACTTGTAAGAACAAAAAAATGGCAAACGAGACTATAATTCTCTCTTTTTTTAAAGAAAAAATAAGAGGTTTAACCTCAAAAAATATGGAAATCATCTTCACGGATGGTTCTGTGTCGGAAAATTTTACAGGTAGTGCTTTTGTTCACTTAAATTCCAATTCAATAAAAAGTTTCTACACCGACAGCCCTAGAAAAAGCCATTGACTTCGGTATTTCAAAGAAGTTCTGCAAAATAGCAATTTTAACTGACAGCCTTGGTGCCATCCAGACAATAAACAACGCGAACTCCAAGAACTGCATCTCTCAATGCATCCTGAAAAAAGTTATAAACAATCCAACCCTGCTATCCATAGAGTTTCACCACATTCCAAGCCATTCCAATATTTGGGAAAACGATCTCGCAGGTACAGCGCTAAAAATTCTAGGATTAACGGCTCTTTCGCACCCGTCAGATGGACCCTCAAAGACGCTATCAATCATATGTTCGCGCAAATAAAACAAGACTGGCAGTGAGTACAGTCTGTTTTCATTAGAGCGTCACAAGGGTTACTCTCTCCTCTCACCGTATACCACTTCCAAGCCTTGGTTTAAAAACAAAGAAGACCTATTCAACCGTATAGAAACGAAGACTCTGAACAGAATCTTAAGCGGACATGCTTTTGATAAGTACACACTTTCCAAAATGAAAGTTTACGATAACGCCCTATGCGATTCGTGCAACATTAATGAAGACATTTCGCATATTTTGTTAAATTCTTCAAAATATACACCAACAAGACAGAATTATCCAACACTACTTAAATATAACGATATTTATCGTTTACTTGGAAATGAACCAATTGAAAATTGGACATCTATTACCGGTTTCATCCGAGCTGCTAATATTAATATCTAATATAACACACTCCACACTGCTCATTTAATACACTATAACACCATTCACGCTTATACCAACTCACAAAATTTAAAATTAAAATTTATCACACACATTGATAACATTTTCATAGCTTATCGCTCATCGTCATCGTTCATCGTCATCATAACATCACCAGAAACTGCTGCACGCTATTTACATAGCTGTCCATTTAATTTTGTTTTTCTTGAAATTTAATTTCATACATTGGCGGTGGCGTTAACCCGTTCCAACGGGGCGGCCAAATAATTCATCCCTCTTAACGGAAGACACTTAATATATATAAAAAAAAAAAAAATAATAATTTTCATATTGTACATTTGAAGTGTTTTTAAACCCGTTACTCGTAGGGTAAAAGGGTATACTAGATTCGTCGGAAAGTATGTAACAGGCAGAAGGAAGCGTTTCCGACCCCATAAAGTATATATATTCTTGATCAGGATCACTAGCCGAGTCGATCTAGCCATGTCCGTCTGTACGTCCGGATGAACGCAGAAATCTCAGAAACTATAAGAGCTAGGTTATTGGGATTTGGCATGCAGATTCCTGAGCTTCTTACGCAGCGCAAGTTTGTTTCAGCAGTGAACCACGCCCACTCTAACGCCCAAAAAATAATCGTAAGTATGAACGCGGATATCTCGGAAACTATCAAAGATAGAGAATTGGGATCTCAGATTTCGATTCCGTAGCCTTAAGCGCAGCGCAAGTTTATTACGCGAATATGCCACGCCCACTATAACGCCCGCAAACCGCGCAATCCTGTGGCGCCAACAATTTTCATGCTAGATAAAAAAATGTTAACTGAAATGTATTGGTCTCGTCAATACCTATCGATTGAAAGTTTGCCGCGCACACTCTAACGCCCATAACGCTTAAACCTGTCTACCGCCCACATAACCATATATTTAGATCAGGGGTATGTGGCGCATTTCAGTCTCGCTATACTGCTTGCATATCTCATATTCTCCATTTCCCTTTTGTCCCATTAGCTGAGTTACGGGTATCTGATAGTCGAGGCACTTGACTATAGCGCTCTTCCTTGTTTTTTTTTGTTGTGTTCTGAAGTGTCGTCAGCAGGTGAGTACCACCATATATGTTGGCAAGTGAAATACCTAATAATTTGTGATATTCAGCCATGAACAGGAACAGGCACATACGTCGCTTAGTTAAAGAGGAGAAGGAGAAATAACAAAAAGATTTGGGGAAACAGAGCAACCGCAGCCTCCTAATAACTTAAAAATAATAATAATATAAAATATCAACTCAATGTGACTAGCGCGATAATTATAAGTGTGCACTTGTAGCGCTAGGATATAAATAAATAAATAAATAAAATAAAAATACCGCAGCCTCCAAATGAATTAGAAGTGTCTGATAGATGGGCATTCAATACCCCCAGTTCTGCAAAATAGTAGTTTGTTAGTATAGTGGTTTGTTAGATGAAAAGCTTCGCCAATGGCACGATAAGCATAGGGACACCCGCGAATGCGCCAAAGACCTGATTAAAATTTTGCGGGAAGAAAATTTAGGCGTCACTTCTTTTTAAAAGTCTTCTTATCCCTCCAAGTCAATTATTTCGCGGGTAGCAGATGGCCAATATTTACATGTAGGAGTTGAAAATCAATTTATGAATTTATTAGACTGCTATCAGAGTGAAAATCAGTTAGTGATAGACATTATTATAGATGGACTGCCATTATTTAAAAGTTGCAGGGCTCAACTCTGGTCCATTTCCTTTCGTATGTATAATCGCATTACGATCGAATTTGTTACGTCAAGAACATTCGTTTTCTATTTCAGACGAACCTCTTCAACATCCGTCATTGTGCACAAGTTGTTGCGAAGTCAAGAAGCAAATTGCGGAAAAAAAATGGTAAAGTTTTAAACTTTTTAACATTAAATTTTATTTTTGAGGTATAGCCTAGTACTCAGATCGGCTAAGAATTTCACTAGTCGAAAAATCTTATTCTTTGTAGTGTGACCGAAGTTTTCAAAGTTCACCCGCAATGCATTTAGCATGGTCTTACTGTCAAGCAGCTGGGCTGGTTGCCAAACGGAAAACAAATCAATTGGAGCAATTTAAAAAAGAAGAGTCTGCTGATGCACAAATAAGTTAAAATAAAAATAAATGAAAAGTTCAACGAATGTTTTTATTTATGTAAATTAGAGTTAGATTAAGGCTTCCTTCTCGTCCCACGGATGCTTCGCTATCTTTCCCGCGCCATCTGCAGTCCAGCTCCGAGTCCCAATAGGCAGGCCAATAATAATGGCTGGTGATGGCTTCTCCAGCTGTCCCTTAGCGGGCGACCATATTTTCTCCTACCTAAGGAAGCCGGCGCGTCCTGCATCTCCGCTTTAGCTGTCAAGTAGCTGGTGGAGGTGGAGTCCTTAATGGAGAGCTCGTCGGAGTTCGAACGATGTCCCATGTTCCTTCCAACTTGCTTCCTGTCGGTCAAGTCCCACAACAATGGGCAACAGCTTGGATTAGGCGTACTTTTTCATCTGCACTGACCTCATTTAGCAACTGGTACGGCTAAGAGAGGAAGACACAAACGTGACGATATATTTTCCAATAAAAGATGAGGAGGCCCTATATATCGTCAACCAAAATATTAATAGTTGTGCAAAGGACTCCTACTTAAGTCTTTTTTTCTTAGATGTAAACATTTTAATGAAATGTTCCATGGGATCGTTGTTACTGCCAGAAGGGGTTTTAAAAAACTTGCGGAGGGTTCTCAAAGATGAGTTTGCTGTGGGAATTAATTTTAAAGGCCTTTTTGGAAAAAAGCCCTTAACTCATATACACATTTCTATGGTGCACTTCAAGGTAGGTTATTTTTACTACTCGGAGAGTAAAAGGGTATACTAGATTCGTCGGAAAGTATGTACCGGGCAGAAGGAAGCGTTTCCGACCCCATAAAGTATATATATTCTTGATCAGGATCACCAGCCGGTTCGATCTAGCCATGTCCGTCTGTCCGTCTCTCCGTCTGTCTGTCCGTCCGGATGAACGCTGAGATTTTGGAAACTATAAGAGCTAGGCTATTGAGATTTGGCATGCAGATTCCTGAGCTTCTTATGCAGCGCAAGTTTGTTTCAGCAATGTGCCACGTCCACTCTAACGCCCACAAACCGCCCAAAGCTGTGGCTCCTACAGTTTTGATGCTAGAATAAAAATTTTAGCTGAAATGTATTAGTCTTGTTAATACCTATCGATTCCATCCGGGAGTTTAGGAAACTGCGGCGGGAAATCACAGAGACTTTATATTCCGCAGGGTTCGTCTTGGCTAAGTGGGCGTCGAATTGTCGCCGAGTCAGAAGTCCTTATTGGAGAAGACGCCGATACGAAAACTTTGGGTCTCACTTGTAGTCTAAAACTGGATACTTTCAAATTCAACGCCCAGAATCTACAATTCGAAGGCCCACCCACAAAGCGATCCATGTTTTCATTGCAGCGCGGCTGTTCGATCCGTTAGGACTCATTTGCGCTATCGTTACCCTTGCAAAGATATTAATTTAAAAACTCTGGTCGCTACAAATTAAATGGGACGACGAAATACCCGCCGACGTACTGCATCGTTGGAAGACGGTGTCATCATGCTTTACAGATTTAGAAACGTTGAACATCCCTCGGCATGTCGGAACTCAGTTAGGTGGCACTTATCAAATCCACGGGTTTGCGGACGCGTCAGAAGATGCTTTCGGATGTCGTCTGTACGAAAGGTCAGTGAACTCAGAGTGGATAAAAGTTGGGTTGCTTACAGATAAATTCAGGGTAGCTCCGATCAATAGACTTGGTATTCCATGACTAGAACTCTGTGCGGCTCACCTCTTAGCGAAGTTATGGAGTGATGTGCAGACACTTAATTCTTACCGCGTCGAGCAGGTTAATATGTTTTCGGATTCTGAAATTGTTTTTTTTTGGTTGCCCACTTGTCTGTCAAAATTTAAAACATTCGTCGCAAATAGGATTTCGGCTATTCACGAGCTGGATTCAACTGCAGTCTGGCGACACGTGCCGACTAACTTCAATCCAGCGGACCTACCCTCTCGAGGAACTACGGTCAAAGATCTCTATACGACGCTTTGGCTTGAACGCCCTTAGTTTTGTCCATTTACTCGACTCATTGGCCAGTTAATCAGCACTTGGCTGCCACGCGCCTTGAAAGCCAACTCGTAATGAAGCCGCCAGTAATCGCCCATACGGTTGCTGTTGTCTCAATTCATCCGCTGCAACGAGTAGTTGAAAATTCTTCTTCCTATGTGAAGGTTGTGAGAATTGCAACATTTATCTTTCGTTTTGCTTACGGCAGGTCCTGGAAATTGTGGAACGACCAGCTACCGAGCTTAGTTTTTCGTTCTCTCACAGGCTGTTCAGCGTGAATCGTTTGCAGACGAATTTAATAAATTAAAGAAAAGTTGCCATTACCCAGTTCTTACCAAAATCTTAAGCCATTTATCAGCAACTAAACTTTCGGAACCCGTACTTTAACATTGGTGCGAGTGGATCGACTAGCGCACGCGGATCTAAAACCCCGGTCCCAAAATTCCTATATTAATGCCTAAAGGGAATCGTTTTGTCAAATTGTACCTCGAGCACCTGCACTACGCTAATTGCCATGCAGGATCAGTCGACCCTTTAGAATAAGCGGAGTCGATCTCTTCGGTATAATCCGAGTGTCGCTAGGAGTGCGTGACAAGGCAGCTCTAAAAATGTATGTCGCATTATTCATATGTTTTTCAACGAAAGCGGTTCACCTAGAACTATTGAAGGATCTCACTTGTAACTCATTTATCCTCTTCCTCAGCAGAATTGTTGAACGGTGCGGCCCGCTCGAACGGCTGTACTGCGACAATGCAACCAATTTTGTTGGTTCCGCACGGCTGCTCCAGGAGATGGCCTCCAATGTCCGCAGCACACTGGGAACGTACGGCGTCCATCACCAGGTTAAGTTCGTCTTCATTCCGCCCCGGTCGCCTCATTTTGGGGGCCTATGGGAGGCCGCCGTCAAATCCGCCAGACACCTTCTTTTGAGGGCCGTCGGAAACGCCTTTGTGAGGAGTTGAATAACTCCCCACAAATAGAACCAGCAGCAGATGGCCGGCCGCTTACCAGATACGCGGCGAACTCGCGTAGTAACGGCGCGGCGGGGAGAACGAGAGAGTTTGGAGACCAAGGGTGGAGATCGAGAGAGTTTGGAGACCAACGAAGGAGAGCGAGAGAGATTGGAGACCAAGGATGGAGATCGAGAGAGAACGGAGACTTCGCGGGCAGAGCAAGAGTGCCGTATGCAGAAGGGGATAACGGAACTCCACTGGACTTTGGACTCTCCCGTGAACTTTGGACCGGGAGAGGAAGTGCCACATCTCGGCAGTGGAGCGGCACACAGGCGTGCCACAAGCGGCACGGGAATCAGCGGAACGGCAGCAGTGGGCGGAACATCTATTGGAAGCGGTACATAAAGGACAAGTGGGTCATCCAGGAGGCACGAACTTTGGACCCAGAGTGGAGAGATCCAGCGGGCCGTGCGCAAAAGGGAAATAACGGTGCGTGGAGGCCCTATATAAGGCCGCAGAGCGCTGGCAGCTGGATCAGTCGATCAAGAGGAGTCAAGCCTTCAAGATCAGTCAAAGTACCAAGTGAGCAATCAGTCAAGCAAGTAATCTACGAGGGAGCTACAACCAAGCGAGTCGTCGGAAGCAGCGCCGTGGGAAGCATAGAAGGAGCAAGATCGCCACGTCGAGACGTTCGGGATTAGGACATCAGGAATCGCCGAATTGAGACACAGGTGGCTGAGTTCTGAAAGGCATCACGCGGCTAAGTCAAGGCGTTTGTTTTCTACCTTTGTCACGACCACACCCTGGCGAGTCGCCCGGCGGGTCTGTCAGAGACAAGCAAAAGAGTCCTACGACGAAGAGCCGTCAGTTTGGGGAGGAAAGTTGTCTGCGACCCAGCGTACCTTGCCCGACCAAGCAGGACCTGGCGTGACGGACGAGCGGTAGATCGATTTGTGGTTTCGAAAGGCGTCAGCCTGGAGAGCCCTGCGATTACCGGCGAAGTTCCCGAGCAGCGACCGCCCAGCTCCCCGAGCGCCAGAACAACGAGATACCGGCCAGAAGACAGCGCAGAGGACATCGACAGCGACGCCAGCAGACATTTCCGGCAGCCACGTTACCATCGCCGCGCGGAGCTCATTGGGGAGCGCAGGAGCGTCGCGGACGTCACGCATTAGGGTGAAGCCGGGTGGAACGTTCGTCTGCGCTAGGCGTAAAGCGAAGTGAACCGCTAGGCAGTCTTGACTGTCAGCGCGAACTGAGCAAGAACCTAGCGGGACCGTCCGGGACAGAGCAAGGGACAGTATTGCCTCGAAAGGCGTCAGCCTGGAGAGCAAGGCTTGTTCACCCTAGTCTGAGAACGGTGACGCTTCCCTAAGCCCACAAGGCCGAATTCTCTGCGGGTCTAAGGCGCAACAAGCGACCCCGAGGCAACGCGTCGGCAAGCAAGCAGAGGCGGCCACTACGAGCGTCCCGAGACCCAGGATCCAGAGGAGGACGAGTCAACGCGCCGAGAAGCCAGAAGGAGGAGCACCAGCAGCCGGCGGAACCAGAACAAGGAGATACAGAAACCAGCATAGCCACACACCCGCTGTACCAATACCACAAGAATAAATCCCACTGTTACCATTTGAACACTTTGTTTTCTCACTGATCTACGGGCAATCACGTCATATAAATTTGGTGGGACGAACACACAATCTTCTGAGCTAGCCGCACGAATCTCGTAGCGAGCAGACATACAAAATCAGTTCGTTACATCTGGCGCCCAACGTGATTGTCCCAACAGTGAGAACAGCACAGTAAAAATGGGAAAGAAGTGGATTTACCGCCTCAAGAAGGAAGACTTCGCCCATGTCGCACAGAGGCTCAACGTCGCCCTGGAGGGCAGGCTAGACGACATGAGGAAGGCACTATCGGAATACTACTCCGAAACAGAGAACGATCCACAACTCGTCGACATCTGGGCCGAGCTAGAGGCGACATACTACGACAGAGCCGGCCCAAGCATTACGTTAACAAACGCTGAAGGGGACAACCTGGTGGCAAGCCTGAGCGTTGACAACATACAGAAAGAGGCCCACAGGAGAGAGTCAAGCCAAGAAAAGAAAGCAGCAGCGCTGATCCCGAGACCAAGCCAGTCGGACTATGCAAAGGTCGCTAAGCAGGTCCGCGAATGGTCGTTCAGGTTCGACGGGGCGGAAAAACCATTCGAGTTCCTGGAGCAGGTAGAATGGTCCGCCAACACGTACGGTTTGGAGCTCGATATGATCCCTCGAGCGATGCCGGAGTTGCTAAAAGGAAGGGCTTTGAAATGGTTCATCGCCAACAATAAGCAGTGGAGAACTTGGGCAGAATTCATTGAAAGTTTCCACACATATTTCCTGCCAAGAGATTTCTTCACCAGGCTGGCGGACCAGGTCCGGCAAAGGAAGCAAGGCTTCAGCGAGTCGTTCAAGGACTACATGATCGACATGCAGACGATGGTGAGGCCACTTAATTACTCCGCTAAAGAGACCCTAAGGACCATCAAGGAAAACTGCACCCCTAGTCTAAGGATCTTCCTAAGGGCATACAAAGTGTCGGACCTGGACACGCTAATGATCCTAGCCGATGAGTACGAAGAACTGGAAAAGGAACGGGAAGTCTTCGCACAGGAGAACAAGTTCTCAAAGACAAAGTCGGCGTCACCAACACAGGTGACATGCAGGAGATGCGAGGAGGAAGATAACCAGGACACACGAGGAAACGACCAATGGTCACCACCACACCAAGCCAGACGACAGCAGGCAACAGACGCACCACGCGGAGGCCATTGGGCACCACCCCCACAGCAACAGAGACAGCCAAACAATACCTTGTGGAGGCCACCAAGCAACACACAGAGGCCACAAGATGCCACCCATATCACAGACCCGCAGGAGGCCTGTCGGAAATGCGGTGGGAACGGACACTGGGCTAGAGGATGTCGTAACCAGCGGCTGCTGTTTTGCTGGATATGCGGCAAGGTGGGTGTTAGAAGCGTCGATTGCTGCCAACGATCGGGAAATGGCCAGCGATCTCAGCCGCAGAGAGGCGAGCGGGGATCGCACAATGCCACCTCTCCAAACTAACGGGCGAGCTAATCGAGGAGGAGCAGCAGTTGTCCGCAGCTGTGATGATTGGTGGGAAAAGCTACAAAGCCACAATCGACACCGGAGCAACGGCAAGCTTCGTTAGCGAAGAATTGGCGGACAATATTGCTGCTCTAGGAAAGATTACAAGGACGAGACGGCAAGTTAGGTTGGCAGATGGAAGGTGCGGCGGAATTAATGCGCAGCTCGAGGTGGAGGTCAAATTCGGCAACAAACAAGTGACCATGAGCCTGTTGATTTTACCCGGGGTAGTGGATCCATTAGTGTTGGGATGGAACTTCCTGAAACAAGTCGGAACCGAGATAAGGTGTGCTGGACACGAAATAGTAATACCAGCCAGGAACCGACACAATGGATGGCTCGAGGAAAAGCTATCAGTAGCAGTCGTTCAACAAGTAAACGAGTTGGACGATACTACAGCGTTCCTTGAAACAGAGCTGGCAGACTTCAGCACAATGTCGGGAACATCGAATATGGCAGAACACCAGATCAAAATGAAGGACGACAAGCCAATCAAGCAGAGATACTACCCAAAGAACCCAAAAATTCAAGGGGAAATCAACGCAAAGGTGGACGAGCTTCTCCAAATGGGGTTCATAGAGCATTCAAAGAGCCCATACAGCTCCCCCATCGTGATGGTGAAAAAGAAGACAGGCAAGTGGAGACTGTGTGTCGACTTCAGGCAGATCAACGCGAAGTCAGTGAAGGATGCCTACCCAATGCCACGCATAAACTACATCCTAGATCAACTAAGAGAAGCGCGGTACATCAGCAGTTTGGACCTGAAGGATGGATACTGGCAGATCCCACTGGAAGAAAGTAGCAGGCAATATACAGCATTTACGGTACCAGGCAAAGGTCTGTTTCAGTGGAGGGTAATGCCGTTCGGACTTCACTCGGCGTCGGCAACGTTTCAGCGAGTCTTGGACCAAGTAATTGGCCCCGAGATGTCACCTCACGCATTCGCTTACCAGGATGACATAATAGTGATCGGTCGCACGCTGGAAGAACACAAAAGAAACCTGAGGGAAGTGTTCCGGCGTCTAAAGGAGGCAAATCTGAGGCTGAATCCAGAAAAATGCCAATTCTTCAAAAAGGAGCTGCTGTACCTGGGTCATCGAGTGACTAGCGAGGGAATAGGAACAGATCCAGAAAAAGTAGCCGCCATCGCCGAACTAGAACCGCCATCGACTGTCAAAGAGCTCCGGCAATACCTAGGAGTAGCGTCGTGGTACCGCCGGTTTGTACCAGATTTTTCCAGAATCGTCAAACCCCTGAACGACCTGCTGCGCAAAGGCAGTAAGTGGGAGTGGACACCAGAGCACCAGATGGCGTTTGAGGAGGTTAAGGCAAGACTCGTGGCAGATCCAGTGCTAGCATGCCCGGACTTCAGTAGAACTTTCATCCTGCAAACAGACGCCAGCGACTACGGCATCGGAGCGATACTGACCCAGGACACCGAAAAGGGCGAAAGAGTAATCTCCTACTCGAGCCGAACACTGAACGGCGCGGAAAAGAACTACTCGACAACGGAGAAGGAGTGCTTGGCGATCGTCTGGGCGATCCGGAAGCTCAGGCCATATCTGGAAGGTTACCACTTTAAGGTAGTAACCGACCACATGGCTCTGAAGTGGCTCAACAGCATCGAAAGCCCTTCAGGAAGGATCGCCAGATGGGCCCTGGAGCTACAACAGTACGACTTTGAGATAGCGTACAGAAAGGGTCAGCTAAACGTGGTGGCCGACGCATTATCAAGACAACCACTACCGGAAACACTACGAGGTTTAAAGGAGGCATCGGCAACTACAGCTTCAGGACGGTGCAGCTGGATCAAGGACATGGGCGAAAAGATAAGGACCCAACCGCAGAAGTACCCGGACTATGTTATGGATGGTGAGACACTGTACAGAAACATACCTCACCGAGCAGGCAGTGAAGACGTCGCGTCATGGAAGATGTGCGTCCCGAAGTCGCTACGAGAAACAGTGTTGAGGGAAAACCACGACGCACCGTCCGCGGGACACGTAGGAAGCCGAAGGACAATTGCACGGTTGGCAGCCCGATACTACTGGCCAGGCATGCATAGAGACGCCCGAGCCCACGTACGAAAATGCGAGATTTGCATGCGGTTTAAGCCCAATCAGATGCAGGCGGCTGGGAAGATGTTGACCCAAGTGCCGGAGGAACCATGGGCCACGGTATGTGCAGACTTCGTTGGACCCCTACCAAGATCTAAGCACGGGAACCAAATGCTGCTGGTCATGATAGACAGGTTTTCGAAATGGACGGAACTGGTGCCCCTACGCAGTGCGACGGCAGAGTCGCTCAAGAAGGCGTTTAGGGAGCGCATAATCGCAAGGTACGGGGTCCCGAAGGTGGTCATAACGGACAACGGAGTGCAGTTTACAAGCCGTATCTTCAAGAGTTTTCTGGCCGAGATGGGTATCAGACAACAGTTCACTGCACCATACACACCACAAGAAAATCCGACCGAACGAGCGAACAGAACGGTCAAGACCATGATTGCGCAGTTCGCAGGGCAGGACCAGAGAAACTGGGACGAGAAGTGGCCGGAGATTATGCTAGCAGTGAACACGAGCACATCGGAATCCACTGGCCATACACCGGCGTTTCTTACCCAGGGAAGGGAACCACGTCTACCCAGCAGCCTATATGATAAGGAAACCATAGGTACTGGACGAGCTACGGAGACCCCTGAGGAAAATGCCAACAAACTAAAAGAGGTATTCGAGATCGTGCGGCGAAATATGGAAAAGGCGTCCCAGGACCAAGCCAGACACTACAATCTGAGAAGGAGGCAATGGTCACCAGCGGTGGGCGACATAGTGTGGGCCAAGGAACATCACCTGTCCAAAGCGGCCGAAGGATTCGCCGCAAAACTAGCCCCGAGGTACGATGGCCCTTACCAGGTTGTAGATTTCGTCTCTCCAGTGATCTGCAAAATTCGCCACACACAGTCAAAGAAAGACAAGACAGTTCACGTTGGCGAGCTCAAACAACAAGTAAACGAGCAGGCAGCAGAAACATCAGATGTCTAACAACGGGTACGAGGCGGCAGGATTAGGCGTCAGGCCGAAGCGAGAGTCATCCATACGCCACACGGAAAGGACAATCAGGATAGAACAAGGACATGGATAAGGATCACACGTTGATCCAGACTGCGAGGCCACAGGATTAGGCGTCAGGCCGAAGCGAGAGTCATCCACACGCCACGCAGAAAGGTCAACCATAAGGGTAGGGCACAAGGACGTGGATAGGGATGGATGGTGATCCCGACCGCAAGGCAACAGGATTCAGCGTCGGGCAGTTGCCAGAGTCATCCGCGATAACGCCAGGCGGAAGGGACACTTACGAAACGGCACAAGGATACGGGTAACGTAGAAGAGAGTATGCGCGGAAGGAGACAAGCAACACAAGACGCGCAGTCCAGACATACACCGCAGCATCCGGAGATTCTATACGGAATGCGCCGGACGAGCTCGTCTAGTTGTTACCCGAGGAAAAGGGGAGGACGGTGCAGAATCAGATCTACACCGTAGCCAGCTGGTCACAAAAAAAAAGAAAAAAACAGAAACACGCACCACACCAACAGTTGACTAAAAACAAGAAAAGGAACGGGGCATTCATGGGCCGCACCAGCAACCTGAAATTTAAAGGGGGCTTAATGCAGGAAGCAGTAAGACATCATAAATACTTACCGGCTGTCCTGGTTGCGAAGCGAATGCGAAGTCCTCTACGCAACCGCGCTCAAAAGCTGCCAATGTGGAGTCAGATGCTGCCAACAGAGGACGAGTGAAGGGCGAGAGAGGACGAAAGGATGAGATGAGGAGATGAGATGAGGAGTGAAGGAAATGCAAAAGAAACTTACCTATGAATTTCATAGTATGAAAGTTGCAAAATCACCACGAGCCAGGGAAGGGGGCGCCTCGATAGGCGATCGATTGGCACTGGACGATAGTGCGATCGATGGGCACACGACAATGGAAATATCGGCCAAGGTGGAAGTATCGCAACGAGCAGGTGGCAACGCCGCACCGTCGATAGCGAATAAATATCGATCACGCACGAATGGTGTGACCAGGCGGAGGAAACACGGAAAGGAGTGAGACGCAGCAATGAGCAGCGAGCTGGAGATCGATAGCCCAGGAGTATCGATGTCCCAGTGGGAACACAGGAAATATCGGCGCGGGAGATTTAAAGTTGCTACGAGGAGGATGACCCCCGCTGTAGAAACTCAAGGGAGTTAGGAGCGTCGAGGGAGCATCGAGGGAGCAACGAGGGAGCGCCGCGGGAATCACAAGGACTCAAAGGCTAGGATAAGCAAGGAAACGCCGGAGAGTAGGAACCAGTCTTAAATGTTTCCCGAAGTAAGGGGGGAATGTGAGGAGTTGAATAACTCCCCACAAATAGAACCAGCAGCAGATGGCCGGCCGCTTACCAGATACGCGGCGAACTCGCGTAGTAACGGCGCGGCGGGGAGAACGAGAGAGTTTGGAGACCAAGGGTGGAGATCGAGAGAGTTTGGAGACCAACGAAGGAGAGCGAGAGAGATTGGAGACCAAGGATGGAGATCGAGAGAGAACGGAGACTTCGCGGGCAGAGCAAGAGTGCCGTATGCAGAAGGGGATAACGGAACTCCACTGGACTTTGGACTCTCCCGTGAACTTTGGACCGGGAGAGGAAGTGCCACATCTCGGCAGTGGAGCGGCACACAGGCGTGCCACAAGCGGCACGGGAATCAGCGGAACGGCAGCAGTGGGCGGAACATCTATTGGAAGCGGTACATAAAGGACAAGTGGGTCATCCAGGAGGCACGAACTTTGGACCCAGAGTGGAGAGATCCAGCGGGCCGTGCGCAAAAGGGAAATAACGGTGCGTGGAGGCCCTATATAAGGCCGCAGAGCGCTGGCAGCTGGATCAGTCGATCAAGAGGAGTCAAGCCTTCAAGATCAGTCAAAGTACCAAGTGAGCAATCAGTCAAGCAAGTAATCTACGAGGGAGCTACAACCAAGCGAGTCGTCGGAAGCAGCGCCGTGGGAAGCATAGAAGGAGCAAGATCGCCACGTCGAGACGTTCGGGATTAGGACATCAGGAATCGCCGAATTGAGACACAGGTGGCTGAGTTCTGAAAGGCATCACGCGGCTAAGTCAAGGCGTTTGTTTTCTACCTTTGTCACGACCACACCCTGGCGAGTCGCCCGGCGGGTCTGTCAGAGACAAGCAAAAGAGTCCTACGACGAAGAGCCGTCAGTTTGGGGAGGAAAGTTGTCTGCGACCCAGCGTACCTTGCCCGACCAAGCAGGACCTGGCGTGACGGACGAGCGGTAGATCGATTTGTGGTTTCGAAAGGCGTCAGCCTGGAGAGCCCTGCGATTACCGGCGAAGTTCCCGAGCAGCGACCGCCCAGCTCCCCGAGCGCCAGAACAACGAGATACCGGCCAGAAGACAGCGCAGAGGACATCGACAGCGACGCCAGCAGACATTTCCGGCAGCCACGTTACCATCGCCGCGCGGAGCTCATTGGGGAGCGCAGGAGCGTCGCGGACGTCACGCATTAGGGTGAAGCCGGGTGGAACGTTCGTCTGCGCTAGGCGTAAAGCGAAGTGAACCGCTAGGCAGTCTTGACTGTCAGCGCGAACTGAGCAAGAACCTAGCGGGACCGTCCGGGACAGAGCAAGGGACAGTATTGCCTCGAAAGGCGTCAGCCTGGAGAGCAAGGCTTGTTCACCCTAGTCTGAGAACGGTGACGCTTCCCTAAGCCCACAAGGCCGAATTCTCTGCGGGTCTAAGGCGCAACAAGCGACCCCGAGGCAACGCGTCGGCAAGCAAGCAGAGGCGGCCACTACGAGCGTCCCGAGACCCAGGATCCAGAGGAGGACGAGTCAACGCGCCGAGAAGCCAGAAGGAGGAGCACCAGCAGCCGGCGGAACCAGAACAAGGAGATACAGAAACCAGCATAGCCACACACCCGCTGTACCAATACCACAAGAATAAATCCCACTGTTACCATTTGAACACTTTGTTTTCTCACTGATCTACGGGCAATCACGTCATATAAATTTGGTGGGACGAACACACAATCTTCTGAGCTAGCCGCACGAATCTCGTAGCGAGCAGACATACAAAATCAGTTCGTTACACCTTGCTAAAGGAGGACGAAGTCCAGACGATCCTGGTTGAAGTGGAACAGTGCTTAACTCGCGTACGCTAGTAGCTGACAGGAGCAACCCCAACGACGGAGAGGCAATTACTCCAGCCCATTTTCTGGTAGGCACTACGCTCGCTGCTTTACCCCCAGGATCGGCACCTCCTTATCCGGACGACGACCTAACTCATCTACAACGCTGGTAGCTTGTATCAGGCATCAAACGACGGTTTTGGCGAGACTGGTCCCGTGACTATATAGCTGGGCCGCAGCAAAGAGTTAATTGGACAAAGGAATCGGAATGGAATGCCAGGAACCATCGTCGTCACCAAAGAGGATAATTTACCGCCCCAGAAGTGGCTGCTCGGCAGAGTCACGTAAGTAACGCAAGGATCGGATGACAAGGTGCGCGTTGCTCTAGTACAAACCAAGCAAGGCGTAAACAAGCGATCAGTACAGCATCTGGCACCTCTTCCCATTAATTGAAGGCCTGCCGCGCTTCAACGCGGGCGATGTTTGCTCATTTCACTGTTTGTTTTGTTTACTATGTTCGATGCGGTGCCCGACTATCGAAAGCTGCGAGCAGGGGCATAGCAAAGCTGATCATCTCTAATAAATTACCCGCAACAGTTCGAACAGCAAAGATCATACTAAAAGTACAATAAAATACTATATTAAGAATAATACCAGATTAGCATAAAATACTAACTCTTAATACCAATGTAATATGGAAAAGATCTGAAGAAAGAGAGTTGGTAACATTGTTGAATAGAAAAGATCTTGGAATAAACGCACAATTTACACAGATGACGGCTAAGCAATGTTTTGAATAAAACCAGTGGGTTCGCGAAGTTGCAAATTTACTCCTGCTCCCTGAGCAAACATAGGATATATAATGACGTACAATTATTGTAAGTGAGCCTGGTTTTATTTGTTTTTTTTTTTATATGTTTATAACACTATACATTGCCTTTCTCAAACATTTGTCCGGGCCAATATTCCTGAAAAAAATATAAGCGCTTATGTTTAAAAAATTTGATTTTCTTGTATATTTATATATTTTCCTTTAACCCCTTTCGGGATTTTATTTGGCACAAAACATTGTTTTTTTTTTTCATTAACGTACTTTTATGTTAGATTAATGCAAAATACTTTAAACAAAAGGTATCACTTACTTGACAGTATTATGATCAACAGATAGCACTTTTTATAAAAAACTATTTGATTTCGATACGCACATTGCCTGCTTCCCTTTCAAAAACTCAAAAAGAATGTAGCATGTCTTCTTCTCATCCCGTTACTTGATTTCTTTTTATTTTCACTGTTGGCAAAACATATCGGACTATTTAACTTTTAATCCTTGAGTAAAAACACAAAACGAAATTTTTAAAGAAGTCAATAATACTTATTTTAAATATTTAAATAATTATAAATGGACCAAGGTTCTATAACTTTACTAAACATTTACATTGTATTGTATATAACATTAACATTACATTATAAGCAAACTCAAATGATTTTTTTACTATGATCAAATACCTTAATTTTATAAAACAATATTAGTTGATTTATTTTAAAATACAACAATACTTAAAAAATATTAGGGCATAAACAAGACGCTTGGTCTGCCTATCTTTCTTGCCCGACTGTTTGCGTCGGCAGTCTTCTGCGCCACTTTGCAGTGCTCACGGGGGCCGGTGGCCCTTTCGGGGTAGAAAAGTGATCGACCACCGAGTGGTCCCTTAAGGGACAATAGTCAATAAGTGGCTTGTGTATTTTTTACAAGTGCAAAAGAGTTATAGGAAAGTGAATACTCCTATATCAATTATACAATGAAATTTTTAACAAGTATATAAATATTATAAGAACGAACACAACTTTATTCTGTTCACATAAAAAACAATTTTTTTCATAAACAACAAAAGTTAAAATGATAAAATAGAAAATAAATACAAAAATTTATAATAAGATAAAATAAAATAATAAAAGAAAGAAATTTATTTATTTTATATTATTTATACTTAATAATGGGCCATTTAGCTGCAGCAATATTTTCAATATCGGTGGTTCAGCAGCAAAAAGTTGCATCCCATAACAAGCGGATTTTATTGGTGTATGGTTTGTCTTCAAACCAAGGTTAGTCCTGTACTTAAGTTAAACACAGAACTTAGATAATAATATATATTTTGTACTTTATTATAACTGAGTGATTGTTCAGATTTGAGATCTCTTTTCTTAGTGGGCTTTTTTAGCGTGGTGCTTCAAGGAGTGTGCCCAGAGAGGTTTATTGATACCAATCTCTCCTGAGGAGTTTTCAGCGATTCCAGATGTCAGAAAACATGATCGCCACAGTACTCTCCCTAGACTTAATGATGTAAAACGAACAGGGAGTCTAATTGTACGACGAGGTCTTGAAGATTTGTTAAGCTCGATCCTGTTGCTGAAGTCACTGGATGGATTTGGGGGTGGAATAATTGGCTGCGGAGTTTCGATGAAGGCGGGCTTGAGTCGGTCTATAGACACCTTAATGCATCGAGAGCCGGTGTTTATGGTGAAGTATTTGCATTGCTTTTCTTTCACTTCAAAAGGTCCATCGTAAGACGGTTGAAGGGATCCACGGACGGTGTCGTTGCGTCGGAAGACGTGAGTTGCCTGTTTCAGCTCTTTAAAAACAAATGGCTTTGAGGAGTCGTGATGTGCCGTCAAGATGGGCCGTATTTCTCGCATGATTTCCTCCAGTTCCTTTGCGAAGTCAGTTTGCGGTTAGAAATGGGACTTTTGATGAAAAAATTCTCCAAAAAGGCGAAGGGTTGTTCCGTACACAAGTTGTGCTGATGTTGTTTGGATGTCTGGTTTGAATGCTGAACGCATCCCGAGCAGGATCAGTGAAAGTTTTTGTGGCCAATTTTCACGATTTTTGCACATAATGGCTGCTCTTAGTGCTCTGTGCCAGCGTTCGATGATTCCGTTTGCTTGCGGGTGATATGCTGTTGTGCGAAGGTGGTCTATTCCTAGCAGTCGTGACAGTTCGTGGAACAATTGGGACTCAAACTGTCTGCCCTGATTCGTTGTGATGAGTGCAGAGGCTACCGTGTTGGCGTGCATGTCCTCGATTGCTTCTGGCCAACGTGTATAACGGTCAATGATTGTCGAACTGTATCTATATTGACCTGATTGTGGTAATGGTCCGATGAGATCTAAATTGATGTAGTCGAATCTTTGTGTAGGAAGACTGAACTGCTGCAGCGGCGAGCGGACGTGTCTGGAAATCTTCGATTTTTGGCAAGGTGTACAGTGTTTAACAAATTGAGAAATCTCCTTGTGCATTGAGGGCCATACGAAGCGTTGCTTGATAAGTTTTATCGTTGATCCAACTCCACTGTAAGAAATGTTGTGTAGTTTACTGATGACGTTCTTTCTTAGAGGCTCTGGAACAAAAGGTCGCACGCTGGAAGTAGATAAATCGCAAATTATTGAGTTGGTAGAGTTGGGAATGCTGATTGACTTAATATATGATGGACGTTGATGCACTACGAGCAGTACAAACAAGTGGCCCAACGACACCAAGCACGTGCTTGTTACGCGCGGGGCCCTTTTATCAATTTGGGCAAAAAATACGAGTTCGCGAGGAAGATGCAAAAAACAAATAGAGACGGGACACAAATGAAAATAAAAGAAGCATCTAAGAATGAAGCAAATGAGTTAAAATATTAGTTTTTAATACCGGGATAGAAGTTGAAGTGCAAATTAAATGATAAAGGTTGTTATAATTATTACATAGAACGCGAAATGCAGTGATATTGTCGTTTAGTAGCCGTTTAAGTTCTTCGCAACTTGCTTGTGCGATGCTGAGTTGGTTGTAGTCAATAATTTCGCGTTCGATGGTTGAAAGCGGGAAAGCGCGTCAGCGGTAGTGTTTTCAATTCCAGCCACATGCACGATAGAGGTAGTGAATTGGCTAATGAAATCCAATTCTCGAAGTTGCCGTGGGGAGGCTTTTTCAGGTTATTGCGAAAAAGCGTATACCAAAGGTTTATGGTCTGTGCGAATGTCAAACGTTCTTCCTTCTAGCATGTCGCGAAAGTGTCTGATGCTGAGGTATATAGCGAGCAGCTCTCCATCATATGTGCTATACTTGCGTTGCGTTTCATTTAATTTTACACTGAAAAATCGCATTGGTTGAAACTGGCCGTCCACGACTTGATGTAGTACTCATCCAGCTGCGAAATCGCTTGCATCTGTGCAGAGAGAAAGTGGCGCAGAGGGTACTGGGTGTACAAGTAACGTTGCCTCTGCAAGAGTTCGCTTACATTCATCGAAATCATTGATGGTGGCGGCAGTCCAAGTGATTGGAGTTGAGTCATTCTTCTTACTTCCAGGGATAAGTTGGTTTAGCGGTTCCTGATGTTGAATTGCATTTGGCAAGAATCGTCTGTAGAAGTTAATCATTGCCAAGAATCTGCGTAGCTCCTTTGCGACTTTGGGCAGAGGGAATTCCGAAATGGCCTTTACTTTCTCTGGCAGTGGTTTGATGCCGTTTGAATCGATATGATGGCCTAAGAAATCGATCGACTTCTTTCCGAAACTACATTTAGCTGGATTAATGGTGAGGTTGAATTGGCGCAGACGTTCACATTCTTTGCGGAGCTGAAGTTGGTGCTGCTCCATGTTAACTGATGCAAGCGCGATGTCATCGACGTAAACGAAGACAAAATCCATCTCTGAAAATGCGGAATGCATGTATCGTTAAAATGTTTGCGCCGCGTTGCACAGTCCGAAAGTCATGTGGCTGAATTCGAATAATCCAAAAGGTGCAGGTATGGCCGTTTTGGGGATGTCTCGAGCCCCGATGGGAATTTAATGGTATGCTCGGTTTAGATCGATCTTTGAAAATACGTGCTTCCCGAAAAATATGTGAGTGCAGTCTTGAATGTGTGGTAAGGGATAACGATCTGGGGTGGTTTGGGCATTGAGAGCTCGTTAATCGCCGCATGGACGCCATTCACCAGTAGCCTTACGGACCATGTGTAACGGGGAGGCGTAAGGGCTTTTCGACGCTCGGCAAACGCCGAAGTTGATCAGATACTGGAACTTACTTTTTCCTGCTTGGAATTTTTCTGGAGTAAGTCTTCTGGGCCTAGCGAATGGTGAAGAGCCTTTGGTTTCAATGCAGTGTGTGACGTTGGCGGTTGTTGCTTGAGGAGGAGATGAGTACAGCTGTGTGATGTCCTTAAATTCTTCCAGTAGCTTGGAGAATTCGCAGTGAATGTTATATGTCCTGATCTCCGCAATTGATTGTTGGCTAAATATACTGCAGCATGATAGGCGTGTTTCGACATCAACTAACTTCGAGTTTTTAAGATCAACCAGGAGATTAAAGTGCTGCAAGAAGTCTGAGCCAATGATTGGGATTTTCGTATCGGCTATGGTAAAAATCCACGTGAAAGGGCGGCGCAAGCCGAGGTGGGTGGTACCATAAGTATGGATTGCTGTTCCATTGGCTGCGAATAGTGTATGGTTATTATTAGCTTTGATGTCTCGATTAATTGTTTTTGGTAATATAACAGATACGTCATCTCCAGTGTCGATGAGAAAACTTTAACCCGATTTGGAGTCCGGAATGAAGAGACGGTTGGAGGATGAAATTCTGCAGATATTTACTTTGAACAATGGGTAGCGTTTTGAGGCATTTGCGTTACGACCGGCGGAGCTGCCCTGTTGATTTACTTGTTGTGGTACCAGCAAAATTGAGGGTTAGAATTGTCCCTGGATGGTGTGTTACTGCGGAAGCTGTTGTTGCTGGGCGATCGATTGTAGCTCCGACCGCGTTGCTGATTGGTGGAGCCAAGGAGCTGACTTAGCTTGTTGTTGATCTGTAACGGCGCCTGTAGCGACTGGCGAACCTAGGTTCAGCCTGAAAGCGTACTATACAGGGATCGCTTAAACCAAAGCTTGACCTAGTGTGGCCACCTGTGTCGGCTATTCGATATTTCGATAGTTTTGAACAGCTGAGCCAGGGTGGTCTTGGAAAGTTCTACTTTTGACACCTGTCGGTCGTCATATGATATATATATCCGCCAAGAGCCTCGCTGGTATCCAGCCGATTCCGGTTTAGTTCTTCTTATTTTAACCAGCAAGAGAAACGGACGTGCCCACAGCTCGAAATTACATTTTTTCAATTAAAAGGCTAAAAGCCCGAAATATATATTTTTTGAGTGGCATCCAGTATTTTTGAGTGGCATCCAGTATTCAGTGTGGCTGCCAGCTAAAAAAGCTAGCCAGCGAAAAAAGCTTAAAGTAAGTGCAAGTGCATTTGTTTAGAAATTGAGGTGTATTTAGCCTCCAAAAAAATTTCACTACAGGTATTTTTTAAAATTCCGGGTGGAAAACCCAGCCAGTGCTGCCACAAGTTGCCGCCAAAGGCGCATCTTATTGATTCTTCCAATTTACTGGAGGATTTACCACCTCAAGAAGGCCAAAATCAAATCTCGGGGCCCAATCGTCAGGTATGGTTTTTTTAAGACACACATGTCGCCATATCTGTAATTAATTTGAATGCCCAATCGTCAGGTTGGCCCGCGAGGAATGATTTGGAGAGATTAGTGCCCTGAAGTACCCCTATCTACTATCTACCTATCTACGGGTCATGTAGTGCCGACCAAGAAGAGCAGTTTATATAAAGAGGACCGATGGCAATTTAATTCAATTATATAAGCTGTCCCGATGCCCATCATGTCGCGCATCCGTATACCAGCCGAGTTTTAAGGGGTGCGCGTATCCGTCTGGAAGGTTCCCGAGTGGAATATCGCTGCCGCAGATTTAGGTATTTATACCCGTTTATGTTGTAAAAGCGCCGCGTGTGTGAACGGCCTTAACCTAGCATGGCACACTAGCCAACCGGGTTTAACCTTAATGGAGATAAAAACTCTCTTTCGTATTGGATCAGTCCTAACCCTGTTATATAACCAACGCGCTTTGAGAAACCGAATTTAAGAATTAATGTGAAAAGAAAATCAATGAAATCAGAGATATGTAAACCATAAAGCAAACAATAATTTTTCGTAAAGCCTCAAGTGGCAACGCCATGTAAAGCGATAGTTATATTAACAAATTGAAAGAAATTAACAATTCAATCGGGTCAAAAGAGATAATGTACGCCGAGAAGCATTAATTTAATTTAAGAAGAGTTAGATTTTCTTTTAGGTTTAAATAAGAAATTTGTTATTGTAAAGTATTCAAGGAATTACGATGAATTAGGTACGGGTTAAAAGTTTAGTTTAAATCGTTCGCGCGTCTAAGAGAAATGAGAGAAATGTTTATTTGCCCTTTAAATTCTACATGGCGAGAAATATCGCTACCATTAACATTACAGCCAACCCATCCCGTCCGGAGATCGATCTTCAACGTTGGAGGAAATGCCGTGAGTCACACTAACTAATCACATATATATATTACTTTATTCACATTTCTCGCCGATCCGTAAAGTGAACGAAACTTATTTAAACATAAACCCCGAACTAAAAAATTTATTTAATTAAAATACCTTGAGTTATTTGCGTTCTCTAGAATTAATTTGCGATTTTCAAAAGAAGTTGAATATAAATTACGATCGCCTACTATTAAATCTTAAAGTCTCTAATTGCCTGAATACATGAACTGATAAATTTAGAAAGTCCGTTGAAGAAGTGTTTTTAAACTAAAAAAATAATACAGAATACCTAGAACTATCGGAAAACTATTTCTTTAAGCTAAAATTTATATTTAGTAAAATACATTGTTATATCATAAATATTATCTTCCTATGCCTTATTTTTTCAAATACCCTATGTTCATTTTATAAATATTAAATATGACTTGTATCGCTATCTACGGAAAATTAATTAGCTTTTCGATCAGAAATAAAACCATGGATCTGTAAATAACATTGAACTGAACTAAGCCGAACTAGGGTATCAAAGGGGTCACCGAAGCCATGCTTTAAGGTGGTGATCATAAGTTGGGAGGGCCATACGCAACCACAATACCATCAGTGGATTCGCACAGGTAACTTTCTCCAAAACTTTTCTGTCCCTATAATACTTATTCCTGAATTTATTTATCGTTCTCTTCCGGTTTTAGTTTACTATCCTCTCTTGTCGCTAGCACGTTTATTTCTGATCTAAGTGATAATAATGTGTAGTCAGTACGCGAATCTGTAGGCGCAAGACCTCCATCCCCAAAGCCGACGACCGAGTGCCGGACCCTAATAGCGTGCCCCGCAACTGCAGATTCCCGATTTCATCCAACCGTTACACGCTACAGATATAATTTATTATTATTAATAAGAAAAGTGGCGCCCAACGTGTGGGGCCTTAGTGAGTACAGTAATCACTCATTAAGACTCACCGGTAATTAAATTCGAATTCTTTTCTATACTTCTTTAATTTCAACTTTTAATTTATTCACTTCTACAAAATACCTTTCTTGGATCGTTAATTCTTTTGGAGTACAGAGACAAAGAACATTAGTTTTCTTTCTGGCCAAAATTAATAATCAGAGTTATGATTTTTCTTTACTTAGTTAGTGGTGTTTATAGTCCCCTTGGCATTAAAGTCCCCTGCAGCTATAAAACGGTCTACAAGCGAGTTGTAGAAGTCCATAAATTGTCCTTCAGAAATTGTAAAGCGAGGCGGGCAGTAGACAGCGGCTATAGTGAGGTTTCCGTTGCCTGACTGCACTTTGATAGATGTGGCTTGCAAGTAATTAGTTGAAAACCTTTGGTGAAAGTGGTGCTTGATGCGTTCCCTGATTAGGATGCCGGTTCCGCCGTGGGCTTTACCATCTGGGTGGTCTGTGCGGTAGAAAGTGTAGCCTCTTATTTGGAAGTTGTATTTGTTTGTGAGGTGCGTCCCTACCAGTAGCATAATGTCGATATGATTTTCATTCAGGAACTGTGTTACTTCAAGGTTGTGCCGTGAAACGCCATTGGCGTTCCACATTGTTATTCGTAGATTTGCCATCTGATTATTAGGACTGCTTAGCTGCAAGTAGCTGTAACACCATGTTCTGGTTTTGAACCAGTGTTTGCATGGTCGTTTTCATGAATGACATGAGTTCCATCATACTTTGTTGCATGGTGACCATCATAGTTTCCAGAGTGGTATTTGGATACTGCTCGGAAATGTTCTTCAGATTTGGTCTGTAGCTTGGTTTCATGGATATCCCTTTTTGTGACCGGAACAACATGAAAGTTTCCGTCTCCGGTCAGCGCAACAATTTTGTTGACCAGGGCGTTCGAGATTTTCTCCCTAATGTAAATTGGTGGGGGCTTAGGTTTCGGTTGGGTCTCCTGAGCCCGTCCTGATTCATTTTCTGCTAGAAGCGCAAATCGATTGCTGTCGGATCTCCCGGGTAATATATCTTCTACTTGGACACGGTTTATTTTTGACTTGTTACCTACCGCGGTGTTCTGCGTGCTAAGCTTACGCTTGATGTGGATGTACCGATCTAGTCCGGTCTGTATGGCCGGACCCGCTTGCTGAATTTTGTTTTGGTTTTGATTTGTTGTCGTGGTTTTTGTTGCCGTTGTATTTAGAGCTGCGGTTTCAGTCGATTCCGAAATAATAGTCGTAGCTGTGGTTGTCGTTGTTTTTTTTTCCGTAGCTGTATTTGTTGCTGACAAATTTAGTGCGGATGCAGAAGTTTTACCGTTGCATGTTGTTGGTGCGCCAGGGGTCGAAACTGATGGTGGGGGGGTTTTGCATTGTTGACTCCACGCCGTCGGAGTATGGGTAGCCGTAAGTAAGCATGGTGAGCAAGATCGTGCTCTTTGGCTATCGACCGACAGTAGGGTCGTTTTTTGCACTTCGCTATCACGCGTTGAGACATACGAAAAGTAACCGTCTCTTCGGCTCACGGAGCTGAGTCGCTCTTTATTCTGTTCGTAGCTCATTGAGCTTTTATTAGCGTGGCACTTATTTATTATTATAAGATGAAAAAATGTATGTGCTAGTTAAAGTCATTACACCGATTTTGTGTTGAAACCAAAATTTCTTTGGGTTTTAGCGTCTTTTCGCTTATTTGAAATTAACCAGTTTAGTTTTTGTGTTTATCAACTTTCTTGCACTTTTCGCGGAGCTCGCACAAGACACGTCCACTCTCTTCAGCGGTCGTTTTTTTGACGTACTTTTAAGTTAGATTAATGCAAAATACTTTAAACAAAAGGTATCACTTACTTGACAGTGTTATGATCAACAGATAGCACTTTTTATAAAAAACTATTTGATTTCGATACGCACAAGTTGAATTGCCTGCTTCCCTTTAAAAAACTCAAAAAGAATGTAGCATGTCTTCTCACCCCGTTACTTGATTTCTTTTTATCTTCACTGTTGGCGAAACATATCGGACGATTTAACTTTTAATCCTTGAGTAAAAACACAAAACGAAATTTTTAAAGAAGTCAATAATACTTATTTTAAATATTTAAATAATTATAAATGGACATTATAAGCAAACTCAAATGCTTTTTTTTACTATGATCAAATACCTTAATTTTATAAAACAATATTAGTTGATTTATTTTAATATACAACAATGCTTAAAAAATATTAGGGCATAAACAAGATTCCTTTGGTCTGCCTATCTTTCTTGCCCGACTGTTTGCGTCGGCAGTCTTCTGCGCCACCCTGCAGTTTCCGAGGGGGTCGGTGGCCCTATCGGGGTAGAAAAGGGATCGACCACCGAGTGGTCCCTTAAGGGACAATAGTCAATAAGTGGCTTGTGTATTTTTTACAAGTGCAAAAGAGTTATAGGAAAGTGAATACTCCTATATGAATTATACAATTAAATTTTTTTTTATAAATATTATAAGAACGAACACAACTTTATTCTGTTTACATAAAAAACAATTTTTTTTCATAAACAACAAAAGTTAAAATGATGAAATAGAAAAAAAAATACAAAAATTAATAATAAGATAAAATAAAATAATAAAAGATAGAAATTTATTTATTTTATATTATTTATACTTAATAATGGGCCATTTAGCTGCAGCAATATTTTCAATATCGGTGGTTCAGCAGCAAAAACTTTTCTTCCATTCCATAACAAGCGGATTTTATTGGTGCTTAAATATTTAAAATAAATATATAAGTACCCAACTATATATAAATTTTGATAAACAAAAATACCATCAGCGAAATGTTTTTATTGCAATCGATTATTCGATATCGGTAGGCGCAATGTTAGTCGTAACGGATTGCCGTCACTACCCCAACGTCGCTACCATCTCTCATCCAATGCTTGCGCCAAATTTTGAAACATTGTAATTCATTTTCATATTATTCGCGTGCTGACTGTTGCATGCAACGGAGGTGTTTGAGCAGTGTGTGATACCAACAGATTTGTGCATTTTCTGTTTTTTTCAAAACAAAAATATAACGAAATATATACGTTTAAATACTTTTTATAAATATTTGTTTATGGTTATTGGTTAAATAAATAATCAATTACGGGTAAAGTACTCCAAGAAAAATGGCCTCCTCCGAGGCCAAGGGTAAAAACCCTTACTCGGAGTTGAGCAACGTTAAAAGTCCGAAATTATCGAGATGAAAGAAGTCAATGACCCTGTAAGTCATCCGAGTCCAACCAGCCAAGTAAGTGGTAGAGCTATAACGGATCCTGCTAGCAAAGAAGAGAAGAGAGAAAGTGGAAACTTGGAAAACAACGGATACTCGTACAGCAGCGCTCACAAGGGACCCTTTGTGGTCTACATAGACAAAATTGGTGAAACCAATGGCGAAAATCGACCCACTTGAACTAAATGCTGTCTTGCTAAAATTAAAAATTAAAGATATAATTTCAGTAAATAAGATTGGTTATGGGCGCTGCAAGGCTGAGTGCAAGTCAGCAACGGCAGCTATTAGCATCCTGTCCTCAAATCTTAAAAGTAATGGTTACGAACCTAAAATTCTTAAGCATTTCAATTTTAAAATTGGTATTATTTTTAATATTCCAACAAAATTTTCCGACTCTGAACTTAAGGAGTACATTTCTTCTCCAGTTCCTGTACAAGAAATAAATCGTGTGAAGACTAAGGACCGAGACAATAAAGATTTTTTTATCAACACTCCTAGGGTTAAGATTTTGTTTAAAGTGTAACGTGCAACCTTTTGTAGCACAGTATTGTACACAGATCTGTCCTCGCGGGGCACGCTATAGTATCCGGCTCTAGCTTGTCGGCGTTGGGGGTGGAGGTCTTGCTAATCCAGATCTGCTACTTGGCTATTATTATTAATCAAGAAATTGAGCGTGCTTGCGACGATATACGAAATTAGATCGTAGACGATGGGGAGAAACCGGGAGAATGTAAGTTAATTCCAGTAGAGAGATAGATTCAACTAAGAGAAGGGAAAAGGAACATTCGGTAAACGAGACGCCGATGTAATTGCGCCTGTCGCCCGCCCTACCTAAGATCACTGTATCCAATTGTTTATTCGCGTGATCCCTTTTCAATACCTTTACGACCGCATCATCGCCCGCAGAGTCTCAGCGAAATAATTACTCCATGGTTTTGTTTAAATTCATTTTAATAATCCAAATTAAATTTCAGGCTTATGTTGCCAGGGCGGGTTACTCCCTTTTTTCCATTGGGAAAAGACATAAGTGGAATACAATTGCAAATGTCAATAGCCGAAGGAATAAGAAGAGGCTATGTATACTATCGATGTCTAATTACCCTAAAAAAATCCAATAGTTTGTTCTCCATAGACAGATATAATTACTAGGTTCGGATAATATGAGGTAATCTTAAGTTTTAATAAGGGGTCTTAATATACAATATATAAAATGTAGAGAAATTTCATTGTTAATTCCATAGATAAGTTTTTACTCTACAAAGGAAATATCTTCTATTATTTCGTTCTAAATGTTGTTCTTTTTTTTTTTCTCAGTGTATTCACAGCTTAATTTTATTATTTTTCTTTTTTTCTATTATTATTATTATTATTTATTTATTTATATTTTTTTACAGTACTTCTACAAATGAATCGCGTTCGGCTTTAGGACTACTAATGTTCATATAAATATCCAATTTAATCAGCTTTTAAGGGGGTGCTTGTTCTCTATTACTTTTGTTTGACCATTTTTTTTTTTATTAAAAATTGAATTCGAATGCCGAGTATAAATTAACCAAAAATATAAAATTTTATATTAACTCACTTGGTGTATTCTCCACGACGAAAGATCGATCTCCCGAGCGGTGACTGTAAAAGAATAGCGACTCTGGTTCGCAAAGGGTTAAATAAATACAGAGCATTCATATGTTTTAGTCAACCAACTATTTTCTTAACTAATAATTCCTAAAGCCGAACCCGTTACATGATTATAT